>NC_067146.1:22369730-22704372 GCF_903995435.1 Acomys russatus | reverse complement strand
TAGAAGCCAGCACAAGCTGGAAGAGAAGCGCGCTAACTTCCCACAAGGGATAATCTTAGTTGTATTTGTATAAACTCAGGTCAGTTAAGTTGAGACATCTAAATTAAATTATTTTAGACACTTGGCATAGAAACTGCACATTAGAAACTTTGCATTCACAAGAATTAACCTTTTTTTTTTTTTTAAATTAAGTCACCTGGTAAAGAGAAATCAAGCAAGTTTTGTCATGTGAAACAACAAAATAGGAACAAAAACTGATATTTTCCTTTATGGTAATAATAATTATAGCAATTTATGTGAAAGGAGGCTTTGTTGTCTTAACTGCCTCATGTATATGATGCCATTCATTCCATACTGCAGCACCACACACTGAGCCCTACTGTTTTCCCGTCTCATGAAAGATGGCGCTCAGTTTCAGGCAGGTTCAGTAATGTGCCTTCTATCATAGAGCTAGCACACGGTAGAGCCAAAGTGAAATCCTTACTGTTCTCAGGGAGTCTGGCCCTAAGAGCACATAATTTGTAACACAAGAGAGAGAAACTGCAGTCTTTATAAGTCAATATTCTCACTTAGAGAACACCAAAACATCTGTGGAAAAGTGTCCGTTTCCTATGTTTTTCTAAAAGGGAAAAGGATGTGTGATCTTGTCATTTCTCAAATTACCCTTCACTATCTTTAATTTACTGATGATTTCAGCTATGCAGTTATGCCACAAATATTGTAGTGTATAAAACAAATACTAAACACTATTCTTACTGTACATATAAAGATATAGGAAACTCATGTATTAAAACAGTTCATAATCTGGTGATGAAAAGGAAACAACTGCATTATGCTATATGTGGCGTCGCACAATAAAAAGAGGTGTTTCCCAGTGTGGAAATGGATAGAAACACCTTCGCAGAAGAACGCGTAGATCTGGCTCTAATGTTCAGTACATCTAGGGAGGTGGGAGCTGAAGGGTACATCCTTTCGTAGGCATGAACTCATAAAATGGCTTGATGGTGGGTGTGAACACAGCTTTGCGAAGCTGCATTTTAGTGGGAAAAGAAGAGAACCAGGAGTGAGTGGGAGAAATAGGTAGCAGACAGGGGCTATTGACACAATCATTTAAATTACTCTTGGAGCTGTACCAAGAACTTAGCATTTATAATTTAATGAGGAAGTGTGCAGCTCAGCTAGATGTGGCTTCCCTCAGTTACACACCCTGGATGGAGGCAGAGTTTGATTTCATCTCTGATTAATCTCAAGGGATGTATTTCTTCTCTATATCTCATACTTAGATGCTTGGCGACTACTGTTCTGTAAGCAGTAACAATCTGTGTGAAATGCTAAGTTATCATGTGCAATGATCAGACTGGTACTGAGGAAGCATCTCTCTTGCAGTAATGTAGTGGATAAACTGAGGATGATACAGGACTAGGGGAGCAATGGAAGTGCAATGGTCAGATGAGAAAAAAAAAAAACCGTGCTTGGGCCAGTGGTTCTTATAGTTAGCTGTCCAATGTAAGAATTACAAGGGAAATTCTGGGATTGTGTAACGCCTGGGTCTACACTGTGAATGTGGTCTGATACAATTGGTTTGTTCGAGCACTCACAAGTTCTTCTAGTGTGTATCTAGTTCTGAAAAACACTGACCTTGGCCAGGTCATTAGGTGAAGAAATGAAGAGAGGGGGTATAAGTATCATTTGGGAAGCTGGGCCTATAGGACTTGATGTTCAGCTATATGGGACATGGTGACCACACATGAAGTTAAAGCGAAAGGATGCCCTGAGGGAAGAGTTGAGTTTTCTATTTAGGTATTTGGAAAGATTGTGGCTATAATAACTAGTCAATAAGAGTAGTCAAGTGACAACTCATGCTGGTGAGGCTGTGGAGAAGGAGTAACACTCCTTCATTGCTGGTGGGAGTGCAAACTTGTACAAACATTTTGGAAATCAATCTGATGTTTTCCAAGAAAATTAGGAATAGCTCTACCTCAAGACCCAACTATGCCACTCCTGGGCATATACCCAAAAGATCCTCTACCATACAACAAGAGCACCTGTTCAGCTATGCTCATAGCAGATTTATTTGTAATAGACAGGAACTGAAAACAACCCAGATGTCCCTCAACCAAAGAATGGATAAAAAAAAAAAAAAAACAAAACAAAACTGTGGTACATTTACACAATGGAATACAATGCAATTTGCAGGCAAATGGATGGAATTAGAAAAGATCATCCTAGATGAGGTAATCCAGACCCAGAAAGACACACATGATATCCACTTACTTACAAGTGGATATTAGCCATAAAGTACAGGATAGCCACGCTATAATCCACAGACCCAAAGAAGTGAAGTAACAAGGAGGGCCCAAGGGAGGATGCTTGAATCTCAATTCAGAAGAGAAAATAAGCATTGGAGTTGCATAAAAGGAGAGAACTGGGTAGGAGATGGGATAGGGAGGGTAGTAAGAGTAGGGATTAGGAGTAGGGAGGGGGAGTAGGTGAGAGAATGGAAATAGGAGGTGGGGGACATCTCTGGCATGTGCTAGAGATCTGGGAAGGGGGTCAATTAACTGAGACTTCTAGCAGCAGGGGATATGGAGCCAGGCATTACTTCCAGTGGTGGGATAAGGACACCAGAGCCACCACAAAACCTTTGACCCAAAATTTGTACTGTGTGTAAGATGCGCGAGGACAAAGATAAAGCAAAGATTTAGGGAATGCCCAACCAAAAATTGGCCCTACCTGAGACACATCTTATGGGAGAGAACCAATCCCTGACACTATTAATGTTACTCTGCTATGTTTGAGGACAGGAGCCTAGAAAAACACGTCTGAGAGGCCAAACATTAGACAGAGGTCAGGGAGCCCTGTGGAAGAGTTGGTGAAACAATTCAGAGAGCTGGAGGGGTCAAGACCTCCACAAGAAGACCTACAGAGTCAACTAACCTGGGCCCATGGGGGCTCACAGAGACTGAACCAGCAACCAAAACACATACATAGACTGGTCCTAGGCCTCCTACACATATGTAGCATATGTGCAGCCTGGTTTTCATGTGGGTCCCCCAGCAACTGGATTGGGAGCCTTTCTGATTCTGATACTGCCTTTGGATCCCATTCCCGTAACTGGGCAGCCTTGCCTGGCCTCAGTGGGAGAGGGTATATACCTAGTCTTGCAGAGAGTTAATGTGCCAGGGTGGACTGGCACCCATGGGGGACCTCTCCCTTCTCTGAGCGGAAGAAGAGGGCGAAATGGGGGTAGGTGTGGGGGGGGGGGCTGGGAGAAGAAGGGAAATGTGATCAGGATGCAAAGTAATAAATAAATAAATTATTAATGGAGAAAAAATAAAATCATACATATTTTCTGGAAACAATACATATAAAATAAATAAATATACATATTTTATGGAAAAAAGAATTAAAGAGTAGGAGAATATTTAGAATATCATGAAATAATGGAATATAGAATAATTATTTACAATAGTGAAAATTTAAAATATAAAACAACAAATATAAGCACTTACTTTCAATCAAAGAAAAGACAGTTCAGAAGTCTTTGAAAGTGAATTATACCTCAATGACTTCTCTCTCTGTTGTTGACATGCCACTTTGCTTTTCCTGTAGGCAGTCTTTCCATGCCTGGAAGCTGTGAAGTTCAGAAATGGTGAGTTGATAGTTGCGGCAGGACATCAGGGCTGCAATAGCACCAGGTGCTGCAAATTCTATTCATGAATACTCTCAACAACTCCTAAGCTAAGAGCCGCTCCCACTTACAATGCTAACTAGACAAATGAACAATAAAAACAACAGCAAAAAAATAGCTCATTGGCTTGTCCCTACCAGCACTGGGTCAGCAGAAGGGACAACAGTGTTTAACACAGAGATTCTCCTTCTGGCTACACACTGGACTCACTTATAAAGTTTCAGACACCACTGGCAGGTGGCCTGGGGACATGGGTTACTTAGCAGGTATCAGAGCTGAGTTCAGTCCCTAGATCCCACATGGTGGAAGAGAACCAGGTCCGACAAGTTGTCTTCTGATCTCTCCAAACACATGGCATGCTGACCTCAACGAGAGAGAGAGAGAGAGAGAGAGAGAGAGAGAGAGAGAGAGAGAGAGAGAGAGAGAGAGAGAGAGAGAGAGAGAGAGAGAGAGATTACAGTTTAAATGTATCTAATTTTCTTAAGGAGTTGGCTAGTGATAATGTGAACCCCTGGTTAAAAGTCATTCTTCTATATCTTCATATACCTCTTCCCAAATGGATGGCATTGAATTAGCATGTAGACTGTACTTGGTTTATTTGAAATGGCCAAACAATGCTATCCTCTTTATGAGAGGATCAGGAAAAACTACCACACACACACACACACACACACACACACACACACACACACACACACACACACATATATATATTTTTTTAAATAAAGATTTATTTATTTTATTTATTGCATATGAGTGCTTTATCTGCAGAAGAGGGTATCAGATCACATTATAGATTGGTTCGCTCTTTTTATTTTTTTTTATTTTTTATTTTTATTAATTTATTCTTGTTACATCTCAATGTTTATCCCATCCCTTGTATCCTCCCATCCCTCCCCCCCCCCCCATTTTCCCATTATTCCCCTCCCCTATGACTGTTCCTGAGGGGGATTACCTCCCCCTATATATTCTCATAGGGGATCAAGTCTCTTCTTGGCTACCTGCTGTCCTTCCTCTGAGTGCCACCAGGTCTCCCCCTCCAGGGGACATGGTCAAATGTGAGGCACCAGAGTACGTGAGAAAGTCATATCACACTCTCCACTCAACTGTGGAGAATATTCTGACCATTGGCTAGATCTGGGAAGGGGTTTAAAGTTTACCTCCAGTATTGTCCTTGGCTGGTGCCTTAGTTTGAGCGGGACGCCTGGGCCCAAATCTGCCTATCATATTGTTCTACTTGTAGGTTTCTAGGACCCTCTGGATCCTTTTATTTTGCTATTCTCCCATGCGTCTCTCATTTAGAGTCCCAATAGGATGCCCTCTCCTCTGTCCCAGTTTCCTGGTAAGTGAAGGCTTTCGTGGGACATGCCCCTTGGGCTAGTATGCAGATATAAGTGAGTATATACCATTTGAGTCTTTCTGCTTCTGGGTTAACCCACTCATTATGATCATTTCTAGCTCAATCCATTTATCCACAAATTTCGAGAATTCCTTGATTTTAATAGCTGAGTAGTATTCCATAGTGTATATGTACCACAGTCTACTGAGGGACACTTAGGCTGTTTCCATGTTCTGGCTATTATGAATAAGGCTGCTATGAACATGGTTGAGCAAATTTTCTTGTTGTGTGCTGGAGCATCTTCTGGGTATATTCCAAGGAGTGGAATAGCTGGGTCTTGAGGAAGCCCTATTCCCATTTTTCTGAGATAGCACCAGATAGATTTCCAAAGTGGCTGTACTAGTTTGCATTCCCACCAGCAATGAAGGAGTGTTCCTCTCTCCCCACATCCTCGCCAGCATGTGGTGTCACTTGAGTTTTTGATCTTAGCCATTCTGATGGGTGTAAGATGGAATCTCAGAGTTGTTTTGATTTGCATTTCCCTGATGACTAAGGAGGTTGAGCATTTCTTTAAGTGTTTCTCAGCCATTTGATATTCCTCTGTTGAGAATTCTCTGTTTAGTTCCAAGCCCCATTTCTCAATTGGGTTATTCGGTTTGGTGGTGTTTAATTTCTTGAGTTCTTTATATATTTTGGATATTAGACCTTTGTCAGATGTAGGGTTGGTGAAGATTTTTTCCGAGTCTGTAGGCTGTCGCTTTGTTCTCTTGCCAATGTCTCCTGCCTTACAGAAGCTTCTCAGCCTCATGAGGTCCCATTTATTAATGGTTGACATTAAGGCCTGGGCCGTTGGTGTTCTGTTCAGGAAGTTGTCTCCTGTGCCAATATGTTCCAGGCTCTTTCCCACTTTTTCCTCTAAGTGGCTTAATGTCTCTGGTTTTATGTTGAGGTCTTTAATCCACTTGAATTTGAGTTTTGTGCAAGGTGACAAATATGGGTCCAGTTTCATTTTTTTACACATAGACCTCCAGTTAGACCAGCACCATTTGTTGAAGATGCTATCCTTTTTCCATTGAATGGATTTGGCTTCTTTGTCAAAAATCAAGTGACCATATGTGTGTGGATTCATATCTGGGTCTTCGATTCGATTCCATTGATCAACCAGCCTGTTGTTGTGCCAGTACCATGCTGTTTTAATTACTACTGCTTTATAGTACAGTTTGAGATCAGGTATGGAGATTCCTCTGGAGCACCTTTTATTGTACAAGATTGTTTTAGCTATTCTGGGTTTTTTGTCTTTTCATATGAAGTTCAGAATTGAACTTTCAATGTCTTTAAAAATTTGTGTAGGTATTTTGATAGGGATTGCATTGAATCTGTAGATTGCTTTTGGTAGGATGGCCATTTTTACTATGTTAATTCTCCCGATCCATGAGCAAGGAAGATCATGCCATCTTCTCAGGTCATCTTCAATCTCTTTCTTTAGAGTTTTGAAATTTTTTTCATACAAGTCCTTCACTTGCTTAGTTAGGGTAACTCCTAGATATTTTATATTGCTTGTGGCTAATGTGAAGGGTGTGGTTTTCCTAATTTCTTCCTCTGCAAGCTTGTCATTTGTGTATAGGAAGACTACAGACGTTTTTGGGTTAATTTTGTATCCAGCCAATTTGCTGAAGGTGTTTATCAGCTTTAGGAGTTCTCTGGTGGAGTTTTGAGGGTCACTTATGTACACTATCATATCATCTGCAAACAAGGATAATTTGACTTCCTCCTTTCCCATTTGGATACCCTTGATCTCCTTTTGTTGTCTTATTGCTCTGGCTAGACCTTCGAGTACTATATTGAAGAGATATGGAGAGAGTGGGCAGCCTTGCCTTGTTCCCGATTTTAGAGGAATTTCCTTGAGTATCTCACCATTTACTTTGATTTTGGCTATTGGCTTGCTGTATATAGCCTTTATTATGTTGAGGAAAGTGTCTTGCATCCCCGATCTCTCTAAAACTTTACATATGAATGGGTGTTGAATTTTATCAAATGCTTTCTCTGCATCCAAGGAGATGATCATGTGGTTTTTTATTTTCAGTTTGTTTATATGGTGGATTACATTGATGGATTTCCATATATTAAACCATCCCTGCATGCCTGGAATGAAGCCTACTTGGTTATGATGAATGATATCTTTGATGTGTTCCTGTATTCGTTTTGCAAGTATTTTATTTAGTATTTTTGCATCTATGTTCATAAGAGAAATTGGTCTGAAATTCTCTTTCTTTGTTGAGTCTTTGTGAGGTTTAGGTATCAATGAGACTATGGCCTCATAGAATGAATTTGGTAATTTTCCATCCGTTTCTATCTTTTGGAGTAGCTTGAAGAGTATCGGTATTAGCTCGTGCTTGAAGGTCTGGTAGAATTCTGCACTGAAACCATCTGGCCCTGGGCTTTTTTTGGTTGGGAGACCATCGATGATTGCTTCTATTTCTGTAGGGGAAATGGGACTATTTAGCTTGTTTATCTGTTCTTCATTCAACTTTGGCAAGTGAAATTGATCAAGAAAATCGTCCATTTCCCTTAGATTTTCAAATTTTGTGGCATATATGCCTTCAAAGTAGGATCTTATGATTCTTTGTATTTCTTCAGTGTCTGTTGTTATGTCTCCCTTTTCATTTCTGATTTTGTTGATTTCAATACTGTCTCTCTGCCTTTTAGTTAGTTTGGCTAATGGTCTGTCTATCTTGTTGATTTTCTCAAAGAACCAGCTTTTGGTTTTGTTGATTCTTTGGACTTTTTTCTTAGTTTCTAATTTGTTAATTTCAGTCCTGAGTTTGATTATTTCCAGGCGTCTACTCCTCTTGGGTGTTTCTGCTTCTTTTTTTTCTAGGGCTTCCAGTTGTGTTGTTAAGATGCTTATGTGCAATGTTTCCAATTTCTTTTTAAAGGCACTTAGTGCTATGAATTTTCCTCTTAGCACTGCTTTCAATGTATCCCACAAATTTGGGTATGTTGTTTCTTCATTTTCATTGAATTTCAGAAACTCCTTGATTTCTTTCTTTATTTCTTCCCTGACCCAGGTGTCATTTAGCAGAGAGTTGTTTAGTTTCCACGTACGTGAAGGCTTTTTGTTATTTCTGTTGTTGTTGAATTGCAGCCTAAGAGCATGGTGATCTGATAGGATACAAGGTATTATTTCAACCCTCTTGTATCTATTGAGGCTTGCTTTGTGACCTACGATGTGATCAATTTTGGAGAAGGTTCCATGGGGTGCAGAGAAGAAGGTGTATTCTTTCTTGTTTGGGTGAAAGGTTCTATAGATATCTGTTAGATCCATTTGACCCATGGCATTGGTTAATGATGTTATTTCTCAGCTTAATTTCTGTTTCAATGACTTATCCTTCAGTGAGAGTGGGGTGTTGAAGTCTCCCACTATTATTGTGTGGGGATCGATGTGTGGTTTAAGCTTTTTTAGGAGATCTTTTACATATGTGGGTGCCCTTGTATTGGGAGCATAGATGTTCAGAATTGTGATGTCATCTTGGTTGATTTTACCTTTGATGAGTATGAAGTGTCCTTTCTCATCCCTTTTGATTAATTTTGGTTGAAAGTCTATTTTGTTCGATACTAAAATGGCTACGCCTGCTTGCTTCTTGTGACCATTTGCTTGGAATATTTTTTTCCAACCTTTTACCCTGAGGTAATGCCTTTCATTATGGGTGAGATGTGTTTCTTGAATGCAGAAGAATGTTGGATCTTGTTTATGTACCCATTCAGTTAGTCTGTGTCTTTTTATTGGAGAATTGAGGCCATTGATGTTGAGAGATATTAGTGACCAGTGACTGTTAAGAGTCTTAATTTTGATGTTGTTTCCAGTCGAGCGTTTGTGTAGTTGTGTTTTTGCCATGGGAGAGTTATCTATTTCCTGGGTAGTTTTGGTTGTAGCTTGACCCTTTGGGATGGAGTTTTCCTTCTAGTACCTTCTGTAAAGCTGGATTTCTGGATACTACCACATATATTAACCCTCTTGTTAGTGCTTTTGACTTAGTGATTAAAAATCTATGCATAAACTTCCAGTCATTGGTGGTGTGGTGCCAGATGCTATACCTACATTTGCTTTTATCTTTTACTTTTTAGACAGAAATTAGCTGTCCAATTTCTACTTTGAAGTTACAAAGAAACAGACTTATGTTGAGTAACATAGCCAATGGAATTTACTGTTCAGATTAATTTTCAAAAATTGAAAAGTCTAAAGGAAAAATAGTCTGGGCAGGAAACTCTGAATTAGGACAGACAGAAATCATGCTTGAAAAAATGGAAAGAAATTGTAGCCAGAATTCAGGTGTTTGGACCATTTTTGGGAGGCAGGGCCTTGGAGGGAGGAGCTGCCCAGCTGCATTGAGAGCCATGCAGATGCAGCCACTGCACAAGATACTTTGTAATGCTAAGACAGAGTACAATATCCTGGCCTCATCTTACTTTCTCTTCAAATGAAGGAGCCTAATAGAAAACTAGTTTTCATGGATATTAGGGTGCACAGGCTTAAGTAACATGCACTATGATGTAGAAGCTGGCGAGTCAGAGTAACTCTTGCAAGTTGGCAAGTAGCTGGCATTAGGATGCTGGTCTATATATATATATATTCCTCAAGTCTTATTTAATATAAGTAGATTAGGATAAAATGCAATTGGAAAGTTATGTGAGTTTTACTGTTAGGTTATAAAGTAAAAACTCATATTAGTAATTGTTATGACATTATCAGTTTCTCCACTGAAAGGTTCAAAGTAGAATATATTGTCATGTAAATATATAAAAAATTTTGACATATTGTAAAACAAAGAACAGACATAGATACATATACATGAAGAAACACAAAGGTGATAACTTTGGGCAGATGTAATTTCAATGTGTAAAATCCCATGAGTACTAAACAGTGAGTGGTTATCTAACAGGAACACTAAAGGTTTTATTTTTAGATAAATATTAAGTTTTATTTCTGTGAGTTAATTTACAGGTTGAAAATTAAAAAGAATATTTCCCCTCAAAAGCTACCCTGGCTTCATGCACTAAAAAGGAAGAGTGGATTTGTCTTCATGCAAGCATGCCACTGAGCAGGAGGCATGCAGCTCTAGATAAGCTTCCTCCCATATGTTGGGCCTCATGCTATCCTGTTTGTAGACCACTTGCTTGTTATTAGACATTATCCTTTTTAAGGCTGATGAGTCTGTTTACAGATAAAACATCTGTGTGGCACATTGGCATGAGACATACCCTGATGTATTTACACTGAAACACAGACACAGACCCTGAGCATTGTATTACTTTTCTTTTCTTTTAATACTTTTGCTTTATTACACATGTATAAACCAAACTACATGCAGCAGGGAGAACCATGTGACAATCATGAGAATAATGAGTTCTATACATGTTACATTCATAGTGAATTGGCCAACTGCATTCGACCCGTTTGAAGTCAGTGTCTTTCCTGTCTTGTTGGGTCTAAATTTCTGAATGAGATTCAATATCGATCCTATCTCAACTCTAAGAGCTTAAATTCTTTATCCTGATCTAAAACAATCTTGTCCCCTAATCAGCTAAGCTTGGTTGTAGAGGTATACTATCTTGCCTTCAATGCCCCTCAGAGACTTGAGAAGGAACAAAACTTAAATTCCTGGGTGAATCAGCAGTGCGGGTTAGCAGCTTCCAAAATGTACAAATTGACTTAAGACAGTTTCCTGCCTGACCAGTCATCCAATATACTTTATAACATTGGAGCCTCATCTTCAACTTTTTGGCCTAATATTTCTGCCAGACTTGTTCACAGGCCAGCAACTATTGAGGACTTGCTTACCCTGACTTGGCAGAGTGCGGCCATTGACTCGGCCTGCATCTAAGTTGCCCGTTTTTAGGCAGATTCTGTTTGTGGCAGGAATGAGGGCATTTTGTCCAGTTGCTTGTTTGTCACCTTTGGAGCCATCTCCATAAGGAGGTTATTTGATGTTCATCATCTTCTTTGAGGTCGGCTGGGTGTTGTCAGGAGTTAACTTGTCTTGTTGTTGAAGAAATTTAGGATTGTGAGAACAACTTTAAATGCCATATTCTGTATGTCTCTTGAGGCTTTTGAAGACCGTATTCAACTATTTTACCTCATATATCAATAGAGTCATATCTATCTGTTAGACTTAGGATGTATATTCTTGTGTTAAAATCTGCCAAGTATTTAACATGTTCATGTTTTGTATCAGTATACTAAATTCTATAGCAATGACTTAGACATAACCTTCATTATAAGTAACAATTAAAGCCTTAAGTTAAGGAGTAGGTTCAATCATCTAGCTTTTGTTCTATCCTCCCTCTATGTTCCTAAATCTCCATTTCTTTCATTTCAGCTCTAATCTCCTTGCCTATGTATGCAAGATAAAGGCAAAGAGAGACATTCCTTCATTGCCCCTAATATTTTCTCTGTATAAGACCAATAATGACTTATGACCACCTCTCAATGAGAATAAGCATTTGTAGATCAAGTGAGCAAATAGCAACCTATATAACCCCCTCCCTGGGGGAATGGGGCATTGTTCTCTTAAGGTTTCTTCAGGTTCAATTGGGGCAAATAATACCTTGGAATGGGCTCCCCAAAATTGGAGAGAATGGTTAAGCAATCTAGTGATTGTGTTTGTGGTTCAGTTTCTAAATGTTGAGAGGTTCCAGGCTTAGTAGGAGATTGAAATGGTGGTCCAAATTGGATCAGAAGTTTTCTACAACATTTTCCAGGAAGCTGTCCAAATCTGATGGGTAAAAGCAACAGAATCATCTGGGGCTGGAACTAGGAGGATGCAGGATGTCAGTGTCCATCGTACTGGGAGGAATGATTCCTGTCTGGTCTGACCCAGCTGGTTATTTTGTTCTGAGAACATAATTTCTCACAAGCATTATACATTTCTAATATTATAATTGTATGAGGTGTGCGGGATGCACAGAACAATTAAATCTAGTTTTCTGGTCATTGTATGGGTCAACATAAGGCATTTGCCAATCTTCCTTCATGCCTTACTAGCAGTGGCCTGTAATACTAAGTCATAGAAAACCTGTGGTCAACAAGAGGCCTCTCTGTGCCTTTACATTTATATCTCTGTCAGTCTCAGAACTATCCCCATGTAGTGGGATTAGGAATATAAATTACCTGCTTGTTCTGTAGTTTGAGTTCTTTCCATCTCAATTGTAGCCTCTCGTGTGTTACTTTTCTAAGGCAACATTGGTCTGAGGAGTGGAAACACAAAAGTAAAAAAAAAAAAAAAAAAAAAGGGTTAGGAAGGGAAAGATCCTTCTCAGGGTTTTCCCAGACAGGTGTCTATTTATTAGTCTCTCCTACTGAAACGATTGCTTCACTCACTTGAAACACTTATGTTGCAGGGATCTGCGTGGTTGCTGTTTTGTTCTCACATGATTATGGTGGTGTGGTGGTTTCTGTTGTCAACTTGACAGAATCTAGGAGTGACTGACAGAGAGGCCTCTGGGCATGCATGTGGGCATTGCATTAATTGAGCTGGCAAGACCCACCCACTGTGGGCGGCATGACTGTATGGTGTGGTTGCTGGACTGTGTAAATGGATAAAGGGAACTGAGTAGCAGCACACATTCACAGTTTTTCGTTTTCTTATTACGAGTGCACTGTGACCAGCTGCTTCAAGTTCCTGGAGCCTTGGTTTCTCCTCTGATGAACCTTACTCTTAAACTGTGAGACCAAATACACCATTTCTTCCTTTTGTTGTTTTTGTCAGAGTACTTTATCATAACAAGAAGAAAAGTAGCTAAGACGATGATGTTTCTCTTGAATTTTATATTTTGCCTTCCTGAGGCACACACTGTAAGTTTGGAGAAGACGTTCAATAGGGCAATAGACAGGACATTTCCAACTGCAGAGCAAGCAGAATAACATGTTGGAGCAGCTGGCTGTGAAACTACACAGCATGAAAGAGTAATTGCACTGGGTTAACTCAATATTGGTCACCAAGCCATCAAAACAATGATTATACTGGAGAAATCACTATTCTCCTCATTTGAATCAATATTTATTCACTGGAAACAACTTTAGTAATAGATGATCTGATATGAGCAGACATATGAGTGACATTGCATAATTCAGTTAATAACTATAGTCAGGTCATTAAAACTCCCAACATCAAAGTGAACACAGCAATTTCTTGTTCTAGTACACACTTATCATTCCTTTGGCTTAAATCTCTGTATAGTTCTTGAAGAATATATTTTCTACTAATCAGTCAGATTCAAGCACAGTCAGAGAATTATATAATTAAGGTTGTCTGAAAGCAAATCAGTCCTGTCAGCATCACATTCAAGACTCGGCGTCCAAAGAGAAATGTAGACCTGTCCTGAATAGTCAATTCTCTGATGAGACCCTGTCAGTAGTGATAAAGGTATGGGCACTTACAGCATTGCATTTTATGATTAGTTGACCACCGGAGAGGCTGTACACTAATACTAGAAAATTCTTAAAGGAAGTATGTGTCTAGGGTACGCGAGCTACCATATGTCCTGGTCTTCCCTATGTATTCCAGGAGGGGTTCACTGGTTCTCTCATTTGTTATGATGTTCATTTTCATGAACGTAACAGAATCTTAGGACTTAGAAGTTTTCTGCTACTGAAGGTTTTATTTAGCTGATTCTGAAACAGCTTTTCATTTCTTGATTGTTCTCAGGTTTTAGAGAGTTACAATGACAGTGGCAGAATCATCGTTCTGCATTAAAGAATTTATGCATTCGTTTTCTAGCATCAGCAATGGCATGAGTCCATCTCTTCCCAGCAATGGAACAGGATATGTTCCTCAAGGGATACAATTGTTCAGGATTTCCTCTGTATTAAAACTGAACCAGCTGTCCTGCCAGGGTGGTCTTAATGAGCATCTGGAAATTAACATGCTCATATAAAACACATAGCTCTTTCTACATTTGTTTTCTCTGTTGACACCATTCAGGCTTCCAGTGAGAAAGACTCCAGTTGGGTGTTGAAGTCAGGCTTTTACAGGTGTTTCCTCCTATCGATGTGATTTTGTGTAAAGGGTGGTCTGTTGTCCTTGATAATCTCAATTTGGTCCAGCATGCCTCTTTGAAGTTATTTCCTCAGTAGCCACTGAACTTTCAAATGTGTATAACCAATTCTATGCTTCCTGGATCTATGTCATGCAAAGACTTAGATCTTGATAAGAACCATACTGTACAGAAACTAGTTTAAACTAGTTTGTAGTAATTTGACATTAGTATTTCATCATCTTTAACCACTTGATTGTTTCCATGTTAGATTTACCTTCAGGTTCTCTCTCTCTCTCTTTCTCTTTCTCTCTCTCTCTCTCTCTCTCTCTCTCTCACTTTGAGACAGGTCTCCATATGTGGTTCATGTTAGCCTTGAGCTCACTATTTATGCCAGGCTTGAGTTGAACAGTTGACGTCACCTTTCTTCTGCTTCAGCGTACTGAGGACTGGGGTCATAGGTGTATATTACCAAGACTGGCAGCCTTCAGATTTTAATTTTCTTCAAGGTTGCCAAATACAAATAGCCAAAACACTATAAATGTAACATTAATGTAATTCCTGATTGTTTCGTGGTTCTTCTTGCTGTATGTTGTTTATTTTACATATGTGTAATATTATAAATGTATACATAAAAAGTAAAAAAATTAAGAAAAGAATAATTTGAACTTGAATATAAAAATACATTGGCCAATTTTACACAGAATTATCTTACTTTTCATTAGCCAGCATTCTTTCACTATTTCTTACACTGTCCTGTTTTTAAAATATTATTTTTCATATTTAATGGGACCCAGGAGCCATGGGACAGAGGAGAGCCAGGTCCAGGCATGTCTAAAACACAGACATCTCATCCTGAGATTAGCAGGAGTAGGGCCGCTGGCTCCCCCTGACCAGAACCTGTATGTCCTGGGGTGCATATAGCCTTGCACCCCACATTGCTCCGCACCAGGAGCAATGCTAAACTTCCTCTCCCCTTATAAGGTCATGTCCATCAGCACCTGGAATTCCTCCTTGTGTAAATGAGGCATGCCCAGTACCCCAGCTCTGGACAATGGGACAGTGATGTTCAGTCATCTGAAAGCTTCTACCCCAGCAATGGTTTAAGCAGCCCTAGTTCCCTCCAACTAAATGAGCTGTCTCACTGAAGCTGGCCTCCCAGGAGTCTGTTCTCCTTGTGCTCACAACCACCTGAGGTCTATTACCCGCCCCCCCCCCGCCCTTCCCACCTTCCTCTCACTTCCCCACCCTCACTCTCCCACCCTGACCCCTCTCAGATCTACTGCTTGTGATAGTGTGATAGCAGACAATCATGCCAGAATGGGCAGGGAAATGGAGTCTGAATGGCACATAATATTTCAGGAGATTCAGCCAGATACCACCTTTTAAGAAATATAAAGTTTTAAATCTTCCTAAGAGGATAAGTAGATCGTTACCGTGTTAAAGGAAAATGACTTAATCAAGAGTCTAGATTTCTCATTTAGCACTCTTAGCTTCCAGGTTGGTGGAGGCAGGGAAAGGGTGACAAGAAACTACTGATGCAGTGGGCCATCACTCTGCTAGGGTGATCAATTTGATATAATTCCTTGATATAGCCCTTTCTACCAGTGTCTGATGGATCCCCAGTGTCCGTTTACATCTCATATACCAATAGCTGCCATTAGCTCCTCAGATTAGCAGCCTACAATCACATTTCAATCACTGTGGTCAAAAGCACTGTTTCAGGAAGGAACAGAAGTAGAAGGCTCAGACATTAGTCGACTGAACATACCATACTTTCGCATCTCACGGCTCAGAAGTGGCTTGCCTGAGCGGTGCTCATATATTTGTGTCTCTATCAAAAAGCATACCATCCTGAGACATTTTAATGTCACTTGGCTTTGGCCTAGTGATGGCGAAATTTGTGATTTGGTGGTTCTGCTTAAAAGAATGGTATAGTTCTCTATGGTTATGTACGTGGAAATGAAAAAGGTAAAGTAAAAAGGTATGAAAGAAGCAGAAAGATGAAACATTTATAAATAATCTGAAAGATTTAGCACAGATTTGTGGTCAGTCTGATCTACAACCATCTAACACAGCAGTTCTTAGGTCTTCCCTTTTTTCCAGCAACAAGTTCTATTATCCAGTATAAAATGGGCACATGGGGACCTAGGTTAGGCTCTTGGCATACTCAACCTGATTACTGATTTTATGATCTATTTTCCTTCTTCCAAATGATCGCCTCTTCCCAACTGTCTAAGGTCCCTACTGTCATTATATTCCTGTGGATTTTATAATTGGGATATTCCCTTTCATGTGGAAATGTGTTTGGTGTCTCTTTGGAAAGAAGATAGGACTAATTGGCAACTTTGGCAACCATTCGTCTTGAGTCTAGCAGGAAAGGATGGTTCCTGGCAGGAAAAAGAGCTAAATGCTCAAATCCTCAAGCTGTCAGATAGCAGATGCCTGTTCACAAGAGAGAACAAAGGACCTTATGGAACAAAGTGGAGACTTCTGGGTATGTTGTCAGTCAGAAGGGAATCTGACTGCTTTCCTGATCACATCTGTGTGTACTATCCCCTCACCCTACCTCTCCAAGGTCATGCCTACACCTGTTGAGAAAATATTACCCTAAAGGGGACACCTATGGATACAACCTAGAAATGTCACTGTTATCACATGACTGCATCTCTGATGAAATCATTGCATTAGGAAGTGTCAAGTGCTTTCCACCTGCCTTCCTCTGTGGCTGTGTTATAATGCTATGGCCCTGTGCTCAGTCCTGCCAAATTCATGGAGGCTCTGACTGTTTTCTGGCCCCAGACATTGGCAAGAGAACAGCATTTCATATACAAGGAGTCAACAATATGTTTCTAGGCACTTGATATCTGCTGCTTTTCATTATCTCTTGCTTTTTTCGTATATATGGGAAGGGCATATAAGAGACTAATATGGCATGCAAGATTTCTAACTGTTATTGATTGACGAAGTATTTCTAATAGAGTGAAATATATTAGATTTGAAATCTTATCTAGCCCCAAATACTAATTATTATTTTCTGAACTACTTCCATAGTTTAAATTGTCATTACACACACACACACACACACACACACACACACACACACACACACACACACACAGCTTTTGTCCATAACCTGGCTTTTGGAGCCTACATTTGCTCCTTCTCAGTCTAATATGATCCAGCCATACTACATCACATCTCTGGTACAAATCCAATAATATTTTACTAACATGTAACTTGTGATGCCTTCTGTGACCAGGTCCAGCATCAATTCCCTGGCCTCCACCATTATGTCTTTCCACTTAATCACACTGCTTTCACTGCCACTTGCCAGGCATCCTCTCAACAATAGTTGTGACTAGCTATTTCTTTGGTGTCTATTGCTCCTTCCTGAAAGGATGACATAGCTGAGTTTCTTGACTCCTCCCCTCAACTCACTGTCTACCACTTTTATTCTCCCTTGTACTCATTACTAGATACTTCACTTACATATCTTATTTTTCCCCTGCCATAATTCAAGCTTTATTTGTCATGATTTTCACATGTCACCCTACAGACTTTCCTCTTCCTGCTATTACAGTTGGCATTCTTTGAAGTAATGAAATTTTTTCTCAAAGATATTCCTTGGATTCTTTCTCTTTCCATACCAAAAATAGATTTAACAATTATTAAATTTCCTTTATACTAGAAAATGGGAATGAGTGGAAATACTCTAGGAGCAAAGAGCAGACAGCAAAAACATTTGATGTAAACAAAGGACAGACAATACTCCAACCAGAACAGATGAGCTCCGGATCCCTGCTGTGACTGCACAAAATGATAATTCTGATCAACACTCTGAACCTGAGCATAACTCTTGAAAATTTACAACTTCTTTCTCATCCTGGTGGTACGTCCTCTGAGCGTCTACCAGCTCATTGTTGGTCCATAAATACTACTGGGAAATAATCATCTAAGGTCAGGATGAGAAGTATTGGTCTTACTTAGGTCTCTTGACCTTTGCTGATTAAGGACAACATCAAAGCTGGTAATCATAGTCTTCCCATTTCTTACAGGCTGCACCTTTGTCTGAAGCTTGACGTAGAGGAAAAAATGAACAGGGATGGCCTTTATGAGACACTACACACAACGTGATACAACTTGAACCCTAAGAGTCAATAGGAATATTCCATCCAGGATGCTTACTTATGAATGCAATAAATTTGGCATTTCACATTAGCTAGCTCTAAATTTTTTATTGCCATGGAATAGAACAGTGGGCTTTATTTTAAAAATGAGAAAAAATAATTTATCTCTTCAAAAGCTTTGTTTTCAGGAAATACAATCATCATAGCATAAAAGTTGTAAAGCATTTAACTTTTGCTGTTTTGTACAAATTGACATTTAGAAATGAGAAAATTTATATTCTTCTTAGTATAGTATTTCATGAGAAATCAGATACTATTATTGGATAGTCAGTAGCTGAAAATACACTGAGCTCTATTTTAGTCCTTAGAGAATTTCCACCTTTCCATTTTGCTTTATTAACTCATACTTGCAGTACAATTCTAGGGTATTTATCCTTGTATAATATGCTTTGTACTTTAAAATACGTTTTGGCTGGCTGTGATGCTGAACGCCTGTAATGGCAGCACTTTGGAGCCACAGCAGAAAGACCACGAGTCTGAGGAGAGCAAGGGCTACACAATGAGCTCCAGGCCAGCTGGGCTACACAGAAAGACTCAATAAAAATTGTTGCTCCTTATCGTACCACGACCACCAGGAACAAAACACACATAGGGGTTAAAGGTTTTTTTTATTTTTGAAATTAAAATATAATTCCATCATTTTTTCTTTTCCTTTCTTCCCTCCAATTCTTCCCCTCCTTGGTTTCTTTCAAACTCAAAGCCTCTTAATTCCTCTTTTGTAATTATCCTCATTCATATTCATAGACACACATAGCACATTCACACGGTTACATGTATACACATATATAAATATAATCTTCTCAGTCTGTAATGTTTACATGGGTATGATTACAGGGCCAATCACTCTATACTAGATAACCAATTGGGGGACTCTTCCCTGGAGAAGACTGTTTTCTTCTACTTTCAGCATCCCTTAGTTGTCTATGGTTCCTTGCCTAGGTCTGGGGTCCTATGAGATTTTTCACCTTCATGTTAGCATATCTCTTGGTGTCTTCCTCGTTCAGATCTTGCTGAGGCAGGCTTCTTGCAGAAACTTCATAGGTGTAGCTTCCTTGATATCGCTAGGAAATATGGTCTTATGTCATTTCAATGCTGATTTTTTTCTACATCGTGTTATCATGTATACTTTTGATCAAATTAATGGTTTTTAAATATTTGAGTGAATTAAAATTCTTTTTGTTGATAAATTTTTTAAAAATGATATGAACAATGAAAAAATTCTCACTAGAGTTTTAGTGAAAGAGATCAATGTTCAATTCTGTTATGTGTGTGTGTGTGTGTGTGTGTACAGTTGCCACAGCACAAGTATTGAGGTCAGAGAATAATTGGCTAAAGTTGGCTCACCTTTCACCATGTGAGTTCTAGGGACTGATGGTTGTCAGGCTTAGAGGTAGATGCTATAACACCCTGAGCCATCTCACTGGCCTTAGTAATTACTTATAATATTAAACATTTTATAAAATGAAACATTATGGATAGACTATGATTGGAATACTTTATAGTACATATGCAAATTTTATAGGCTGTCCCAAAAGAGTCTATTTGCTACTTTAAAAAGTATTATCTGTCTATGCCTCACCATTCATGTCTCAGCCAGTCTCAAAGCTATAGTTTAGTTCTAAAATTAAGCTTAGTTGTTTAGGGGTTAAGATGTTTTTAGGTCTAGATAGATGTTTTAAGTTGATAATGATGAGATGTGATAGATATTGATTTACATTAAGAATTTTAGACAGACCAAGGTAGGAAGGATATTTTCTTCAAGGATGCCAAATACAAATAGCCAAAACACTAAGAATGTGACATTTATATAATTCCTGACTGTGTCATGGCTCTTCTTGCTAGAGGTAGTTTATTGTATATATGTGTAATAATATAAATGTATATGTAAAAAATACTAAAAAAAAAAAAGCATTATGTGTGGAGAATTTACTAAAGAGTCGGAACTTTCAAAGTCTCCAGCCTAGAGACTGACATAATTAAAAGTCAAGAAAGTATCTGAAGAGTATTATGATGAGACAAACAAGGCCACCAAGTAGGAAGCGATGTTGGTTTAAAATAGGGTGATGCTATTAGTGACAAAAAGAAAAATACTGGTGGAAATACGTTCTGGTGCTAAAATCAAACACCATGTGGTGATTAACTGAATGTGGAAGGTGAGACAGAGGCAGGTTTCACGGACAACTCAGACTTGTGGTTTAAGAAACCAAGTGATGGGACCAGTTAGTGAAATATGGAATTCCAAACTGAAGTAGGTTGCAAGGTAGATGGATGGAATTCATCATTGCCACTCGGGAGCTTTTCTGTTAAGCATCCTTTAAGCCATAGATGGAGTCCAATACCACAGTGAAGTGTAGACTCATAGAATGAACCAAAGCACTTCTCCAGGTTCTGTGAGCCTCAGCATTTCTTGTGAAATTGTTAATGCTGAAGATATTGGGCATCACCTATAAAGATTGTGAACTCATAAATTCTAGTGATAGTGGGGAGATAATTTGAATTTTTAAGTTGTAACCCTGTGATACCGATTTAAAGATATATGTTGAAATCCACTGAGGTAGAGTATTAAATGTGGAGGTCACTGTCACATGGATAACATGTGAAACACTGGGAGTGGATGACAGTCCATACAAATGAAAACACAGACTCAAATTTTATTGAAATTCAAAATGTAAGCATCATTGAGATATAAAAGGTGCCAAAGAGATGAACACAACAAGACTGAAGAGATATCTGTGATATATAGAGTGCTTTGAAGAGATTGAAGAGAATGAGCTATTTAAGATGAAAGGCCTTATTCCACTCATCCACCCTTCACAAATTCAGAGATTTTCAGCATGCAGATAATCCTTGACATCAGGCGGTCACTTGAAATTACATTTGCTCCAGAGGACTCTGTTTTTTATTATGCTTGTGCTTGGGGGTATACTCTCTCTCTAGTCTCCAAATGTGTAATGTACATTGGATTGGTACATTGTCATATGTTGTTTGAAATCCCCAAGAAGCTAGTTCTTGCAGTAGGGTTTTTACATTTCATCTGTCCGTCCCTCCCTCCCTCGCCAGGGCCATTTCAGACACATGCATATTTGTTTCAGAGTTCTCCAGGCCCCTCGTCTAGGAATCAAGTTGCCTCCCCTAAATCTGCAACAGTGAGCGATGAGAAAAGTAAATCTACCAAAGAGTAAAATCATTCTGTCCTTGAAAACATGTATTAGGCAAACCATTTCCAAAAGATTTCTCTATTGCTTATTCCATGACGTAAAAGTGTCAACAGTGGGAAGGAGAAGCCAGAAGTTCAGCATTGGGAAGCTGATCCATAGAAGAATCAGCTGGGATCTAGCAAACTGACTCAAATTCCTCAATTTGTTTCTGTTGGATGTGGTGAGTTGCCACTTTGATAATCTTACCTTCCTGTTGTTATTTGGTCTATGCCATGGAGGCCTCATATGAGGTGTCACTTTGCTGTGCTCTGGGTTCTCTCTATTGGGAACTCAAGCTGATTGCTTCAATTAGCCCCCCCCCCCAGTAAATTTCTCCTGGGTGTTTTGAGCACCATGTTTGATGCATGCTTTCTCTGTCTCTGTCTCTGTCCATCTCTGTCTCTCTCTCTCCCTCTCTCTTTCTCTCTCTCATTATTTATTCTTTTGTTGTAGCTTGATATGTACTCAAGTAACTCACTCACTCAAACATAAAAAATATGGCTGTAGTATACAAGACTCCATACAGAACTGTGTTAAAGGCACACAGTGCCAGAAAGGAAGGAAACCATACAAATATCCTTCCTACCCCTTTAATAAAAGGTCAGCACTCTTTTTGGTACCTGCTACATTCTTTTTCATTGTTTTCACTTCAATCAATTCTTTTCTCTTAAACTGAAAAATAATAAGTACAAAGTTCATCTACATTACTACTACTGTTGGTGCTAGTAAGAAACAAAATCTTCCTATGTAGCCCAGCCTGACATCAAACACACCATCCTATTTTGACACCTACCCCAAGTGGCAGGATTACCAGCATGTGTACCACTACCCTCTGCCTTATTTGTGCTTAAGCAGTGATCTCAAGGAAAATTGACTTTCAATGCCCTCCTAGTATTCTGTAACTTCAAGGAAGCCATCCAGCCTCTTTAGTAAGCATTACACTTGGTGGTCTGGCCAATGGTGGCTGCCATATAATTACAGGCCCAGACACCTGCTCATGACTGAAGTCCTCGAGAGAGAAGGCAGAATTCTACATTCATAAGTTGTTTATTGACATTCAAAGTTCTACTAGAGACCACTCCTGCATGATCACCAGGGTACCCTGGGGATACTTTAGTAGAGTTGGTCAGTGGGGAAACTCTTCTCAACTTCTGATGCATTTCTGACTGTTTGTTACTCTGTGGACAAAGACTCATCTTTAGCAGGCAATTTGCCTACATAAAGCAATCACAAAGCAAACAACCTCTGTCCACAATAAAGTCTACTGGCCACATTTTCCCGTGCTCCCTATGTACCAGTATGTCTTTTCATTCTGTGGAATGTGTCTAAAAAAAAAAAAAAAAAAAAAAAAAAAAAAAAAAAACCTCTGCTTTGTACACAGATAGAACAGCCTTCCAGCTTGTCCACCCACCTATCCGCCTGGCTGCCTGCCCACCTGCTTGCCTGAGCTATAGATGTAGCTTGGTCTGCTTTTCTGACACATGGCAGCTTTTTAACAGAATGACCTTTGCAGTATGCAGTCTGACCCACACTACCTCCAATTTTTGTAAAAGCTCCAATCACAAATGATGTGACTTTTGATATCTTCCTAGAGGTCCTGTTATGCAATAAATATAAAAATCTATTTTTAAGTAGTTGGCAAATTAAAAAAGAAACTATAATTAACTAGTTAAAGAATTTCTGGTGCAAAATTTAGGTATTATTGCAAATTCTTTCATAATATAAATCATTTCTTTCCAGTGTATATTTTTTCATAAATTTACACTGCATTTTATTAAAGTGGAACACTATAGTAAATTCAAAATACCTTTGTTATTGATAATCCTTCAGCCACATCAGCATGCACTGCCATTAATCATGAATCATGATGGCACAACCATCAAGACCCATTTTATGCTTTTACACTGGTAATATTTTCTGCCTGTAAATGAAAAAATATTTAGAATAAAACTAGGATGCTATAGATAAGAATCATAAATTTTGCCTAATTAAACCAGTCATCTCTGTCCTATTAATGAATTTGCCAACTAATCAAATGAAATCCACCTGCAGTAAATTGTTGTACTTGGAGAAAAAAAAAAGAATGCATCAGCTGTGCTCTGGTTCAGCACTGGGGATGAGTTCAGGAATGACCTAAATATTACTAGCATTTTCTTCTGCACAAAAGCCATGCTTTGGGCGGCACTGTATTAAAAAGAAGACAGCATACCTCTCTTCTGACCATCAAGGTACTCAATATGTGTTAGCATGAAAAAAAAGTTTTACGCCTGCTGTCTTTAGATATGTTAATAAAATGAAGTAGAACACTTCCTCCTCCACTAGTCAATCAATGTTTCTGGGAAGCAAAACTGTTCAGCATTAGAACTGATGCACCATATGGTAGGGCCAGGCCAGATGTAGATTTAGCTACTATGGCAGCTGCACCTGAGCCAATTAACTTTTAATTTTCACCATTAAATACATTTATGTACATATTTTCCAAACTTAATCAAAAACATTTAGTTAAAGCTGGGCATGGTGGCCCACACGTGTAATCCCAGCACTTGGGTGACAGAAACAGGAGGTCACCACGAGCTCAAGGTCAGCCTGGGCTACATAGGTAGTTGCAACTTAGCCTGGCTATAAACAAGACTTTCTCTTTCAAAACAGACTGAATTATAGCTACAATAGGTTAGAGCTTTTATCATGTATATCTCTCTAGTTCGTTAATAAATAACTGTATCCAATATATTCATGATTATTTCTTCACTGGTTCATATGGAATATTAGAGTGGACCTACTAAGACTGCGTAGCTCAGTACGGTTCTGAAGAATGAGTCATATTAACCCCCTCACACGAAGCACCTGCTGAGTCCCTACATGGCTCCCTTCACAGCTCAGCAATACACTGTGGCCGTCAGATACTGGGAAATTTTAATTTAGCCAGTGAACAAAATAATAAAACAATAAAACAAACAAACAAACAAAAAATAGTAAAACTTGAAAAGCCACAAGCAGCCAAGTATAGCCTTTTGAGATGGACAGAACTAAAATACTTCAAGTTAACACCTCCATGATCAGTTAATCTGGCCCTTGAATAGACCTGGGATGTAATTTGCCTCACTCTGACTTGGCTTTGTTCCTTGGATAAACCAAGGATAAATCAACTCCTCCTGCTATACCATACCAGCACCAACATGCTGCCAGCCGTGAGTAAAGCACAGGCCATGCTGATTTTCAGTTTGTGAACCTCAGATGGCTCTTAGATTTGTATCCTCTAAAAGACTTATTCTCTGACATCCTTGGATGGCTTTCATGCCTCTCTTCTTTCCCACACACTTCAAAATACTTCCCCATCCCCATAATATCTACCCAATCACCTGCCCTCTCAATCTGTTCGTGAACTAAGGCCAAAGTCATCAGTTTTGCTGCCTTAAGGAAACTTTTTCTTTTACTCATAATATTTCTATCCTTCTAGATCATTGTCACACATATATAATGATGTTATTTCTCACAATTTAAAAAGACCCCTTGTCTCTTCCTGTTTCTGCTACTGCCTAGTTTTACTTGTTATTTTGGTAGCGAAACCCTTTGGATTGATTGTACCATCTCCCTTAAGTTTCTCCCCTCAGTACTCCCTTCAGTGCACTTCCATTACTGTAACCTATATCGTCACAGAATACCTTTCCTCGGCATGGAGGCACTGGCTAGTGATCTCTGCCTCATTTTTAAACCCAGCATTTGCCCTCGTGATTGCCTTTCCCGTCACACATTTCTCCTTTTGGTGATTTAGCTTATCTTCAAAGATTGTTTGATCAATTCTTTCCCTCCTTGAACATTCAAGCAGTATCTACCACCAAACATCGACAACAGGAGTCTACTCTGCTTCCTTGAATCTGGGTTAGGCTGAGCCTTTGGCTTTGAATATGGTAGAAATGACTCTTTAAATGTTCTAGATACTCTAACTCTTTGTGCCTCCACTCCCCACCCCACCCCCGTGTGTATCTGTCTCTCTCCTTCCCTCCCTCCCTTTCTTTCTTTCCTTTTTAAAAAAAGATTTTACTTTATTTTTTGGCATATACATTTATATTATTACATATTGCATGTAAGCAGAAAAATTACATACAGCAAGAAGAACCATGAAACAATCAGGGATCATATGAATGTTACATTCAAGGTGTTTGGCTAATTGCATTTTGCATCTTTAGAGAAAACATCTTTCTTATATTGGTGAGTCTAAATTCTGAACGAGAATCAATATCTATCATATCACACCTCTGCCAACTCAAAAACCTCTATCTAGACCTAAAAACATCTTAACCCCTAAACAACTAAGGTTAATTGTAAGACTAAACTATCTGGTCTTCAACCCCATCAGAAACTTGAGAAGGACTGAAAGTTAATTACTTGAGTGAACCAGAAGTGCAGGTTAGCAGCTTCCAAAATGAGAAGGAAAAGAAAAAATGACAGGTGACTGCCTGAACAGTCACCCAAAACTCTCTATAACGTTGGAGCATCATCTTCAGCCTTCTGTCCCAATATAGCTGAAAGATATATTTGTGAAACAGGAACTATTGAGGACTTGCTTACACTGTCTTGGCAGAGTTTGGCCATAGACTCTGCCTGTATCCAAGCTTGCCCATTTTTAGGCAGAATTCTGTCTGTGGCAGAATAGAGAATGCTATTGCTGGCTTGATTAATCATGTTCCCCAATTTTATTCAGGCCCCTATAAATGTACTATTTGCCCCAAGACAGTCATAAGAAATCTTAAGAGAATGATGCTCAATTTCCCCTAATGGTGGATTGGGTAAGTTTATGTTTGCTGTTTTGGGCTACAGATGCTTGTTTTCATTGGGAATTGTGTATAAGTTATGATTGGTCTTATTCAGAGAGAAAACAAAGTTGGACTCAGGCATGTCTCTCTTCCTCTATCTATTGTTCATAGATATGGGGATAGAGGTTGAAAAGAAAGAAGGGGTAATATAGAAATATATAGGGATGATCAGATAAAATGGAGATTATTAAATCTACTCCTCAACCTAAGACCTTATTTGTTACTAACAAAAAAGTTTATTTGTAATTCATTGGTATAGAAGTTTGTATACTGGTACAAAATAAGATTAACTTTGATACATTGATACAGAATTCAAATTCAAGACTGTTCTCCACATACTATATATATATAATACTATATATATATATATATATATATATAATATATATATATATATATATATATATTTCTACTTTAATATGAGGCACTGAACCTATACAACTAAATTATAATCAATGCTTACTTCCAATACTTGGAAAGTGCTATTGCAGACTGGTTAGGATAATTAATATAAGCCACTTGTTAGCTGATCAAATATAGTCATGTCAACTACCAGCCTATTTTTAGTCACAAGAATATACATCCTACATTTAACAGGTAGATATGATTCCATAGATATATAAGGTAAAATAGTTCGGTAAGTTCTTCAAAGCCTCAGAGATCTACAGAATATTGCATTTAAGAAGCTTTTAATATCTTAAAGATTCTTTGACAACAAAACAGGTTAACTCCTGGCAACACCCAGCCTACCTAAAGAAGATGATGAGCATCAAAGATCCTCCTTATGGAGATGGCTTCAAATGTGACAAACCAGCCCCTGGGCAAAACGTCCTCATTTCTTTCCTTTCTTTCTTATTCCCCCTTGTACTACTTCCTTCATGACAGCATCTTACTGTGTGGCTCAAGATGACCTTGATTGTGACTCACAATCCTCCTGTCTCTGCTTCCTGAGTGCTGAGACTGAGGTCACAGGCATGTAACACAATGCCTGTCTCTAGAGCTAATGTCCAGGAGGACTGACAGACTTTGGTCTCCTCCTCTTGGCTCCCTAAGATTCTATGTGAAAAAAATCTAAGGGACTTCACAGAAGTGACATGTGGATATAGAAGCCATTTTGAATTTTTCAAGGCAGTCAAGCCTTCAAATGATTCTAACTTTAATCTATCTTTGACTATAAATGAATGACAGATACCAAGAAACAAGCTACCAAGCCGAGCCCAGTCAACTCATGTATTTTTCCCATGCAATACAGTGTTGGTACTGGACATAAAGCTTTGAATTGGATAGCAATTCACCATATTTGACAGGGATAAGAATGTGTTTCTAACCAGGGTATGTTTAATTGAGTATGAGTGCTAAGCTACTGTCTTCTAAATCTATCATCCTCTCTGCATCAAAAACATGCTTGCATGGGACTGTATGTGTAGGGATATCAAGGCTGACCAATTCCTGGGGCTCACAGCATTCCTCAGACTTTCTAGCCAACTTGCTGAACCTTTTTTACACTGTTATCTACTTTACCTATCCACCATGCCTCTTTCTTTGTCTCTTGCTTCTTGGATCACTCTCATTTCAATCTGCTGGGTCCTGTTGGTCTTACACGTCTCCTTTCCCTAATCTCATAGGCATTTTCTCTAATAAAATAGTCGCATGTTTAGTTCTGCCTTGCTTTCTGCACTGTGGACCCAGGTTAACATTTGCATTTGCTTGGCCCTTCCTCTTCCTCGATTATCAGTTTGTGGCACTGAAGTCCCTTTACTTCCTGAAGTAAAACTTTTGATCTTATCTTGGACTCAGTACTTGGATTTGGGCTTCTCTTTTCCATCTGTGTGTCTTTCCTCAGAAATGTAATTCATCCTTATGGCTTTATATATCATCTACATTTTGAAAACTCCAAAATATCTATTTCTACATTTATTTGTATTAATCATATATACATCTCTCTCTCTCTCTCTCTCTCTCTCTCTCTCTCTCTCTCTCTCTCTCTTTCTCTCTTTACACACACACACACACACTCCTCTTCCTCACCTACTCCATTCCCTTCTGCTTATCAATATCTACTGCAATATCTTCACAGGTTTTTTTATACTGCCATTTACACCACCCTGATCCAATGTGTCATTGCTCACCTGAATTTTGCAATAGTCCCAATCTGCTGGGCCTCTAGTCTTCCTCACTCCCTGACTTGTGCTTTAAAAGGCTACAAGACTAGTCCTATTACAAAGTGTCAGATTGGTTCTTCTGCCTCCAAGCCCTCAGGAGAATATGTAAGGCCTGTAGTGACCTAGGCATGGAGAGTCACACTTGTAATTCCAGTCTGCAGGAGACAAGGAGAAAAGAGTGAAGTTTCTAAAAAGACTGGGCGACATGGTCAGACTCTGGCATGCTCTCATTTCCTTGAATAGTGTTGGAGTTCCACACTTGGTGCCCTTTGGAGGGCCTCTTTAATGGCCCCGTGTTCAGAACTTGTTTCCTCCCAGTGTCAGCCTTTCATACTATTCTAGTCAACTTCTCAGCCTGCCCGTCATTCCCTGGTGTTACCTTTCCTGAACATTATAATTCCCTAGGAACTCTTCATTGCACCTCCATTCCCCACTTTATTTTTCTTCTTAGCCCAGCCAGCTACTATTTAATATAGTATATAATTTGCTTACTAATTATTGTGCCATTACACAATAATTCCTTCATGAAGCAAGAGATTTCTTTTATATTTTATTTTGTACTGCTTCTCAGCATCCAGAACACTGAGACGATATCAAACACAGATAATTCTTATAAAAATAAAACAAAAGGAATAAAAATTTACTATCTGACAACATATAAAACTTTCAATAAATATATACTAATTATTATTGTGTTTTTTCCTAGGTTAAAAAAAAAACAAGAGCCAATTTCATTGTGGTGAAAGGAAACACAAAATGACGGCAATTGTTTCTCTGTGATTGTATATTTTGTAAGTAGAACTATTATAAATATTTGAGAGTCATTCCAAAAGAATGCTCTATCCCTTGATCTCCATGTGTAATGTCTCAGTTTTATCATGGACCAATGAGCTTCCCTATTCCTGGCTGCTATCCACGACAGAACTTACTGAAAATGATGTCACAGGGCAATTCTTTTTCTTTTTTTTGAAAAAAAGGCAATTTATACTGAATTCATTTTGTGGTGAAAATCATTTGTTCATTGAGACCATGCAAACATTAAAGGGCTACGAAGAAAGAACAGTCCAGAAAACTCAAGTTCTTTCCTTTCCCAACTCCTCTGGATGAGGAAGGTGTCTCTTTAGTCACTTGAGTCCCATCATTTTTTCATGGCCAAATTTCCCCTCCCAATTTTCCTCTCTTGTCTTGACAGCTTTAAAACAGCTAAATGCTCAAGGAACTTACCATATCTTCACAAGGGGAGGAAACTGTGTATTCCATTTACTGTATTCTGGGTTATTTTTAGCAGGATTAAAGAATGGGTTTTGACAATAGCAAAATAGAGCTCTCTGTGAACTAGTTATTTAAACCCATTCTGAAGGCATCCTGACAAAAATTAGAGTTTTATTAATTAGATAGCCTGAGGGGAGAATTGAATCTTGAGTCACCACCCTGTGTGCCAAAATAAGTTTAAATTTTCAAACTTAGCCTTGTAATTAGAGGGTCCCAGTGGGAGAGAAAGAATGTAGCTGCTGATGTGCTGTAGTGAGTCAAAACTGCAACAAGCCAAGTCCAAAGGGATGAAAGAAAAAATAGTAACTGGAAATCCATATGCCTGACTTCCATCTGCAGGAAACTAGAACACAAAATTGGCATTTGCTGTTTTGAAAAACAGGAGCCTATGACATTGTCTTTGCACTTTATACTAAGGAGTTGGTGTCATTATCCACACAAAGGTTAAAAAGGAAAAGTTCAGTTGCCCCCACCAATTTCTGAAGCATAAAAATGCAGAGGAGAGAAATCAATGGAAATCTCTCTCATGCCTCAGGAGGCAATGTTTTCATCTGATAATTGGCACTGGATCTCTGGTGACTTTCCTGCAACTTTTGAAGTTCTCTAAAATAAAGCGCCATGCTGCAGCTCTCATAAATGAGAATGCTTATTTTTCCAATATATGACATTTTTCAGGTTATTTGCATTTTAAAGGTCTGAGGAATACTAATCACTGATCAATTGTAGCCCACGTTTCCTGAGTGCGTGCCTCCGAGTGTGCACCCTCGACTTTGCCCTCCTCATAAAAATTCTCTCTTAAGCTCCTGCTTTCATGTGTTTTTAAAATGGTTCAGCACCCCTGCAGCTCTCATCATTCAGCCTTCCCAAGTGGTCCCTTTGCCTGGAAGATGAAAGGCCTTCTTCACCTCAGTCAGGGCTCCTGTTTCTGCTTTCACACTGATGGAAAATAATTTTAAGATGGGAAAAGAACAGACTCAGTGACTGACCTTGAGCTGGCATGAAACATTTTCTCAAAGGAGTCTTTTCAGTTCTCATGTGGTCTACATTACCAATTAAAAAGGCACCAAATACTCATTTTTTTTTTCAAAATAAATTTTACTGGGTTGTATTAACCAAGTCATTTAATAATACAGATAACAATATATTTCATGGTTGGATAGCTTTACTCTAATAACCTTATTGGTTTCTTCAGGATATGAATAATGCCATTTATTATAATCCTTAAAAGCTGCACATGTTATGACTGGAAATACAAACACTGGAGTTAGGATACCTAGGTTCGAATCCTAGATTTCCCCACTGTTGCCTGGGGATCAACCCTAATTTATTTATCTTTTGTATGTCTTGTTTCTTCATCTATAATAAGTCAAACACACTATTTCATAATTGACAAATATTACAGTAGTACTTTTGGAAAATATTCTCTACTTTTGGAAAATATTCTACTGTCATATCTCCTTTTTACTAACACAGAAACAATACAGAGTTAGGGATACTGGTGACTTTTCACATCTTAGATATTTAAAAAATCATTTAAAGTTTTGTGATATTCACTATAGTTAACACTGATCATTTCAATATTCATTAAATTCTTTTTCTGCAAACAGAACAAAATATTCAGTAGACTGAACTTTCGATATCCATGAACTAGAACAACAACACTGGCTCCCTAATGGATGAAGAAATGGACTCTAGTCAAGTGAGAACCACACAACTCATGGCTCAGTTAATAATCAGTCAATAATACATGATTTTTCATAACCATTATCTCCAACAAGCTTTTGTTGAGTAGTTTACATGTACAAGATACTGAAGTACGTTTCAGGAAAGAAAGCCAAGGCACTGTCCTTCATCATAAGCTCCAGGTCTAGTTGGGAAAGCAGGGAATCTTTTAGTAACACAAATGGAACTAGGAGACAGTATGTTACATGAAATGTTAGGAACAGAAAGACAAATGCTACATGTTCTTACTAATATATGGGCACTAAAAAAAGTTAATCTCTTACAAGTGCAAAGAATAGTAGTTACCAGGAGCTGGGTCTGGAGGAAAGAAATGGTAGATAGAGAAGTGATGTTTAATGGGCAGAGGGGCACAGTTGAATAGGAGATATGAGTTCCAATGGTTTATAGCAAAGTACAGTGGCAGTAATTGACATCTAATAACTGAAAATAATGAATCATATGTTTTATTATAACTAGTAGAAATTGTCCAGCATCAACAGCTAAGTAGGGCTTATGCCTTGGGAGGTAAACTGCCATATATATATATGCACCTGCAAAGTGCCATTTCTTTGTTTTAGTAAAATGGCTTTTTGAGAATTGCTCATGTTGGTATCTTTATGATTCTAAACTGAGCATGCTATGAAACCTCTTAGTACCATCTTGAGCTTTCAAACATGTGCTCTATGACCTTGAGTGGAGTATACCCAGAGATGTGTCTGTGAAGTGGGCACTTTCCTATAAGTGAAATTTCCTATACGGGGATATATAAGCCCCTCCCCCGACAAAATCCCATGCTTCTATAACTCTGGCATTTCCCTTACTCTTACTTTAGGTAATAGGTCTTTCTTTATCCTTTTATTTTCTAGTCATACTCATTGGCTTTTCATTTACCACATGGAAATTCATTGCATTTGATTAGACTGACACAAAGAAAGGGTAAATGTTTTTTTTTTTTGAAAAGGTAAATGTTTAAGGTATACCAGTTAATGTTACTTACTCAATATACAGTACATTGTCATACCATACTAAATACTATATAAAAGTGATTATGTGTTCATTAAAAATATAAAAATCAAAAATCAAATGGATAAATGGGAAAAATGTCAGTACAAAATAAGTGAGGCCGGTAACCATATATTAACAACAAGAACTATGCTTATATTTTGGGTTTTGTCAGATGGACATCTTGAAGCCTTTTGTGAGGAAAGTAATACAATAGTCTCAACATGGCAAAGGTAAAGCTTTCACCCACGTAAATAAAAACTATGAGATTTATAAATTGTGATTTCCATGTAGGTATGTTCTACATACTATTTTCAAGGAAGAATATCATGTAAAATGCATGGGAAACTACTTGCTAAAGGCAGAGTAACAAGCAGAATGAGGATAGATACAGAAATTAGAATTGGGCCATGTCTGTAAATACTGGGTCACATCCTTATCTAAACGGATTTGCAGTCATCATTTACTGCCTGCAAAACAGGGCCCTCCTAGAAGGGCTCATTGTAGTAGCCCCAGATTACTGGCATGTCATAGAAATGGATTCTTCTCAATTTCACACTATAATAAATATAAACTATCCCTTGACATTCAAAAGACATAGGTCAATGACAAACCAACATGAATGAGGGAATTCTCATGGGGTTCATACCTAAAAAAAAGAACTACAGACATTTGAAAACTTGTAGAAACCTACAAGTAGAACAATATGATAGGCAAATTTGGGCCCAGGGGTCCCGCTCAAACTAAGGCACCAGCCAAGGACAATACAGGAGGTAAACTTTAAACCCCTTCCCAGATCTAGCCAATGGTCAGAATATTCTCCACAGTTGAGTGGAGAGTGTGATATGACTTTCTCACGTACTATGGTGCCTCACATTTGATCATGTCCCCTGGAGGGGGAGACCTGGTGGCACTCAGAGGAAGGACAGCAGGTAGCCAAGAAGAGACTTGATACCCTATGAGAATATATAGGGGGAGGTAATCCCCCTCAGGAACAGTCATAGGGGAGGGGAATAATGGGAAAATGGGGGGGGGGGAGGAATGGGAGGATACAAGGGATGGGATAAACATTGAGATGTAACAAGAATAAATTAATAAAAAAAATTAAAAAAAAAAAGGAAAAAACTTATAAATTAGAGAGTAGTCAAGTCCAGTGCCATATGCCCATAATCCCAGCACTTGGAAGCTTGCAAGAGGACTGTACATTTGAGGCCAACCTGAGCTTCAATAGCAAGACCATGTCTCAAACAAACAGGCAAACAAACAAACACATGAAAACAGATCTTCTGTGAACACTTTCCTAGGGCGTGTGTCAAACCATTCCTGACAACATCACTCTCAAACTTTTTTCACTGCTCAAGTTCTCAACTTTGACCAGCATTAGAACCATCTGGAAAGTTTTCAGAAACCTTACAGTTTATGTCATATTCCAGAACAACCAAAATTTAATCTCTTAGGGTATGAATCAGGCATCAGTTTTTTTAAGGCTCCCCCAATGGAACCTTAAAAAGTTAAAAACACTGTTCTAAGAGCATCATGTTCCCAGCAGAACTGCTTCCTGCTCTTTGGTGTGGCATTTCAGTTCTACTGTGTAGGGTTTTGGTGTCATTTCCTATACTCCCAGGCCCTGGCCTTCCCAGACCTTTGTCTTCATGCACTTTGTCTGATGGTGATGTAGATCCATGCATAGTGTACCATGTATCTCACCTGTGTTCAATCAAACTGCATGTGATCTTCAAGACTCCATTTAAAGGGAAGCAGTTCTTGAAGCTCTCACTGATCTCCTGACGTGATGCTTCCAACCATGCCTAAATGCTGCTGGTACTAGTCCTACAAAAGCTGGAACCCAACTGGCTTCCTTTTAAATGGAGGGTAATCTTACTAATTTAATTACAATGAAATTAATGTGCAGAATAGACTGGGTTAAAAAAGGCCATATAGCCTCTCCTGACCCTCTATTTTAAAATATGGGAACAAAAGGACAATGAGATGATTGAGGAGACCCAGGCATTCCAACCTGCTAGTCCTTTGAGTCTAGGCGACATTGGCTGCCAGACATGCAGATGAAAAGACTCCAGCTGCCATCTGCTGAGTCATTCAGCAGAGGCTCTGGACATCACAAGACAGAGACAAACTGTCCCTGCCGTATCCTGTCTTAGTTCCTGAGCCTTGGAATTATTAGTGGGCAGCAGACACCAGTGAGTCTTAGGGTAACTTATTTCACAGCCAAAAGAATGGAAACTCTTAGTTTTCGGGCTCACTTTTTCTCTGCCTCGCATATGGTGCTTAGCAAGTCTTTTATGTTAGCCAACGTGGTAGATCTCCTGCTCTAGATTACTGGGCTCTTCATAGAAGTACCCATTACTGATAGTTGCATGTTCTATAGTGCCTTGCCCTCAAATGTGCCAAACATTTGAATAGGTTTTTAATTTCTAGCCCAGGTAATAATTATTCCATCATTCTGTTTTTGTCTGTTTCCAAATGCCTGGCTATATTTTTTCAATTATATTTATCTGCTTTAAGCATCAATTCATTGTATTATTACATCAATACAATACAAAGACAACAAGAAGAAATGTCAAGACCAACAAAGTATACAAAATTGAATGATACTGGTATATAATTAATAAAATGCCACTATATGAAAATCAAATAGGTGGGATTAGTGTATATAATCTTTGTTCTCTGGAGAACTGATGAAATTCATAGTTTTTGGCTTTGGAGAATGCTTCTGACTCCTAGTTTGGATCTTCTAGATATATACCTTTAGTCACAATATCTATGTTGCAGTTTTTATGTACTTGTTACAAATGTGTATACACACACACACACACACACACACACACACACACACACACACACACTCCTGGTAAAATACAAAGAATTATCTGATTTTTAAAGGCATTTTTATTTAATTGTTTATTCACTCTACATCTTGGTCACAGCTCCATCTCTCCTCACCTCCTAGTCCCACCTTCTTCCCTGTACCTGCTCCCCCTCCCCTATTCCTCGGAAAAGCAGAGCCCCCTTCCCATCCATCCCAGTTCATCAAGTCTCATCAGGACTGAGTGTGCCCTCTTTTCCTGGCTTGGCAAGGCAGTCCTGCCAAGGGCAAAGTAATAAAAAATCTGGCAACAGAGTCCATGATTTATGTTTTTCAAGGTAGTGTGACATTCTGGGGAAAGACTGGGGAGCCTGGGTTGAGCTTCAATGTTGAACTTCCAGTTGTTTAATGGGACTTGGGCAAATACTTAAGCATCCAACACTCAAGTTCCTTAATTGTAAGGAAAGAGGCAAATTCTCAGTCTAGGGAAATAGACTGAATGTATGAGAAATTTTCTTTTGTTCAACATGTTATAAAAATGGTAGCTATATCTGAGAAGACTCAGGGGAGGACAGCCCCACCCCTCCCCTCTCTTCCCCTCTCCTCTTCTCATTCTTATCCTTATCCAATTTTATCTATTTTCTCTCATGTTGAGATGAACTAAGAAAAAACACATATTCAGTTGCCCATATGTTGTCATAAAACCAGAAGTTTTGAGGTAGCTGTCTTTTAAAACATGCTACCTTGTGGAGCAGAAGTCTTTTCTGTCTATGATACTTCCTACTGCAATTCTTACAGGCCCTTGGCTGTTGTCTTTATAGCAGGTCCTGGCTATAGAATTTCATTCCTTCTAAGAAGTAGTCACCTCTAAGAAGCAGATCACTACACAATGCAAAGGCCAAGAGATCAGGACCAAGCTGCTCTTGAACTTCATTCTTCCTTTAGAGATACATTGTATGTCTCTCTATCTCCTTGCCTCTTTGTGTGTCTGTCTCTGTCTCTCTGTCTCTCTGTGCCTGTCTGTCTGTCTGTCTGTCTCTTTTTCTCTCTGTCTCTGACTCTTTCACTTGCTCATTCTCTATCTATTTATTCACAAAGTCTGGCTCACACACTGTTCCAGTCAGATTTTTTTCCTCTCAGTTTTTCCCAACACCAAAATAACCCCTGGATAAATGCATCTCAAAATTTGCTATAATTTTGAAACAGTATGTGAACTTATGAAAAGACAGCTCTGACTCTGGAGATTGGAGTGTGAGCCAGTATTCTACCATTGAAATAAGTTATTGGGTGACTCAGATCATGCTCTTACAGAGTCACATTTGTGCTACAAGAAACAGATTACAATGGTCACCTCATTGCTTATGTTTATATACTGTATCATCACAGGACAGGTGAGCAACATCTTACAAATGAGGGCATTCACAATGTGCACATAATCATGCCCTTTCCCTCCCAAGTGCCAAATTCCACTCATGTTTCCACTGCTTTCAATGGGCCCACAAGTAAAAGATGAAGTCCAAACTCCTTAGAATGGCACAGAGAATCTGTGAAATTCCACTCCTAGCTGCCTCAGTTCTCACAACTCCTTCACTGCACATATAATTGATCATTGACCCATGACAGATCCTACCTCTCTCGGGGCTAGCACAGCAAAAGGCTTGCAATGCCTGCAGTTGATCTTTCTTGAATTTTAAACTTTTGAAATGGCATTCTCTGTTTGGAATATAACATTTTCTCCTGCTCCCTAACTTTCTTAGGGATCACATCTCCTAGAATAGCCTCTCTTTCACCAATTAAACATAATTTCTATTTATCAATCTATTCCTAATATCTCCTTTACACAATGTCTGGGCCACAGTGAAAGCTTAGAAATCACTTGCATGAATAAACAGCATTTAGCGCACTGTTATAATGGACTGCCATTTTACTATTTTTATACCAAAAACTTCTCAAGAGAAGGAAGCATTACTTAGTCATCTTTATCTCTACCTATGCACTGCATTAATATTTGTTAAGTAGATGAATGCATAAAAGAGATTAAGGGGCTGGAGAAATGGATCAGCTCTGATACTAGGTCACTCACAATTGCCTGTAAACTCCAACTCCAGAGGACCTAACATACTCTTTTGTACTCTGTGTATGAATGCTAATGGCAACACACACACACACACACACACACACACACACACACACACACACACACACACACCCCTACCCCTATAGATCAGTCTCCTCATGGTTTAAACTGGGCACAAGACAAAGAAAATACTTAAAGTCAGTGATAGAGCTAGAGCATGCACCGATGATGCCTTGGAAGGCCTTCCATTAGAAGGATTATCAAAAATTCATTCCTGTAGTCCTTACCACAAGAAGAAACAAACAACAGTGAAAACCAAACACAAAGCAGAGTAAACAAATAACACACGCGAATACAGACTAACCAGCAATCCAAAGGAAGAGCCGAACGTTGTTTAAACAAAAACTTATTTATTTTTTATTAATTTTTCATATAATATATTTCAATTATATTTTTTCCTCTGCCAATTTTTTCCAGATTCCCCAGGATTCTCCAGAACTTAGTCTTATTTTCTTTCACATCTCCTTAATTACAAAAGACTGGAACACTTGAAGAATATGGAGGTAATTTATACTTAGTCCCTTTTTAATTTCCCTTTTCTCTCTTTCCCACACATCTGCATTTCTCATATATTCCATTATTTTTAATTTTTAGAAATGTTTTTACATTTATTTTCTCTTTGTGTATATGTGTGAATGTATGCATGTGTATGCATGGTGTATGTATGGTGTATGTATGCATGTATTGTGTGTATGTATGTATGTGCGTTCTCATAGTGTACAAAGATGGTAGAAAGGATGCCTATGCCACAGAGTGAAAAGGAGGCCAGGGCAGAAACATGCAGGATCAATGGTCTCATTGCACTTATACTTGATCCCAGGGATTGAACTCAGACCAATAGGCTTGCAAGGCAGGTGCCTTATATATTATTAAATGTGATTTGTCACTGCATTTTGGCATTTCACTTGTGATCAGGCTGCCATCAGCCTCCACATTCCATTGTCATGTGCCTACTTCAAACTTTTTCTCCATTTTCTATTTCAATATCTCATGAGCTTAGGCTGCTAACTTTAATAGGAATATATTTATATTAATTATAAATATTCATAGTGAAAGAAATTGATTTTTAAGCCTGCCCAATCTTAGCTACATGGAGAGAGTGGTATCAAGGCTGAAGGCTTAGAGGGCTTTCCTCCTGTCAATATTAGGCTTCTATTGAGAAGTAGGCAGAGGGGTAAACTGTTGGCCACTGTGGTACACAACCGTCTTGTTCCCTCCTCTCTCACCTACTCCTCACTGAAACTTCACAAAGCATGCTCTTTATGGAAATCCAAATACAACTTTTTAATTTGTCCCAACCACTGTAGCAAACTTTAAAAAATAACAAGTATTATCAGGCATGGGTCCTCACAAGCCGCGATCTCATGTTGCTACTCTTTCCAAGCCTTTCAGTGCACACCCAAGATATCCTGACTAAAAAGGATGCTGTGTGCAGAGCAGAGGTTCAGTGAGTTCTGAGGAAGAAGGATGTACCTCACCAACACCAATGTGCCTCTGCTTTTTATAGTATTGCTTTTTGACAAGTAGGATCTTGTGCAATCTCATATTTGCAGCCTGTAGTGTTTTTTTTTTTTTTCCTAATGGATGGGCTATTTTTAACCAGGAAGGGGAAAAAAGAGAAGAAAGAGCAGAACCTAAGCTGAAAATGTAAAGATCCCGCAGAGGTGGTCCTGGGGACACTGGGGACTGGTGGAAGATGTAAGCCTTAGGGCTCTCAGCCGCCCTTTCCTTTTGAAAGGCACCTTTTGCCTTTCTTTTCCTAGATGGATTTTTCCAGGTCTGCTCCAGCTTCCTGACAAAACTTCTTTATGTAGAAGGTATAAAAATATTTCAGTATGGCACACTAGATACAGCACAAGCTCAATGAACATAAGGCATAGTCTATGCATCTCTACTGTAGACTGATATAAGGGGATGCTGCAATTGACCTCTGTAAAATGGGACTCTTCCTGATCTACCTTATAATTTTGCTTTTTAAGGATGAAGTATGAACATATATTAGCCTATTCCATGAAGTCAAAGTTTTGTGCAAAAATTAGTATTGCAAGAAGCCAGAAACTATTTTTCAAGATTATTAACAGTCACAAACTTTACAGAGGGCTGTTATGAAAACACACCATTAATGAAAATGAAGATCTCATACTTGTAGAGTGAGAAGCATCAATGGTCAATATCTATTTAATTACTGTGTACATGATGCTCAATGGGCAACGAGTACCTTTCTAAGTGAATGTGCTGCTATTTGACAAATAATTCTAAATGAATGTATTGTTCTTTGACAAATACTAGCGTTCTTTACAATATCTGAAAATTTCCAAAGGGATTAATCTGATATAATTGGAAAGAAAAATTGCAACCACTGATGTTGCTTTTGTAGTCAGGTAAACAACCAAACTTTATTATTGAAAGCAAGCATTAGATTTTATGGGATTGTACCTTACCTTGATCATAGATCAATGTGGTTATCTTAATACAGTATTAGACCTTACACATAGTTCTATTACCGGGTGTACCAAAAGGCTCCTCCCATTATGGATTCTATTACATATCACAGAGAGCAGAAAGTAAAATGTAGCACTCCATTTGCCAATTGGAGAAACACAATGAAAAATTTCAACATAGGAATAAAGGCATGAGGGACAGACACTTGCCTTGTGTGGCGCACTATGAGAATGATGGCCACAGCATTTCAGTGTCCAGAGCCTTACATTTCTGTCCATTCTGATGTAAAACATCTAATCCATAGTCTGGATATGAAACGTACATTACCTTTAATGTGTTTACGTAACAGTTGCTGTCTCCCTCAGAACTCTTTTTTTTTTATTTTTTAAGAGTCATTTATTATGTATATAGTGTTCTGTGTGCATGTACACCTGCATGCCAGAAGAGGGCACCAATCTCAGTGTAGGTGGTTGTGAGCTACCTTGTGGTTTCTGGGAATTCCAGTGCTCTTAGCCTGTGGGTTTGAAGCCTTACTCTGCCAAAGGAGCAAGGATGCCAGCATCTTGCATCACATCCTTCCCAGGAGCTTTGCGTTCAAAACTTGATGCTTCTCACTCTACAAGTATGAGATCTTCATTTTCATTAATGGTGTGTTTTCATAACAGCCCTCTGTAAAGTTTGTGACTGTTAGTAATCTTGAAAAATAGCTTCTGGCTTCTTGCAATACTAATTTTTTTCATTCTAGTTAACTGACACATTTCCAAAGACGAGAACAAACCATTGATGTCAACTCCTAGTTTTATATAAACTGTGTGACCTTAGGTCACAACTGAGCCTCTGACACACTCATCTTCCCATGTATAAAATGGAGATAATTTTAACCACTCTGTCAGAGTTTTAAATGTGTAACATAAAATTAGGACACATTTCAACTACAGGAAGACTTTGATTAAGCTTTATCTTCTCTTCTCACTGAGTTTCTGTGTTTATAATAAAGGAATCTGGACCCCTGACTCAACCTCTCTCCCTAACTTCTGTCAGTCTCCCAACTATCCAGACATATAATTCTAGAGGTCATGAGACACTTTTCTTTGAGTTTGCTTGTGTGTGACCATCCACAAATGCCTAGGCAGGTTATATTTGCTTTTGTATGGCTTAAATATAATCCTAACAAGGAAATTTGGCAGTTTTCCCTCAAATCAGATTTCTTTTCAAAATTTCCCATTTTTCCCCAAATGTCCCTAAAACTCTGGAGCCCCCTGGGAGTCCTAGCCATCTAGCCATACTCACTCCTTTGTCATCATATATTGTAGTCTGTTTGGTACCAAGTGTTTTTGATTCTTGCTGTTTTGTCTTTTGTGTTTTTTTCAATTCCGTCTCCATTACACATCCTGGTTTAGGCCTGTTGAGACTATAATAATAATATCTTACTTTACTTCTGCAAGGACAAGCATTCTTAATTGTGCCAGTATATTGCTACTACATTCCTTTTTCCTGAAAAAAAAATCATAAAACAGGGCTTTCAGAGAGTTCCTATACAAATGCAGACTAAATTTGCCTGATAGTTGTTTGAACAGTTTTAGATCTTTAAAAGACACCATCACCAGAATAAAAGAAATATTCCTAACATGTGTGATAAACAACCCTAAGGTTTTTAGCCCCAGTGTTCTCTCCCTGGTATTCATATCTTTATGGAATTCCTTCTATTTGAATATGCAAAAGCCCTTCTGATTTGCATCTAGCAAGTAGAACAGGCAAAAATTATGCCATTTCAATGATTGGTTTACAAGCATTTATATTAGAATAAAAAGAAAAACTGATTTTTCTGACACTCAGTCTCTCCCTTGCTTGTTGTTGAAAGGTCTGATGCTATATTCTGAATGGTCCTATGAACCAATATAGCAAGGAATTAGTACCTGTGGTCAGTGTATGTGAACCTGCTGACACTCATGTGAGGGAGCTTGAAAGAACGCCTACATCACAAGAGCCTTGAGGTGGCCACAGCATTATTAACACCTCACTGTAGTCTTCAGAGGCCAGGTGACATAGCAAAACTATGCCTTTGGCCCATGACTCACAGCAACTGCATCCTGATGTTGTGGGCTTCTAAATTTGGGGCTAATTTGTTTTGCAGTAATAAACAATTTTAGTCAGCTTAGCAGATATGAATTTTAATGGATCTATAGCCTTTTCTCATTTTTTCTTCAACTTGTGGTCAGATCCCAGAGGCTATAAACTATGAAGTGATTTCCAACAAGAGCCAGAGAAGACGTGGCTTTTTGTTTTTTATCAAACCAAACCACACCAGACCAGAGCAGACCAGACCAAACCAAACCAAACCAAACCAAACCAAACCAAACCAAACCACACCAGACCAGAGAAGAATATGAGGGGAGGTATATCCACTTTGGCATAGGAACTAGAAAGATATGAATGTCAGAAGCAAGAGAGCCAAGCTCTAACAGTTATATCACAGAGGACACGTGATACTGTGGCAACAATATGGGGGATACACAGCCACTGTTATGTCCTGTAACAGGGAGGCTGAGAGAATATGCTATAGGAAGGAGGAAGAAGGAGAGCTGCTCATGAGACACACTGGATTCCTGCATCCTTTTGTGGGGAACACATACCTGTTTATCTTGTTCTAGTGAAACATCATTCATTTTCCCTGAGAGTGAAGCATGGCAAACATAGACGGAAGCTCACCACTCGTGGTTGTGTAAACACTCTTATGCTTGGCTTCAACTTATATTATATTCTGCTCCCATTATAGGGACATAGATGTGCCCACCCCCACAATAATTATTTTAGCTTTATCACTGACTTTAACCTTCATTTTCCTACTCAATTAATACCTGTTCATTTTCAAAGTGTAAGGAAAATACTACTTTCCATATGTCAAGTCAAATGCTTCCCCTCTGGATATCTAACATGAAACTATAGATTAAGATTTTAATTATACCAATTAGGTAGATATAAATCCTGATTTATTTAGAGCATTGTGGTATTGATTAGACATACAATATGTATAACCTTGTAATTGCCCTTAGAGACAGTTAATTCTACAATGAAGACAAAATCTTTCTTTTTGAAACAAGTAGGAAACAGATCTTTCATCATTGATTCTTGTAGAACAGATCAAGATCGTGTCTAGCAGTGCTTACTCTTTAAAGGAAGTGAGATGAAACCAGAAGGGACTCAAATGTTTTCTCTGTTTGAAGGCAAATTTCTGCTTCCATTTTCATTTTGACATTGCTTGTAAGTGGGAGCATCCAGGCTCTGGTAATGACAAAGCTGGTTGCCTGGCAGGCAGTCTCTGCTTGAGGCTTATTAACAAAAGTTCTTGGTGACCACATGCCAAAATAGGCAGAAGAGAAGGAAAAGGAGGATGAGAAATGACTATGCAAAACTGGACATTTATTCCCAACATGACAGTTTAATGTGTAATAAGTGAATCAGGAAGAACCAAAACTTCCAAAAAGAAAGTTATTCTTAATTAGCAAAATGGGGTTCTTAGACTCATCCCCAGCTCCTTAGCAACCCTCACTCTTTACCCCCATGATGCATTCAAGAGTTATAGATCAAACTGACTTCTGTTACCCTGGAACAGAGCTTCGTGCACATCTCAATGGTTCAGGCCTACTGCATTCGCCCTCTCCACACTTTTCGACAGAAAATTAGCAATATACAGGATCCTAAATTTTGGTAGTTTTTTTTCTGAAATGCATGTTAAGAATACATAATGGCAATGGACTCATATCCAGAATTTACAAATAATTGAAAGAATTAAATATCAAGGGAATAAAATGGCCAATAAACAGATGAAGCAATTGAACTGAATAAATACTTTTTAGTTTTTAAAGAAACACCACTGACCAATAGCTAAAGTGTTCAAGACCCCGAAGCGATCAGGGAATGGAAACTACTTTAGAGATCCCCTCATCCCAGTCAGAATGGCTGTCACCAATAAAGTGGACAACAAATTTTGGAGAGGATATATATAGACAGAATCTTTACTTACTGTTGGTGGGATGCAGACATTGTGGAAATCAGTTTGGAGCGTTCTTAAAAAAAAGGAAGAAGTATCATGTGAGCGCATTATTTCACCCCTGAGTTGCTCATACCCTGAGAACTCCATATCTGACCACACAGATACTTGCACTCCTATGCTTATTATTGTTTTATTCATTCTAGAAAATAACTAGAATCAACCTAATTACCTATCAGCAGAGAATAGGTAATGAAAATTCACACACACACACACAAAGTATTAAGCTGTAAGAAAAATAAAATCACAAAATTTATAGAATATGAATGTATTTACATTAAGCAAGGTCACACTATTGCAGAAAGTAAAAAAAATATGTTTTTCTTTATATGTGGAATCTGGAGAACAATATATGTAATGAATATATACTATATAATATATACTATATAATATATACTATAATATATAATAATCATAAAATATATAATGTGTAATATACAATAAAATATAATATGTAGAAAAATGAACAAAGAATGGCTAACTGTTAAGTATGAGCAAGAACTGAATGTAGGTAGTGAATGTGAGCTGTGCAAGAGCATACTAAACTAAGTGCTCTTTTCAGTCTACCTCTGCCGTGGATATCTTTGGTTTTGATGGTAGGTAAGTACATAAAACACATTTGATAGAGAAAATATAAAATCAAATGTGAATCTCTACAGCTTCCACTCTAAGTGGATACACTGAGTTTCTACAAAGTTGAGTTATATAGTTTTGGGGCCTGGTTAATTTTGATATGATTTTTTTAAAAATTCAATTAAGCCTAGTTCTCTGTTCTTTGTATGAGCAGAAAAAAGACATCTGTAAATCTACATTCACGCCATATGAAGAATGCCATCTAAAAATAAGTCACAGGGATTCTGTAACCAACAAGAAACATTATCTATGTAGAACACTTTTTGTAATAAAGTTCAAAATTTAAAAAAAATACTTAAAAGACCCATAACACACTCTAAGAGGAGCTTTAAGGCATTAGTTAGGTAAGATATTAGGCAAAAATGTTCTAAGCTAAAAAAAAAAGAAAAGTCTGTTAAGGGCCAATCACTGAAGACATGTATCACAATTTATATCAAATCAAATTAACCATATTCTGAGGTATTTCATCCCTCAGATGGAATTGGGGTACTTGATACGGTGATGCACTGTCATTGTCAAACAGAAAAGGTGAAGACTGTACTCTTGTATACAGAAGAATTTACATCATTTCTGTGTTAAGGTCAGAGAGCCAGGCATGCTTCCCCACAGTGCAGTTATCCTCTAAGTGCTAGTACAGACAGTATTTGTTCTTCCTGAGTCACTATGAAAGGGGTCTAATAGAAACTTGCTAGCATCTCATGAAAGATAAGTGAACTGAGCTCTTCTTCCATTTGTGCTGCTGAGACTGAGTTCCAGGAGAATGAGTGTGAGCCCCTCAGGAAACACCTCAGACCACTCCCCAGTAATAGCTTGCTCTGAAATTATTTTTTAATTTTTGATCAACATACAATCCATCCTTTCTTATTGATTACAGGTAGAGATAGGAAATGGAGCTTCTTTGCCCTCTCTGAGCATTCCAATCTATCCCTCTCTCTAGTCCAAACACTGGCCTCTCTCTTGTTTAGTGGCTGCAAATGCTCACCTTCAGCAGACTCTCTCCCTTGTCACAACTCTATACACTTCTCCCCAGCAAAGGAGTCCTCTAATACTGCTGGCAGGCTTTGCTGCACTCTCAGGCTTGATATGAGATGGGTAAACAAACAAGATAGAAGCTGATCCTCTTGTTTTCAGATTTCTGTTCCAAATTCCTAGATTAGGGTTCATGTCCAAGATATCTATTCCTGGGAAGACAGAATACCTAAGAGTGACTTCTAAGGCACACTCTACAGAGCATTCAAAACCAATTAATGTTTTACCCCTGTCCTTAGACAACCAGACTTACCGTGATTATGGATGAGGGAATACAACAGTGCTCACCAACAGAAACTCTCAGTAAGTAGCCAACGTGACAATTATCTGCAAAGCTAGGAGACATAAGCAGTACAGAGAAGTATTAAAAAAAGTCACATGTGCCTTGGAGACATAATGATTTCATGCATCATAAATAGCAATTGGCATTGCTCCATAGTCTATGCAGTTTTTCCAGCTAGTTATATTTGTATGATATACAAGATTCTTAGCACTATCAGTAAGAAAACACAACCTTCCTGTTTCCTATAGCATAACTATTGCATTTGTGTATATACATTACTATAAAGGGATACTTGAAAACTCAAATAAAAGGAAATACAAATGCAAAGCCAGAGAAACAGGAAAAAAAACAAATGAAATCTTAGTAATAAGATGTCTTTAATACCTCCCAACCCTAAAGGTGTAGCCAAGGAGGAAAGATAGCTGGGTTTGAAGCTAAGGAACCCTCATCATATGAATATTGTCAACCAGGTCACAGCCTCTAACGCTCTGTGTTTATGATCATTATGCTTTGTCTTTTGTTGTCAAACATAGTCTTCATGTTACTGTGGAACCAATGAGTTGAATTTGAGAAGTTTTAAATTATTTTGAACACTCTCCCTACAAACTGTACCTATAATGTACGATTTTGAGTCACTTTGGTCAGAATGACTATTTTCATATCTATATTTATTTATGGGTTAATTTACTGTTTGAGTTAGGGTCTTGCTACGTAGCCCAAGCTGGTCTCTAATTCATAATCCTCATCTCTCAGTCTCCTGAATGTTGGAATTAAAGATGTGCATTCCCTTCACACCTGTTCACAGCTACATTTTTAAGGCTTGTCAAAGATATTATGTTATGGATGTTTATTGTGTCCCAGGCGGTATGTTGGGCAGAAAATAGCTAAAGTGAAAGCTTACCCAGGGGACCACATAGTATTTGTACAAACCACATGTACTTCCTATAGCACATTTATGATAATAATCATAGGAAAATTTTCCCTCTGGTTAAATATGTGTTTTGGTGGCAACCTCGCTACCAAGCACTGTTTTTAGTGCCAATTCCTGGAATATATATATGCAAAACCATCTCTTGGAAGTCCCAGGAAATTGGTTATGATACCTGTGGTGGACAAGGAAATCTGCAGATATTCAAGTAACACATATATAAAAACATTAGAGTATTTTCATGTATTCCCATGCACACCCTCACATACAGTATTATTATCTTTAGATTATTTATAATGCCTAACACAATATAAATGCTATATAAATAATCATTATATATATATTGCTTAGGGAATAATAACAAATGTCTGTATATGTGAAGTATAAACAATTTTTTGCACTTTTGATATACTGGTATTTGTATCAATAGAGATTGGCTGCATACATGGAATTTTTAAAAATTTATTTATTTTTGGTTTTTTGAGACAAGGTTTCTCTGTGTAGTCTTGGCTGTCCCGGAGTCACTTTGTAGACCAGGCTGGCCTCGAACTCACAGCGATCCACCTGCCTCTGCCTTCTGAGTGCTGGGATTAAAGGCGTGCGCCACCACTGCCCGACCGCATACATGGAATTTAGAACAAAATAATCGGAAGCTTTAAGGGTGGTAAGGCCAATAAGAAATGGATTCGTGTTTTGTGTACTTTTTGTTTTGTTTTAGTGGAGTTTTTGTCTGTTTTGACTTCTATTTGCATTTTGTTGTTTTTGTGAGAGAAAGAGAGACAGAGGGGGGAATTTGGCAAAAAAAGAGATGAGGAATTTAAGAATAGGTGAAGATGGGGAAAGAATATGATCAACATATATATTCTATGAAAAGTTATTTGGAAATCCAATAAAAATAAAAAGAGTAGTAAGAAAATCACAAGAAAGTCCACATAAGTAGACATCTAAGGGTATTCATACATGAACCCAACTTCCACAGGACAAAATCAGCACAAGGAAAACATCAACAATAAAACATAACTTTTAACTTTTTATAACATGTTAGTTTCTAAATTATTAGGTACAGGTGTGGCTTAATCTACTAAGAACTGTGCTTTTGTGGTTCTAATTGTTGTAAAGTTGTGTTTGTTTGTAGCCTGTGGAGAGCAAACAGACAGACAAACCATATTGAACTGTGGCTGGATGATGAGGTTAAGGAAGTCTTAACAAAAGAGGTGCTACCTACACTGAGGAAAAACACAATCCTGTGGAGGTATTAAAGAAGGCACAGGTTTCATGTCTGAGAGAAAACAGTACATTGCATGATTCCAAGACTTCCAAACCCCTGAGCTGCTTGGCAGTTTCCAAGTAGCTTGTTGTGACTGGTGCCTAAGAAGTATGAGGTTGCACTGGGATTAAGGCCAACAAGGCAGGGTTAGGATGAAATCAGAAGGCATTTGTAAACCATCACACAAACTGCAGGATCTCTGAAGTGTCTTAAATAGTGATAAAACACACACAAGTATACTTTAAATCAAAGGAGTTATTTTAGAGGCTAGAGGCCTCAGAGGGTAAAGCATTGGTCATGCAAGCTTAAGGAGTTAAGTTCAAATGCCCAGAAGCCACATAAAGCTAGGCATAATTAAACCATAGCATGCACTTATCACCAAAGTATTCATAAAGCAAAATGGGAGATAGAGGCAGGAGATATCCTGGCAGATGAAGAGCCAGCTAGCCTGGTATACATGTTGTGGGGTGGAGGTTTCAAGAGGCCCTGTGTCAAACATAGTGGTAGGTGAGTACCATAACAAGCACTCTGACTTTCATACCTACTCCAAACATGTGCAAATCTACATTAACATATAGATACACACACACACACACACACACACACACACACACACACACACCTAAGATACAAAACAAGAGTGATTTGCTAAGTTGTGGGAGTGAAGGGCTGAAAAGGAATAAGTGAGGGTTTAGAAGGAAAAGAGATAGTCTAGGGACCACCTGTAGCTGGGGCATATTGGAAATGAGAAGAAAACAGGGCTTGAACTCAGGGAAAGAGATGGCAATGGAGGAGGGGGAATGCGAACCTGTGTTGATAAGATATACTTTGTCAATTGGAATGATTCGATCTTGGGTTCCTCAACTAAACACTGATCAAAACCTTTTAAAAATGTTTTAAAAAAATTCATTATAGTTTATTCAGACTACACTCAATTGTTATCTCCTCACTTGTATTTTCCTGTTCCCACCCTCCCTCCCTATTCCACCCTATTCCTCTCTGACAAAAGGGGACCTCCTCCCCCACCCCATGACCAAAGCCTATCATGTCTCATCCAGATAGCCTGCTTCTCTTTCCTCTGTATTCCACCAGTCCTCACCAAGGAGAAGTGAACAAATTTGGGGCACCTGAGTTCATGTCAGCGGCAGTCTCCACTCTCCCCACAACCATGGAAAATGAGCTGTCTGTTGGCTATATCTGTACCGGGGGTCTAGGTTTACTACACACATTGTCCTTGGTTAGTGCACAAACTCATGGATACTGAACAATTCTCCTGAATAAAATATTAGACACGACAGAAACGAGAAAGAAATTAAACATTCTAGAATGTTATGGTAAACTATGAAAGCAGTACAGTGAGGAATGTTCTTACAACTAAGTGCCTACATTAAAAAAAATTAGAAATATTTTATACTAAAAACTCAACAGCACACATGAAATGTCTAGAGGGAAAAGAAGTAAGTACACCCAAGAGGAATAGGTGGCAAAAAAATAATCAAACTGAGGAAAGAGATCAATAAAATAGGAAGAAAACAATAAAAAGAATCAATGAAACAAAGAGTTGGATTTTTGATAAAATCAAAAAGATAGACAAACTAATTAAATTATCTAAACTAATTAAAAAAAAGTGAATATCCAAATTAAAAATATGAAGAATAAAAATAGGTACATAGCAACTGACACTGAAGAAATCCAGAGAATCATAAGGGCATACTTCAAAATCTTGTACTCCCTTAAATTGGAAAAATCTAATAGGAATGAAAATTTGCATACAGATGCAAAATAAGTATAGTTTTAGATACATTTGCATAGAATTCAAATTTAAGATTATTCTTCACACACATTATATATAGTTCTACTCTAATTTGTGATATTGTAAACATACAACTCAATTATAATAGAAGGCGTACTTCCAATACTTGCAAAGTAATACTGCAGGCTGTTTAGGATAAGCAAATTATATAAGTTAATGGTTAGTTGATCAAATCATGGTCATATCAATTACCAGTCTATTTTTATCACAAGAATATACATCCTATGTATAACAGACAGATATGATTCTATAGAAAGATAAGGTAAAATAGTTATATAAGGTCTTCAAAAAACTCAGAGATATACAAAATATGACATTTAAAGATGTTTTTATTATTTTAAAGATTCATTGAAAACAAGACAGGTTAACTCCTGGCAACACCCAGCCTACCTCAAAGAAGATGATGAGTATCAAAGAACCTCCTTATGGAGATAGCTTCAAATGTGGCAAACCAATCACTGGGCAAAATGTACTCGTTTCTTCCATACACGGAATTACACCTAAAAATGGGCAAGCTTGGATGGCAGGCCAAACTCTGCCAAGACAGGGTAAGCCAGTACTTAGTAGTTCCTGACTCACAAATATGTCTGTCAGATATTTGGCCAGAAGGCTGAAGATAATGCTCCAACATTAAAGAGAGTTTTGGGTGACTGCTCAGGCAGCAAATTGTCTCTGTTATCTTCTCATTTGAGAATCTGCTAACCAGAACTTCCTGTATAGTTAGGTAATTAATTTTATTCCTTCTCACTCTGATGGGGTTGAACACCAGATAGTTTAGTTTTACAATTAATCTTAGTTGTTTAGGGGTAAAGGTGTTTTCTGGTCTAGATAGATGTTTTAAGTTGCTAAAGATGAGATATGATAGACACAGACTTACATTCAGAATTTTAGATGCACCAAGATAGAAAAGATATTTTCTTCAAGATTGCCAAATACAAATAGCTAAAACACTTTGAATGTAACATTTATATAATCCTGATTATTTCATGGTTCTTCTTGGTGTGGGTAGTTTATTTTATATATGTGTAATAATATCAATGTATACATAAAAAAGAAAAATTTTTCCTAGATAACAGTTACCAAAGATAAATCAAGATCAGATAAACAATTTAAATAGACCCATAACCCTAATGAAATAAAAGCAGTCATTAAAATTCTCTCAAATAACATTAAAAGCTTAAGCCCAGACAGCCTTAGCAGAGTCTACCAGACATTCAAAGAAGAGCTAACACCAACATTTCTTAAATTATTCCATTAAGAATATTGCCAACTTCATTTTCTGAGACCACAGTTACTCTGATACTAAAACCACATAAAGACCCAACCACAAAAGAGACTTACAGATCAGTTTCCCTTATGAACATTGATGTGTAAATACTCCAAAAAATACTCACAAACTCAATCCAAGAACACATCAAAAAGATCATCTACCATGATTGAGTAGGATTTATTCTAGAGATGCAGGGATGGTTCAATATATAAAAATAACTAAATGTAATCTACCATATAAACAAACTGAAAGAAAAAAATCACATAATCATCTCATTAGATACAGAAAAGGCCTTTGACAAAATTCAACACCCCTTCATGATAAAAATCCTGGAGAGGTTAGGGATATAAGGAACAAACATAAACATAACAAAATCAATATACAGAAAGTCTGTATCCAATATCAAATTAACTGGAGAGAAAGTCAAAGCAATTAATTCCTCTAAAATCAGGAACAGACAATGTTGTCAACTCTCTCCATACTTATTCAATATAATACTTGATGTCTTAGGTAGAGCAATAAGATAGCTGAAGAAGATCAAGAGGATGCAAATTGGAAAAAAGAATTCAAAGTATCATTATTTGCAGATGATATGATAGTATACATAAGCAACCCTAAAAATTCCACCAGGGACATTCTATAGCTTATAAACAATTTTTTGAAGTGGCTAGATACAAGATTAACTTAAAAATTCAGTATCAGTATCCCTTCTATATAAAAATGACAAATGGACTAAGAAAGAAATTAGGGAAACAACACCTTTGACAATACCCTAAAATAACGTCAACTATCTTGGGGTACCTCTCAAGCAAACATGAAGTATTTGAAGGAAGAAATGGAAGAAGCTATCAGAAGATGGAAAGACCTCCCATGCTCACGGATAGGTAGGATTAACCTAATAAAAATGGCCATCTTACCAAAAGCAATCTGCAGATTCGGTACAATTCCCATCAAACTCCCAACACAAATTCTTTACAGAACTTTCCAAAACAAGTCTCAACTTCATATGGGAAAAAAAGGATAGCTAGAACAATCCTGAACAATAAAAGAAATGCCTCAGGGAGGTATTACCATTCCTGATTTCAAGTTGTATTACAGAGCTATAGTAATAAAAACTGCATGGTAGTGGCATAAAACAGACATGCTTATCACATGACAAGTACAATGAAACGGAATTGAAGACCCAAACATAAATTCACATGCCTATGGACATCTTAGTTTTGAAATACACAGTGGAAAAAAGAAAGTATTTTCAACAAATGATGCTGACTAAACTGGATGTTTGTATGCACAACAATGCAAATAGAAAAATTTATTACCCTGCACAAAACTGAAGTCCAAATTAATCAAAGACTTTAACATAAAACCAGACACACTGAACCTGATGGGGAATAGTCTTGAATGCATTGGCAACATTCTGAACAGAACATTGATAGCACAGGCACTAAGATTAACAATTAAATGGTACAAAATGGGATAGAATTTTTACCAACTCCACCTAAAATACATAAAAATTAAATAAACCTCCAGAGAGTAGATATCAAACAACCAAACAATTCAATTTTAAAAACAGGTTACAGATCTAAACAGAGAGAGGAATCTCAAATGGCTGAAAAACACTTAAAGCAATGCTCACCATCCTTAGCCACCATGAAAATGCAAATCAATGAAAGACCCCCGAAGGGAGACCCTCACTCAAGCCTTGGGATGGCGCTCACCCAGAAACACACAAATGACTGTCTTGCTGTAAACACATGAGGCAGTTTATTGGCGGAGCTCCGGGTCGACACGTATCTCACGCAGGAGACAGAGGGGTCGACGCAGAAGCCCAGGAGCTTAGGGTTTATATGGACAAAGGTCAGGGGGAGCGGGAAGTTTTGGTGCGGCCACACACGATTGGTTGTTTCAAACATTTGAACATCAGCAAATTGCGTAGGCAGATCTGGGGTAAGGTCAGACTTAATCACATGGGAACAGTCCTTGGTTCCTGTTTTTCTCGGAACCTGAGGGTAGATGTTTATCTGAGCTAAGGACACATCTGGTTAAACTCAAACCTGGAACATTGTGTGCAGCCTCAAGGGGATTAAGCAAACACCATAAGATCGGATGAGGGGTCTTCGTTCATTACTCACTCAACCATGTCCAGTAACTGTTTCTCTCAGGAATTTGTCCTTGTGTATCCTCCCTATCTTTTACGGCCAGCCGGTCCCTGGGACACTCAATAGGCCTTTGTCTCCTAGCTCCACATTCTTTGTGACTTATCATCTGGGACCTTGGGCTAGCATACCTGCCGACCTGCACTTATGAGTTAGAGAGCTCTGCTGTTCTGGTTGCTTTAACGCTAATTAAAAATTCTCTTTCATCAAGACTATTTTGAGATTCCATTTTACACCTGTCAGAATGGCCAAGATCAATAGCACAAGTAACAGCTCATGCTGGCAACACTGTGGGGCAAAAAGAATATACCAACCAATTACTGGTGGTAGTGCAAACTTGTACAACCACTATGGAAATCAATACAGTGGCTTCTCAGGAAATTAGGAGTTGATCTACCTCAAGACCCAACTATATATACCACTCTTGGGCACATGCCCAAAGGATGTTCCATTCTGCCACAAGGACACTTGCTCAACATTGTTCATTGTGGCTTTATTTATAATAGCCCAAAACTGGAAACAACCTAGATGTCCCTCAAGAGAAGAATGGATAAACAAAATGTGGTACATTTACACAACTGAGTATTACTCAGCTGTTAAAATATGACATTATGAAATCTGTAGGCAAATAGATAGACCTAGGAAAAATCATTCTGAGTGAGGTAACCCAGACCCAGAAAGATAAATATTGTATACAATCACTTACAAATAGATATTAGCCATTAAGTAAATGATAAGCAAACTACAATCCATAGTTCTAGAAATGTTAGATAAAAAGAAGTGGTCTGAGGGGATATTTGGGTCTCTCTGGGAAGTGGAAGCAGCATAGATTTTGCAGGTGGCCTGGGTGCAGCTGGGGTGGGAGTGGAAAAGATCAGGTGGAGCTGTGAGATAGAATGAAAGGAGAAAGCTCGAAGAGAGATAGCTGGAGTTGGGTAGCTGGTTTGAAACCTAGTGCAGTGGAAACATTCTGGGATATATGAGTGTCGTGTCCCAGCCTGCAGGAAAAATCGAATCAGGGTTCACCTGAAAGAGGGCGTGAGGATTGAAAGTAGGATACAGAGACACGAGAAATGACAAGTCAAGTCAGGAAATTGCTGATCAAGATTCTCTTTAATGCAAACGAGTAAGACTTTCTATAGTAAGGTCAATAGGATCTATTCTGATCCCTCTCTCCCTAGCTCCAAGGCAAGAAAAACACAATAGCCTTAATGGTTCTCTGTAAGAACTTCCTATTACGGAGTAGCTCTTGAAAGGATTTCCTTAACCCTCCAGGTGTTTCTCAGTAGGGACTTCCCTACTTCTTTCAAAGATAAATAGTCCAAGGATGGCCTGGAACACAAAGACCTCCCCTGGCAGAGCTCAGCAGCTGGAAGGTCACAGTGTGCAGCTTAATCATGGGATTTCTGATGGCTTCCCACATATGAGAGTGATACTGAGTCTGAACTGGCCATTTATTGTAGCCAGGCAAGGCTTCCATTGATGGGAATAGGCTGCATTTGGTTGAGTTGTTGGCAAAGGGTATCCCCTGGAGATCCCCCAAAAATCCCAGGTTAATGCTAGGACAGAGGGTCGTTCTCCAAAATCTGACAGCAGGGCTCCTTTCTTGAGGACATCCAGACAGCCAATTGAATGTAGAGATGTTGAGCTGCAAGGAACCTTTACCCCTGGTCTAGTCTCTCTTTGGTGTGGAAAGGTACTCTGAAGGCTACTTAAAAAGAAATATGGACACCACCCCAGACACTAAACCTTTGATCAATCTGTCCTGCCTGCAAGATGTGCTAGGTAAGTGGTGGCCAAGCAATGTCTGATTTAACTTGAGGCCCACTCCACAAGGGGGATCCCAAGCCCAACACTCCTTAGATAACTAGGAAGTAGAGACTGGATACTCCAGAGACTTAGGATAGAACTAAACACAGCTGGTTAAAAAACAAAGCAAAAACAAGGAAAGGAGAAATGATTCCTAATGATAATCTGCTTTGCTCATAGATCAGTACCTTGTACAGTGCTCAAAGAGTCTTCCTCTAGCAGCAGAAGGGAGTGGGTACAGAGACACACAGCCAGACAGTATGGAAAATGAGTCTAAATTGTTTCTTTCTGAGATCCTGCTGTAGAGGGAGTGGAAAGATTTTAAGTGTTGGGGCTGGGGGTGGAGAACACCAGGAGAACATGGCCCACTGAATTAACTAATCAGGGCTCACATGGGCTCATAGAGACTAAAGTGGCCAGCACAGCAGCCTGCATGGGTCTGCACCAGGTCCTCTGTGTATGTGCTATGGCTGTTAGTTTGGTGGTTGTGGGACTCCTAACTGTGGGAATAGGTGTGTCTGTGACTCTCTTGACTCTCTTGCCTGCTCTTTTCCTCTTGTGTTGATCAGCTTTGGTGTGAGGACTTTTGCTTTTATTATTGTATTTTGTTTTGTTGTGTTCAGCTGTTGAATTTTTAAAGATGTTTTTCTGATGGGAGATGGAGGGGGAGTAGATCTGGGGGAGAGGGGAATGGGGCGGAGCTGGAAGGAGTGCAGGGAGGGAAACTGTGGTCAGGATCTATTGAATGTGAGAATAATGCATTTCAATGAAGAAAAAGAAAAAAGAATGAATAACCAAATAAATAAGCAAGGCTCAAAGTCATTTCAGGTGAAAGATATCATATATGCAACTTATATTGAATACTTCAAAATTTTCTGTATAGAAAGACTTGTTGATAGAGGTAATATACTAAAAGCTAACTTGAAAATATGAACAAATGAGTAAACATAGTTATTCTATTCTTGTATGTTTTCTTTAAGTGTGAAGTCAAGGAAAAAATTGTTTGAATAAAAAGTTCTTGTGCAATTTTTAAGCCCTTAGAGAAATATAAACAACACGGTACCTTTGTTCTTTCTAAGCGGAATAAATAGTCACTAATATTGTCACACATACTTTCCTTTTTTGAAGCAAAAATTTGCTGTGATAATAAGCAGAAAAATTGTGTACATCTGAATAAAGGAAAGAGCAGAAGTGATGCAGACTAAAGTAGGTTTAATCATCCCTTAAATTAGGAAATAATGCTCGGAGTATGCTGTTTCCCAGGGATAGCATTATGGCTGTCTGGGCCTTGTCTTTTCTGAAGGCTTCCTGCAATTCAGCCAGAGCCATGAGTTAAGGTGTATTGTATGATTTTGTTATCTATAAAAGGTCCAAGATCTTAAATTGTTATTTTAGTTCCTATAGAAAAGCAAGAGCCACTAGGGCTTTTCAAATATCAGCTGGCCAAACAGGTCATAAAAAACCACTTGATTTGTCTTGTTTTTATTTGGTTTAAATTCCCGTTTGAAGAGCTCTGTGATAAGCTCCTCAGAACTCTTTCAAGATTCTCATCTCAGGGCAATAGATAGTCTACATGGGTGATTGTTGCTGAAACACGTGACACTGGAGACTAAAGGCAGCAATAGAACTATAACCCTGGTCTGCAATGATCTTACCTTGTTTGTCTAGCAGCCACCCTTTCAAAAACAAACAAAAATCACTGCCAGGGGCTGTTTTTAGCTTCCCATGGAAGGTTAGAGACCTGAGCTGAATTGCAACTTGAGGTAGATACAGGAGAGACACAGTGTACTATAATGGCCTTTCATCACATTTACTCTTCTTCAGGTATCTGAAAAAAGATATGGGCTGTTTGTAGGCATCTCAAACCCTAATGCAGAGGAGGGAGAGGCAGGTGGGTTCCCAGGAGTGTTCTGGCTAGTCAATATGTGAGTACTGGGTTCAGCGAGACTTTGTCTCAAAATGTAAAATGAGAGTGAACGAGAAAGACACCCAATGTCAACCTCTGGCTCCAGCACCCCATATCTGCCATACACACATGTTCATATATACGTGCAATAAAAATAACAAATACAAGAAGTCTTGGAGCAAATTTTCTCATGCCATGAGAAAGAACACTATTCTGGACTTAGGGCTGCAGGCCTGCTAGTCACACAAAGGAACCTGGTTGAGGTCTCAGGAGCTGGTCAGCCTGTCTCATCCATATCCACCTCTGCTTCTCATTTCTCGTATAGCTTCTACATTTACATTTCCCTGTTCTCCCCCACTCTTCATTATTCCTCATTCCTATTTAAACTGTTCCAGAAAAATGATTTAGTTACCCTTGAAACACTGCACTAGAGAGGCTGCTGCCATTTATGCTGTTACCCCTTTGAAACTTCAAGAAGCTTCCCACCCTTCTCAATACCTTTTCAGTCCTTTTTTGTAGACAGAGAATAAATCTTGAGCCCCATAGTAATAACCTCTCTTCCTTCAATCCAAAAGAAAAAAAAAAAAAAGATTACTGTTCTCATTTTGAATGACTTCTACCTGTACCACTTCATATCCCAAGAAGGTAAAATTATTTTAAAATAACTTTTATGTCCTTGTATGGAAAAAGAAAAGCAGTATGATGCCACCATTCAGTTCTGTCCTTCCTACCTTTTACTGGGGGAAAACATGGTAAGTTGGAATAGGAGACATCTATGCCAATAGTAAGGAAGACAACTATTCAGAAACTGAAAGAACTGATGAATTGTTTTAACTATAGACAAATGGCTACTAATGTAATAAATTAATATAACCAACCATCCAGAGCAAAGGTGACTGCATACTCCTGTGGCAAGGCAGACTGCGACAGCAAGGACACACATAGCCCTTGGTCTCATCTCCAGGAATATATATATATATTCTCAAGAATTTTATGATATCATGAAATAATTAAAGAATATTTCAGGGTGGTGTTGCTCAGTGGGTAAAGCACTTACAATGCAAGTGTGAGAGCCTGAATCAGAATCCCTAGAACCTACCTGCAGCCCACAGATGTTATGGACACTTGTGATTGGCCTATGGGTTCCATATACATGCCATACCATGTACAAGCTTGTGCACTTATGCACATGCACGTGTGTGAGCATATACACACACACATGAATTTTATAAAACTTAAAAAAAGAACAATTCAGTAAAATGACAACTATGCTATTTGTTTGTGGGTTTTATCAAGATTTCTTTATGTATAAATATGTGGACATAAAGAGAAAGTGACCATAGAGGTTCTGGCCTACAGTGAGAATCATAGGCTGGTCTGGGAGTTGAATTCGGGTCCCCAGGAGGAGAAGTACATGCTCTCAACATCTGAACCATCTTCCCATCCCCTAAGTGCTTTACTGAGATGTTAGGCTGCATATAATCATTATTTATCTCCAGGCAGTAGTATTTTTTATGATTTTTCAAAAACTTCTATTTTCATATTGTAACAAATTTTAATGTTGTAATTATTAAACTAAAATTAAAAAATAAATTTATTTCCTTTTGAATTAAGAACCAAGCCTTGACTTCTTTAAAGCATTATTTCTTAGAGTTAAAAGTTATATTAGAAACAATACATTTCTTAGTACAAATTGTACATGTGACTCTTAATACAAAATGATTTAAATGATGTAAGAATGAGTTAATTTTTAATACTTTGTAATGTTTAGCTTTTAAAAACATTGAATGTTTTCTGTGTTGCAAGTTGAGTTGCTATTGTTACATCACTTTATACTTGGAGCTAAAATGTCTATATTATAGGTTTATACATTTACATTATTTCATACTCATTGCACTTGAAAAAAAGTGGTTTTGATTACCTGTATGAGACCCAAAGGAGCCTTGCATCACTGTCTTAACAGACAGACCACCAATCAAATACTCTGAAAATAAATCCTTACTGTCTGAATCCAGACAGACCTCAGCCTCCCTCATCCTCTCCCACCAGTCATCTGGACCTCCCAGCTTCCATGGGGGCAGCAGGGCAGCAGGAGAAAGAGAGCACAGGAGAGAGATAGAGTGAGAGTGAGGACAAGAGGGAAGGGGAGACCACACCAGCTCATGAAGGCTACAAACACCAGTCACAAGATTCACAGAGAAGAGAACCTCCCATCATGATTTTTCCTCCAATGTACCACTGACATGACTGCAATTTGATGTTTAATGTATAAATAGACTAATAAAGCATAATGAATATTATTTGGGTAGACAGAAAAATAAGACATTTTGGAGTTCAAATAAATAAGGGAACTTACTTAGCTTACATTTCAGAGCATCATTTTGGCAAATCACTTATAGCAACTAAGATTAGTGTGCTCTACAATGATTCTGCCTGTCAACTCTGAAAATATGAATCTAGTATCACTGCTATCTAACGTTACCCACTTTTGTCTCCTTTTTCCCAAGAGACTTTCATCTCCTTAATATTTTCCAGTATTTAAGCACTAAACCTGTATCCAAGTTTTGTTTACAGTATATGACTAATACATATTATTAAAGTTTTTTAAAGATTTATTTATTATAATGTATACAGTGCTCTGCCTGCATCTACTCCTGCAGGCCAGAAGAGGGCGCGATAACACATTACTGATGGTTGCAAGCCACCATGTGGTTGGTGGGAACTGAACTCAGGACTTCTGGAAGAGCACTCAGTGCTCTTAACCGCTGAGCCATCTCTGCAGAACTTAATCTCTTTTTAAAGAGATTTGTTTTGTTTTCTTTGGGAAGGGAATATGTGCTCATCGGTGCAGGTGCCCACAGACAGCAGAAATGGAATCAGACCTGGTGGGGTGAAGTTACAGCACCCGTGAGCCGGCCGCCTGGGTGCTAGGCACTGAAGTCATGTTCTGTACAAGAGCAGCAGGGGCTCTTTCTCCAGTTCCCTTGGATTATTAAATGTCAACAAGTTTCCTTCATTATGTTCTGTAGCCTTATGACACCAGAGGTCATAAGGGGTTTCGTAGAAGCTTCCTCCAAGATTGAAGCCTTCCATTTTAGAGGGAAACTTGTTAAGCATCTGACATGAAGGTCAAACAATAGACTATTTTAAGATAGTATCTTTACAGAGCATTGAAACAACAGGATATTATAAGGGGAGGGGAAATATTTCATCCTGAATGGGTAGGAGAGCCCCTTAAGCTAGGGCATAAACAAACTGACCAGATTCGCCAGCCCTCTCCCTCATAAGAGTACACAAGCAGTAAAGACAGCCCACTGAGAGATCTCAGATAAGCCCCAGGCCTTAGAAGAGACAAATCCTACACCAGCATTCTCTCACTCTCTTTTAGAAGACTTTATAAGAATACTTAAGCCATCCTTCATCAGGAAGCCAAACCAAAAGAAACTGCATCTCAGCTGTTGTGTTGAAACATGTCCTCAAATTTTATGTGGAAATTCTAGCCCCCAAAATATGTTCAAAGTGTGAACTTGTTTCGGATAGAGTTTGCATAAGTTATTAATAAAGATTAAGTTATAGTTATTGTGTAAGGTAAAAAAAAAAAAAAAGAAGAGACAAACCCAGCAGCCCAAGGAAGCGCAGACCAGAAGCTGCCCAGAAGCAGCTCAGATCATGGAGCACCTGGGAAAAGACGTGCTATGATCTGTTGATCTGCTGCAGGCTGTGTAATGTGCTCCAGGTTTCTGCCTTCTGGGCTGTCACCCATGTTTGGGTGTGCTTTTGTTGGTGTACCTGTCTTTGAGCCATTTCTGCTTCATCAAGTAGTAAACCTTCTCCCATCTGTAAATGACCCTCCTGCAACACACTTATTCAACAAAGGAGACTTTGGTGATATCTTTACTTTGCTCCATCATCAGTTCCCTCTATGAGTGAATACACATTTGTTCACTCTCCCCAGAAACAGTATAACACAAATGGATAACGAGCTGCTCACAGCCCTACTTCATTTACTGTTTTACCTCCCATCAAGAGTACTTATGAAACTTACAGGAACGAGACAGGTATAGTATCATACTTATGATCATAACTTTTTATACACTTTAAATCCCAATCATAGATCCCTTCCTCCTCTCCTCCTGATTGCACTCTCCCTCTCTCCTCCCTACCCCACTCCCCTAATCCTCATTTACCTCTGCATTCCCTCTCCTACCCTGTCCCCTCTCTTCATCTCTTTTTGCTGTCTATTCTATTTCCCCTTCTGAATGAGATTCAAGCATCCTCTTGTGGGCCCTCCTTGATACTTAGCTTCTTAGGATCTGAGAATTGTAGTGTGGGCTACAATCTGCTTATAAATATGAGGTTAATATCTGCTTATAAATAAGTACATACCATATGTGTCTTTCTGGGTCTGGGTTACCTCACTCAGGAAAGTGGAGAAGAGCCTTGCACTCATTGGCACAGGAGACAACTTCCTGAACAGAACACCAACAGCTCAGGCTCCAATACCAACAAATAATAAATGGGACCTCATGAAACTGAAAACTTCTGTAAGGCGAAGGACACTGTCAATAGAACAAAAAGGCAGCCCACAGACTGAGAAAAGATCTTTACCAACCCTACATCTGACAAAGGGCTAATATCCCAAATATATTGCTGCTCCTGCAGACCAGCTCTGGGAACAGTGAAGAGAGGAGAAGAGAAAAGAGGAGAGGAGAGGACAGGAGAGAAAAGGAGAGGTGGGTCCGTGATAGGGAGAATTAACCAGGCAGTAAACAGTTGGCTAAGAGAAACCAACCATTGGGGAACAGCTAGTTATAGTAACTAGCTGTTGAGGAGAGTTTGAGGAACAGAGGAAAAAGAAATACTTGGAGATCCAGGCGTATGCAGTGTAAGGTGAAGGTCTTAAAGCCCAGAAGAGCTTTATTTTCTGTCTCGCTCACGTGCTTCCTGTCTGTCTGCCTCTGTCTCGCTTGCTGTGTGTTGTTACTAGCTCTCTCTTCCTCTTACTATTCTATCTCTCTTGCTTAGTGTTACTTTCTTTATCTCTCTTCTTGCTGTTCCCCATCTATCTATTTCCCTCTGTTCTGTCTCACTCTAGCATACTCTCTCATGTTTGTTACTTGCTTGCCATTCTCCTTGGGCCAGCCCCAGTATTTTATTCAAGGTGAAGTTCAACCTTTTCATTACAGATTACATCATAATTTCGTGCATCTTTTACAATCCATAGGACATTAAAAAATCAACAAAGCAAGAAAACAGTCTTGCAAGGAAATATAAAAAGTTCTGCATAACCTACAATAAAGCATACAACAACAAAAAAAATCAATCAATTTCCAAGCAATGGTCAGTATAACCTGATTATTATTTCTTAAACAATACTCAGGAAAGTTTAATAATAAATTTCCCCGGGATGAAGCCATTATATTTACATGATTGTTATAGCAACATAGCTTGAGCTAAATGTTCTCTAATATAGAAAAAACTTGACTTACTCCTAGTCCCAAACCAACAGGTGTGTTGTCCAAGCCTAGGCTAACTACCAAAGGGTCCTTTATTGTAAAATATCTGTAAAACATGACATTTTAAGTCCACCTTCTATTGCCCTCAAAGCAGATTCTAAAGAAACTTCTCTACAGGTAACAGTATCTAGCCAGATACTGTTATGTCAGGTTTCGTGCAGTTTCTGCTTGGGTGCTCAAACTCAGAGCAAAAACTCTACGCTTTTATGAAAAGCTCAGTGAAAAAGAAGTCCAAGTGGCAGGCAAATGTCACAGACAGTTTAAGTACATTCATAGTTCAGATCATTTTGTCCCTAATTGGAAGAATAACCCACCTCTCTCCTATTACTTACTAAATCACTCCTTACTCATTAGCAAAAAGAGCAGAAAGAATCCTAATTATCTGTTAAACCTAGGATGTATATTCTTGTAATAGAAACAGACTAGTAATTTGCATAACCATGATTTGGTCAACTAACAATTAACTTGTATTACGTCATTATCCTAAGCAGTCTGCAATAGCACTTTCAAAGTATGATGAGTAACTCTTGTATTATAGTTGAGTTACATAGGTACAATACTTCATATTAAAGTATATATATACTGAGTGTGAAGAATAATCTTAAATTTGAATTCTATACCAGCATATCAAAATTAAATTTATTTTGCATCAATATACAAAGTTCTATACCTGTGAACTAAAAATAACCTTATGAATAACAATTACGGCATTAATTTGAGGAATGGATTCATAATCTATTTTTTGTCCTATCATCCCAATATATTTCTAGATAGGGTCCTCAAAAACCTCAGAGGCGTACAGAATATGGCATTTAATGACATCTTTATTGGTTCTTCTTGCTGTAGGTAGTTTATTATATATATATCTGTGTATAATAATATAAATGTTTATATAAGAAAGACGAAGAAAAGAGCAAAAAGAATGGCCCTGCTTTACAGAGAATCAAAGTTGCCTCCACAGAAGTAGTTAAGAGTTTCTGATGGAATGATTCTTAGATTCCTCCTGGCAGTTGCGTATCTCTGCTGAAAACAATATGCGTGCTTAACCTATAGATGGCATAAAAAGTCCAACATCGTTCTTGTACATTTTCCCAAACATAACTAAACAAAGCAAATGGGAAAAATAATAAGAACATATTGGTGGTTCAAAATACTTTTTTCTTCTAAACAAGGTATTATTTTTACTTCAAATATCAGCTTCAGTAAATAGAGAATGATGGGTACTGTGCTCTGGCTTTTATTATTGCTATCAAAAAAATCTCGGAGAAATAAATAATTCACATAGTTGAATTTCTTAGGACAATGTCACTACCGTGGCTTTGGAAAGTAATTCTTCCACATACATCTATGGACTCAGCTGATATCAAACTGTCATCTTTCAAAATAAATATGGTATTCCAGGAACTTTTCTTTCTCCCTTTATTGACTGGATAAAGCTGTTTAATTTGTCCACAAAAGGAGCTGATGGATAGGAACAGTACAGTTTACTCTAGGAACTGGGGTGAGATGAGGCTTTTGTGATTTCCTCCTGGGCTCGTTATATCACATCTTATAACTTTGACTATGTGTTTTCCATCAATGAAGTTGAGATTACTTGGGGATTCTCTGAAGAGTTTATTTGAGAATTCAACTAAATATTTACCTGTATAGCTGCTATTATCAGACAGCAGCCTATTTAAAAAGGTAAAGATGCAGGTTCAACTGCTCTGCCATCATAATTATACAACTTACAGTGACAATTATGATTTAATAAAAAGTTATAAATAAATAGACATTTGCCCATCTGAACATTTCTCCTTACCTTTATACATGTAGCTATAGAAAAAAATAGAATTGGTGATGGAGCAACTTTTGGATGCCAAGGATACAGGCATCTAATGAAGACAAAAATTACAGATGATGCTGTGTTGAGAGAATTGTGGTCTATGGTGATCATTAAAAAGGGTGAAGTCCCTGGACACTGGGAAAGGGGAGTGGCTATAGGTGTTCTATTTAGAGCAGTGCAGTGTCTCTTATTCTCTTAACATTGACCAGTTGCAGGCTTCTGAATTAATCACTATCTATAACAAAAATAATCATAATGAGTGTTCACTCAGTGGGTTTAAAAGAGAGAAGAGAGCATGTGCAATTGGGAGGAGAAAAAGGTGGGGAAGGGAGGAGGGGCTGGTTGGGAGGGATCAAAGCACATTTTATGTAAGTGTAAACTTCTCAAAATAAAAAAGAAAGGAAGGAAGGAAAGAAGGAAGGAAGGTATGGAAGATTCTAACAAAGGTAAATTACAAAGATGTCCTCCCAAATATGCATGTCATAGAAATGCAAGCTGTCTTTACAATTTCTAAAATTGTATCTTTCTACAATTAGAGAATCTGAGACATATTTGCCTCATCTTCTGGGTAATCTTGTTTTCAGATATTAGATAAAGCCACAAGTAGAATTGCTACTGTAAACTTGGTTATGAAGACTACTAAGAGCTGCTGAAGAGGAAGTGATGAGGACACAGGGACCATGAAGTTATATGATATGTAATTGTCAAAGAAGTGCATATCCAGCACAAACAATGGACTCACCAGTGTCTTAAAAAGCAAAAAAAGTTAAAGAATCCCTACTGCTCCTGCTCCTCAGTGCCACAAAAACAAAACAAAATGGTAACAATAGCATTCAAAAAGAAAAAAAAAAAGGCCTTGAAGAAAAGGAAGTCTGAAAGGCCATCAGTGGAGTACATAGATGGGTCTACTGATGAATCTCCAAATCTATCCATTTCTTTTTAATTTTAAAGATCTGGAAGATTAAGATAAGTAAATATAATGTAGACATCATAACTACTTCATAAGAAGTTAAAGGTTGAGAAAACTGAGACATTAAAGAGAATTGTGTATATGTTCTCAAGTGAGAGACTTAGAAAAGAAATGAGAAAAAGCAAAAGACTGAATGGAATGTTAGACCAAAATTTCTACTTTTGCTCATGATGGCTTACTATCTAGCAATGTGAATGTTTCCTCATTTGCAAGCTTCTTAGTTCACTCTAAAATAGTGAAGATAATTAAAATTAGCAAACATTAAGCACATGGCTGATATATTATCAGTTCTATCTTGAAAACATTAGATGCCAACACTATTATCCATAATGTAGATGCAAAGTTAGAGCTTAAGACGCAAAGGTGGGAGTATCATTCAATTCTAGTTTTAATCATTCGTAGCATTGCCGTTCACCTAACATCTCATATATATGACGAGCATTGTTTCCTTTTAAAAGGTTTGTTTTCTTTTAGGTTGATATTAAATTAATGATATGCATAATTTAGGTGTGAGTTAATAATCTGGAAATTAATATTGTCATATTATTATTCAGTTCATATTTTATTACCTTATCCATAACGTATATGGATTATCAAATTAAGTTAAAGTTCTAACATTCTATATGTAGTGGACATAATGTATTTGACAAGCCTTTGGCAAATGAATAAGGAACTTGAGAAAACTAGTAAATATAAAGAGATGTGGTGTTTATACAATAGTGTGGGGAATATTTCTCTTATTGCTTTTATAATATTATTTCCAAATCACATAGGTAAGCAAAAGAGAAAAGAAGATAAAAATTTAGCTTCCCTGATTTTCTGTTATGATAATCCTATCTTAAGAAGACACAAGATGAATTTGTTGTAACTTATGCTTTATGGCTTCTGGTGACTAACACATTCTATTTGAAGTATCCTCAAATGATCTGCTAAATTATCTGTTCAGAGTATTACTTAAATTTGAAGCCACACTATTTGGTCCTAATTGACTGTATCCACTTTGTCTTTTCTAACTGATGATAAGAAAATATTCATCTATATATCTAACATACCACACAAAGGGAAGTTACGTGACTAATAGAGTTCTGCTGTTTAAGATGATGAACTACGAGATTTATAATGCACCCATTGTTATCGGTTTTGCAAACGAAGCAAGATTGGCTCTGAAATACAGCCGCTTACTTGCTCAGTGTCAAGTAGTGGCACCTCCCCTTGTCTGTTACTAAATGGATTCTGAAAGCAAAATTTGAGAGACCAAGCATACTTCCTTCCAAAGCACCCTAAACCATAGAGAAAGACAACATGTTGTGTTATTCATTCATTTCACAAATATTTATCCATTTTATCTAGAGTCCTATACAGTGGATTAAAATTAAATGTCATAAACTTAATAAATGTGTGGTGTGATGAGAGAATAATAGACATGCAAACACTTTAAAATCTACCTCATAGTAATAAATTAAGAGAAAGATATGGAAACAGCCTAAGTGTCCCTCAGTAGAAGAATGGATAAAGAAACTGTGGTACATTTACACTATGGAATACTACTCAGCTATTAAAAACAAGGAATTCCAGAAATTTGTGAACAAATGGATTGAACTAGAAATGATCATAATGAGTGAGTTCATCCAGAAGCAGAAAGACTCAAATGCTATATACTCACTTATATCTGGGCACTAGCCCAAGGGACATGTCCCATGAAAGTCTTCACTTACCAGGAAAATGGGACAGAGGGGAGGACATCCTATTGGGACTCTAGGTGAGAGAAGTATGAGAGATTAGGGAAATAGAAGGACCCAGAGGGTCCTAGAAACCTACAAGAAGAACATTATGATGGGCTGATCTGGGCCCAGGGGTTCTGCTCAAGCTATGGCACCAATGAAGGACAATACGTTCAGTAAGCATGAAACCCATACCCAAATCCAGTCAATGGACAGGACATTCTCCACAGTTAAGAGGAAAGTGGGGACTGACTTTCATACAAACTCTGGTGCCCCATATTTGACCATGTCCCCTTGATGGGGAGGCCCGGTGGCACTCTGAGGAAGGACAGTCGGCTACCAAGAAGAGACTTGATATCTTATGAGCATATACAGGGGTAGGAGGTCCCCCTCAGTCATAGTCATAGGGAAGGGGAATGGGGTGAAAACGAGAGGGAAGGAGGATACAAGGGATGGGATAACAATTGAGATGTAATATGAATATTATCAATAAAAAATGGAAATTGAAAAAAAGAGAAACGCTGACGGTTGGCTTCGACATAACAGAAAATTGAATCTCACAGTTCTTGAAGAAAGGAGGAGATATGTAGGAGAGAGGCTGAGATGAATGTAGGTAAGAGGTGCTCAACCCAAGCAGAACTCTTCATAAGCAGTATTACACAAGAGGAAAAGTACAGAATACAACAAGAGACAATCCTGAACATAAGACCCAGCCCTGGGAACTGAACTCAAGGCATTGCACATCTTACTCAAACACTCTTCTACTGAGTGAAATCACCAGTCCAACACTCTCTCTCTCTCTCTCTCTCTCTCTCTCTCTCTGTGTGTGTGTGTTTGTTTGTTTGTTTGTTTTGCTTAGTTTTTATAATGATATGGGATTCTTTATGTATAGTTCAAACCAGTTTTGAGCTAGAGATCTTTTACCTCCTGTGTACAGGGGTTAAAGGACTATACCACTATGTGTGGCTTACTTTAGTATCTCATTTTTCCATCTCCTTGTTGCTAATTTGTGTTTGGAGCTTTGGGCTCCTCTGTTCTTGCTATCCATAAAACGCAAGAGACTATAAAATATGGTCACAACACTGTTCTATATATGAGCTTATCCTATCTACCTGTGCTTTGGCACCTCTTACTCAAGAGAAAATTTTCTCTAGTCTCAGCTTAAATAAAATCACATGTTTAAGGATGCAGGGATGCAGACTACTTTGTTTTTTTTAATATTTTATTAATTTATTCATATTACATCTCAATTGTTAGTCCATCCCTTGTATCCTCCTGTTCCTCTCTCCCTCCTGCTTTCCCCCTACTCCTCTCCCCTATGTCTGTGACTTAGGGGGACCTCCTCCCCCTGTATATGCTCATAGGGTATCAAGTCTCTTCTTGGTAGGCTGCTATCCTTCCTCTGAGTACCACCAGGCCTCCTCACCAAGGGGTCGTGGTCAAAAATGGGGCACCAGAGTTCATGTGAAAGTCAGTCCCCACTCTCCACTCAACAATGGAGAATGTCCTGTCCATCGGCTAGATCTGGGTAGGGGTTCAAAGTTTACTTCCCATATTGCCAATGGCTGGTGTCATAGTTTGAGCAGGACCCCTGGGCCCAGATCCGCCCATCATAATGCTCTTCTTGTAGGTTTCTAAGGCCCTCTGGATCCTTCTATTTCCCCATTACCCATGCTTCTCTCACCTAGAGTCCCAATAGGATGTCCTCACCTCTGATCCACTTTCCTGGTAAGTGAAGACTCTCATGGGACATGTCCCTTGGGCTAGTGTCTAGATATAAGTGAGTATATACCATTTGACTCTTTCTGCTTCTGGGTGAACTCACTCATTGTGATCATTTCTAGTTCAACCCATTTGTTCACAAATTTCTGGAATTCCTTGTTATTCCTCTGTTGAGAATTCTCTCTTTAGATCTGAACCCCATTTCTCAATTGGGTTATTTGGTTTGGTGGTGTTTAATTTCTTGAGTTCTTTATATATTTTGGATATTAGCCCTTTGTCAGATGTAGGGTTGGTGAAGATCTTTTCCCAGTCTGTAGGCTGTCGCTTTGTTCTCTTGACAGTGTCTCCTGCCTTACAGAAGCTTCTCAGCTTCAAGAGGTCCCATTTGTTAATTGTTGACTTTAAGGCCTGGGCTGTTGGTGTTCTGTTCAGGAAGTTGTCTCCTGTGCCAATGTATTCCAAGCTCTTCCCCACTTTTTCCTCTAACTGATTTAATGTCTCTGGTTTTAAGTTGAGGTCTTAAATCCACATGGACTTGAGTTTTGTGCATGGTGACAAATAGGGGTCTGATTGCATTTTTCTACATGGAGACATCCTGTTAGACCAGAACCATTTGTTGAAGATGCTATCATTTTTCCATTGAATAGATTTGGCTTCTTTGTCAAAAATCAAGTCACCAAATGTGTGTGGATTCATCTCTGGGTCTTCGATTTAATTTCATTGATCCACCAGCCTATTTCTGTGCCGGTACCATGCTGTTTTAATTACTGTTGCTATATAGCACAGCTTGAGTTTGGGTATGAAGATTCTGCTGGAGGATCTTTTATTGTATAAGATTGTTTTTTGCTATTCTGGGCTTTTTGTTTCTCCATATGAAGTTGAGAATTGATCTTTTAATGTCTTCAAAATATTTTGTAGGTATTTTGATAGGGATTGCAATGAATCTCTAAATTGCTTTTGATAAGATGGCCATTTTTACTATGTTAATTCTCCCAATCCACGAGCAAGGGAGATCCCGCCATCTTCTGATGCCATCTTCAATCTCTTTCTTCAGAGATTGAAAGTTTTTTCCAACAATTCCTCCACTTGCTTGGTTAGAGTTACTCCTAGATAATTTCATATTGCTTGTGGCTATCGTGAACGGTGTAGATTTCCAAATTTCTTCCTCTGCCTGTCATTTATATATAAGAAAGCTACTGACTTTTTTTGAGTTACTTTTGTATGCAGCCAATTTGCTGAAGGTGTTTATCAGCTGTAGGAGTTTTCTGGTGGAATTTTGGGGGTCACTTATGTACACTATCCTATCATCTGCAAATAGGGATAATTTGACTTCCTCCTTTCCCCTTTGCATCCCCTTGCTCTCCTTTTGATGTCTTATTGCTCTGGCTAGAATTTCAAGAACTGTATTGAAGAGATATGGAGAAAATAGGCAGCTTTGTCTGGTCCCCGATTTTAGAGGAATTTCCTTAAGTATTTCTCCATTTAATTTGATGTTTGTTATTGGCTTGCTGTATAAAGCCTTTATTATGTTTAGGTATGTGCCTTGTATTCCTGGTCTCTCCAGAACTTTAAACATGAATAGCTGTTGGGGGATGTAGACTACTGTGAATTGGTTATCATCCACTGTGTACCTTTATCAAATTACTACAATTTATCATACATATTTTAAAATATTATTACTACTACTATCGACAAAAAAGACTGCCTCACATATTACAGTTTGCATCTAATTAGTAGAAATTACAAATTTTAGACTGAAAATAGAGAAATCATTACGCTATTTACAATTGATAAGGAGGAAGAACAGGATATTATATAGCCTTAGCTGGATGTGAGTTTTCTATATAGTTGAAGATGACCCTGAAATGTTGGTCCTCCTGCCTCTGTCATCAAAGCACTAGGGTCACAGAAAAATGCACCATTCTCAGCTAAAATGAACAATTAAGAGTCCAAGGGACTAACTATGAAGGATTATTCTAGTGTGGTGGCTTTACTTTTATAAGGAATACATCTTCATGTTTAATACAATGCCTTGCATTATAAATAAATCAAACAAATTATTCAATATCTCATTTAAAACATAGGTAGGAAGTTGGTCATATTAAAGGTTAGTCTGGGCTGGACATAGTGGTATATACCTTTAATCCCAGCACTCAGGAGTCAGAGGGAAGTAAATCTTTGCCAGCTCAAGGCCAGCCTGGTCTGCAAAGTGAGTTCCAGGAGAGAAACCATGTCTCAAATAAATAAATAAATAAATAAAAATAAAGAAACAAACAAAAATGTTAATTCTGGTGAGGATAAATGATAAAAACATTCTACTGCTGACATTCATACTTTGTAGGTACAAAACAAAATACAAAACAAGGCCTAAAATGCTTGTATTTTACAAGTAAGTGATTATGAACGAAAATATAATGTAAGAAAACAGACCTTTGCCACTCCAAGTATAATGGCTGGTTTTGTCCCTTTCTTTCTGCATAATAGAATCCCCAAATGTATCAAGGCAGGTAGCCATCAAGAATGAACGTTATACTTTCCAGTTGTCCTTTGAGCTACATGGAGTTTTATTATTCAATTATCCAGTTTCACACGTTTAGAAAATATTCTTAGAGGGAAAATGTATGCTATGCATATCCTTCCTTTTTTTTTTTTTTTTTTTTTTTTGAGACAGGGTTTCTCTGTGTAACAGCTCTAGAACTTTGCCTTGTAGACCACTGGCCTCAAACTCACAGAGATCCCCCTGCCTCTGCCTCTTGAGTCCTAGGATTAAATGAGTGTCACCTCGCACAGTCAATTCTCTTTATTACCTGGACTACAGGCCTCATGGCTGGAAACTGATCCACCACCTTGAACCAAACATAGAAGCCAAGTATTGAGACAGCAATAGAAGTCATGAAGTTACTCTGCTGGTTGTGATCTTGTTTGAGATAGATAATCATCTTGTTTAAACCACTGCCATTTTGGCTCTCCCATCTTTTGTAGTTAATCTGATCTTTCAGAATTTAATACTGTTCTGGAACCTTACCTTAACATACCATAGTACAAGAAGGAACCGAGAACGCAGCCTGTCTTCCTAAAGTGAGCTTCTTTATATAACTATCCCAGAGGCTTGAACATAGCAGAAAAGGAGGATAAAGGATGAAAGGAAATTGCTCTGTTATACTCTTTAAGTCCAATTCTTTATTCAACATTTTCAGTTTTAGAAATGCACCACTTCTCTTGCTATTGTAGCTAGCTATAGATTAAGAAAAATCATGAATATCCATTTCCACATGTCAACACTTGCTAAAATCTGGATAGCTTGATGCACCTGTTCTACAAGGTTGCACCTTTGCTACAGAGTGACTGGATCTGAAAGTGCCCTACTTTCCTGGTCCTAGTAAACCGGCTTAGGATTACACAAAGTGTTTTGTATCTGTTTTAACTATAAATCATGAGGGTGGGATGAGAGAGAAACAGAAGAGTACACAGCAATTAGTGGAAAGTAAAATTCTCTGTTAATCAATCACAACATATATTAACAAGATGCCCTCATGCAACTTCAATACACTTAGACCAGAGAATTAATGAATAAATGCTTCCTAAATTGAGGAATTGTCACATATGACCTTAACCAAACCAGAGACCGAACGATCTTGGGTCTGGTTATTATCTAGTAATTAGGGCTTTTGGGGCCAGAAGATGAGGTAGATCTGAAGACTGGGGCTTTGTTTACTCAGTAGCAAGGTCATCACATAAAGAAGGCTTTCTCAACAAAGCTCTGGAGCACAGTGTTGGGAAGAAATGTGGGCAGGAGCTCTGTGTAAAGACAGTCTGAGAGAGTGAGTAGGATGTGTATAGTGTGCTGAGCTCAGCACGGGAAATTCTGGGCACAAGCAGCGAGGAGGGTTGGCTGGCAGGTGGATATTGGCAACCTGTGGTGAATCTCCAGCCAAGGGAGCCAGATATCAAGGCCCAGGAAAAATACTTGGTTTCCAGACTGATATACTATGGGATAGATGGAAACTCAACTCAGTTGGAAAACATGATTAGGAACTGATGATAAAGGATGGAAAAGGCAGGGCATTAAAGCAAGGTGAAAGGAACAAGGTTAGAATGACAGTGATCAGATAAATAGATTCAGAGCTAAAGAACGATCCTAGGCACAAGGGGCCTTTTATTCTACATACTGAAATTAGGTGCAGCTATCCATAGGAGCAAACTGGCCTCAAGGGCTTTAGGAGACATAAATAGCATGCTATATTAATGGAAACTGACTGTCCACTCAAATCAGTCTGGGAATGTGGTTCTTCTCTGGCTTTCCATGGCTGTGTATCAGGCAGGGTTGAACTTCCCTGTTCATTCCCAGAGTGTCTTCTAGTTATTCTAGTCTCTTAACTCATAGCATTAATGTGAAAACCACCTGTTCCCATGCTTGTTTCTAAATCCCCCTCCCTCCCCCCTCCCTCCCTCTCTCCCTCTCTCCCTCCCTCCCTCCTTCTCTCCCTCTCATGCTCTCTCCCTCTACATTGTAAACCCATAGTTTCTCTCCAAGTTGAATATGATGGGATTTGGACAAAACATGAGGTGGAGTGGAAGTGTTGGCTGCACATTGTCCTAGTGAAGTTAGGCTAATGTTCCTTGGGTTCAGTGGCTGTTTAATGCTTTATTTCTTCCTGGAAATGATTTTCCAAGTTCCTGGATATAAATTCATTTCTGAATTTACCTAAGTCACTTACCTAATGTCTCCATGTAATAAGGCTGTATATAATATCAGCTTCTTGGGGTCCAGGGTATCTACCTTTCATTCTTTTAATGCCAAACTACGTCTCCAGGCAACCTTCCTGGAGAAAAATGTACTATCTGCTCCACCATCTCAGACTTTACTTAACTTGCAGCCATAGCACATCCTTACTCATTGTTTCTTGTGCATTCTAAGAGAATGGAAGGAAGGAGACTTAAGAGTTTTCTGATCGCTTTCTCCCACAACTCTCAAACCTCCATTCATTACAAGAAGATGGTCAAAGGGAAGCCTTACGCAGGAGCTCACTCACACTCAGGGTGACTGAACGGCTGCACATCTGTATTAGTGAACACTACATCTTTAAAGGAATACTTCTCTCCATTTCCTCTTGAGCTAGGTTGTTATACAATATCACTTTACTAGAATTAAGTATGTGAGATTTGCCTCCAAACAAGAATGCCAGGTAAATTACATTTAGACAGGCAGGGCACATGTAAGAGTCCCCTCAGAGATGTTTAGGAAGCATGTTGAATAGACTCTGGGTATCCTCTATCATCCACGTGTTTTGCATCACAGGAAGTCACGCTCTTTTTCCTATATGAGTAGGTCATGTGCCAAGGTCATTCCATGCCATGCCTACCTACACCATTGCAGCCATTAGAGACAGGTGGATAAAGCTAATTTAAAGGATCAGATAAAGATTTTTTTTTCCAGAAATGTACATCTGACTTTCCTTTTATTCCAGCTTAACTGGAATATTGCAATGACTTAGCTGTGTTCTAATGTCAGCTTTCAGGAACAGAACACAACACTGAAAGTTTACAAGGAAAGTCCCCCTTTGTTGGGTAATAGGGATAAAACAGGAAATTTCAGAATATGTAATTGATAGGTCCCAACTTATATGTGGCTTTCTGGGTTTTAAAGTGGGTTTAGGTGTCACATAATTTCAGGGACATAATAAAAGGCACTCTGGTTATTTGTTAAGAACAAGATCTAGAGATTAGGAGCACCTTTACTGAATGCAAATTAGTTGGTAATGTTAGCAGTTAAATACTCCATTGTTAAGAGATGAAAAATTAATGAAGTATCTTCTGAGTTAATGAAATAATTCAGGTATTTTGTGTATAGTAGGAAGACAGTTAAAAAAAAAATAAAAGAAAAAGAAAAAAGAAAAAAAAAGAATACCAGTATAGCCTTTGCTTCTAGGATATTATACATGTAAAAGCAGAATTCTATAAATGTGAAAGGATCTGACAAAACTACACTCATCACTTGTCACAAGTAAGTGCCAGAGAAGCATCAGGAGTGTTTATGTCAAACCCCTGCCTATGAGGAGAGCAGGAAGAAGCTCATTGTTAATTGGCTGAAGTCAACCTCATGGGAAATGTGACAGCTGTTTCAGGGTTAGGAGGACTGTCATTTGCAAAGAGTATAGATTATGGTGGCTTCTACTTTCTTAAAGAACAAACCTCATATATCTCAGTTTGGTATATGGAATCTTCAGTCTGATTCTAAATTCTCTTTCCAAATTATGTCTTCCTAATTGCCACCATGGCAGCTCCAGACAACTTTGTTCCTATGCCACATAATATTTTCCTAACTAGAAAGCCTAATTCTACTTAACTGCCTGGAAGACATTCATGAATCATTTAATGATCCTTTTAAATTTCTAGGTAAATGAACCTAGAAAAAAACCCGGTTAAAACAAAACATACTATTTGCCATCTGTATCCTCATTGCATTGACCAAAGGAATATGACATTGATGAAACTTAGCTGAGGAAAGCATTAAAAATAATGACATTATATAGACTAGGAAATATTTTAACATCTGCTGTATATCATCCTGGTGGGTACCAGTCGACTTAAAGAAAACATTTGCCACCATTTTTTAAGACAGCAGCTATTTTCCCAACCAAGTTATCTATAATGACTTCCACGCTCTCTCTCCACACCCACACAGACTAGCATTCACCCTACCTACCTACATACCAATCTATTTATCTTCAAACATTTAAAATAAATGCAGTATTGACACTAGAGACCAAGTAAATTTGTCTACTGGAGAAAGAATCAGTTAGAGACATTTTTCTGGAGGTCATTTTGGTAATATTTACCCAAATAGTCTTTAAATTATTTTATATTAAATTTTTGATGTCTTCTCTTGAGAAGTAATCTGTGGTACATGTAGAAAATTTTGCTTATGATGAAGAAGAAACTTTATTATTTTAAAGAATAATATATAAAATATGTTTATACTAACATAGGTCTTTTTTAGTTCTAATATATTATAATTTATTCAGATTACATCACAATTGTTATCCCCTCACTTGTATCTTCCCTGTCCCATCCTCTCTCCCTTTTCCACCCTGTTCTCCTCCCCTAAACCTCTGACAGAAGGGGACCTCTTCTCCAACTATATGGCCACAGCATATCAGGTCTCATCCAGATAGCCTGCTTCCCCTTCTTCTGTGTGCCACCAGGCGTCCCCACCAAGGGGAAATTAATCAAATTTGGAGCATCAGAGTTCATGTTAGAGGCAGTCCCCCCCTCTCCTCACAACCATGGAAAATGAGCTGCCTATTAGCTATATCTGAACAGGAGTTCTAAGTTCACTGTATGCATTGTTCTTGATTGGTGCAACAGTTTGTGGAGGGTGCCCTGGGTCCAGATCCACCAACCTTGATGGTTTCCTTGTGGGGCTCCTGAGTCCTCTGGGTCCTTCCATCTCCTTATTCTTCCATACCACTCTCAGAGCTGCACCTGGAGTCCAGCAATGAGTCCCAGCATCTGTCCTGATGCCGCACTGGGTGGAGTCTCTCAGAGGTTATCTATGTTGGGCTGACACCCATCTACAAGTGAGTATTTCCCAGGCACATCTTTCTGGTCTGGGATAGCTCACTCAGGATGATCAATTCTAGTTCTATCCATTTGTCTGAAAATGTCAAGATATCCTTGGTTTTAATAGCTGAGTAGTATCCCATTGTGTAAATGTACCACATTTTCTTTATCCATTCTTCAGTTGTGGGACATCTAGGTTGTTTTCAGATTCTGGCTATTACAAATAAGGCTGCTATGAACATAATTGAACAAATGGTCTCTCTTCAGATCATATAAATCTTTCACCTTTTACTAACATAGGTCTTAAATTATTATCCATCTACAAAACAGACTAGCATACAATGCAATAAATGTTTGAAAAGAATACTTAAAGAAGTAAAAATATATTTTCTTGATGTGCAAGTAAGTGAAAAAAGATTTAAATATGGAAAAACTTTGTTTTTTATGTGTGAAAGTTTTTATAACATAGGAAAAACACGAAAACTTTTCACTCAAACACAATTATCCTTTGGTAAAATTCAATATAAGACTATTGCTTACAATTGTCATGTTTACCAATTATCTATGCTCAATTGATGTTGCTTTATAATTTAAAAAATGGGAATGAGTGTGCAGTGCCAACTAGCCTGCACCTCTTTTCTGAAGTCCTGTTCCACTCACATGGTCACGGTGGGATATTTCATTCATTTGTTACAGCACTTTGTTTTCCTCTCACCTCAGACGGATGAACTGCCAAAAGCAAAGAAAGAAAATACTAAGGCTATGTACCTGTTGAACAGTCCAAGGCATAAAGAGCTTAGTATCTTTCTGGGGAAATAGGACCAATATTTCAGTTTACTTAGCTGAACACAGGCTAGACTTGTGTTTCTGTTGGTTAATGAACAGATCTCAGCTGACTACTTCACACGCCAGCCACATCTAGTATTCTTAAATGCTTCCTTTCTCATTCCTTAGCGCTTGAGCATGAGAAAAATACTATATTTCTATATCTGCATTCCTGTGTTGTCAGCAGGAAATCATTACAGATGTCTTTTTCTCTATTTAGAAGTATTTTTCTATACGATTTACAAAATCAAGTACTATTTTTCCTGAAAGTAAGCTGAACTTCTAGATAGCTATGATTTGAATTTAAACATGAAAATCTGTGTGTCTCTAAGGTTACCCCAGCACTTTTATAAAATGACTTTGGGTATAACTAGCACTTGAGAACATTGATTTTAAACACAAGTACAATTAGCAATAATAACCATGAAAACTTACCACTGATGTGAGTATAATTATTCCTACTTTTGTCTTGGGAAAACAGGTTCACGGTAGAGAATTGCTGATTGGTACATAGCTAAGAGCCAGAGTCTGAGTCTATGGCTCTTTTATTTCAAAGCACATACTTGATCGCAAATGTTTTGGTTTGAACAGAAATTCAAAATTCTATTTTTGTGTTATCTAAAGTTTTACCTTAATACCTCAGAGCCTGTAATATGTTCTGATTTTCTTTTCGAAGTTCATTCAGAATTCAGTCTAATTCCTATTACTAGTTGAGACTTCAGAAAGAGGTGATGTGATTTAATAGTACTAAAATAAAACCTCTTGGCATTCTGAGTTGCAAGATAAAAAACAACTCTACAAAAGAAGGAGGAGTAGGAGAAGGAGGAGGAGGAGGATGAACAGGCAAGGGGTGAAGGAAGGGGAGAGTCTAGGAAACTGCGTGGCCCTTGGAGGTGAAAAGCTGTTGAGCAGTCCCTGGCATAAAAAGGAAGATTCAGGGAGGTTCAAAAGAAAGGGACCCTTCCTTCTGGAGAAATCTCTTCAGTGAATCAGGCCCTCCTATCATATGTCATCTTTGTTACTGTTCTCAAAATCCGTGTGTGTGTGTGTGTGTGTGTGTGTGTGTGTGTGTGTGTGTGTGAGAGAGAGGGGGGGGAGGGAGGGAGGGAGGAAGAAGAAGAAGAAGGAGGATGAGGAGGAGGAGGAGGAAGAAGAAGAGGGAGAAGAGAGAGAGGAAGGGAGGGAGGGAGGGAAAGAGGGGTGGAGGGCACATAATTCGCTTCCCTGGGGCACAGAACTATCTGTTGCCAAAGGAGGTAAAAGTACCTTGATTGTGTACAGTAAGGAATAAGCAATCTCCTCAGGATAAAAGGAGTGCATACCCAAATAAGAGGAGAATAAGCACTAAATGACCGAAGAAAATACATTAAAGTGAACAGCACAATGTGGTGTCCTCAGCATGTAATTTTCATAGGATTTTAAACTGAACAAATCAAGATACAATCTTTTAAAATTATTTTTGAGACATATAAACAAATATTATTGGGGTCCATGTAGTGCTTTGATACACTGTAATATTTAAGTCTGATTGGACACATCTTCTCAGTCAGCTCTTTTATAGTAAACATTTCAAAAACATTTTTCAATCAAGAAATTATAAATTATAGTGCATCATTGTTATCTGTGGCTAGTTAGTCTCTTGTATTGCAGTATACAAGATTTTGTTGTTGTTGTTGCTTTCTAACCTTGTACCAGTTGATTGACTCTCCCCTACATCTTTCTTTTACTTGTATCTGTTACTGGTAACTAATATTCTCAACTAGCCTGGGGTAGCTGTTTGAGATCTCATAGAGCAGTAGCATTATAAGCCTGGCTTATAAATGATCTCTTTTTCCATTCATTGTGTTACAAAATGCCAGAATTTCTTTTTAATTTCTCAGTATTATTCCATTATATACACATATAATATATCTTATCCATTCCTCAGTGAGTGGACACTTCAAGTAAAACTCAATGGCTGTCCTTGGTTCTTTTTGAAGCAGTTCAGTGTAAAGAGCATTAAACTGGTGTCTGTGGCGAGACAACTGCTGAAGGATCCAATTGAGCTTTCATTTTACTCTGCCTCCATTTTGACTCTTGTTCCACTACATTCATATGAGAAAAAGAAATGGTATCTTTTTAGCTGTTCTTAATGTTTAATTCTACAATCAGCTTGCTTTCTCAGTACCCACAGGAACAAATTGCTTCAGTTCTCAAGTATAAGACATCATTTCCCAGGTGCTTTTATTTCCTTTTGGTGAGATTTAAATAGTCATCTAGGAGTTTAATTTTCTTGTTTCCTGGACCATTTCTTCTCAGCCTCTCACATACCCATTTTAGTGTGTGTGTGTGTGTGTGTGTGTGTGTGTGTGTGTGTGTGTGTGTGTGTGTGTGTATGATCACATATATATGATTTTGATATACCATGCCTGAGAAAATCTACAGCTAGAGTTCTGAGTCCTAGGTTCCATTTTCTATCTTAGCATTTCTTATTCTGATGACCAACATGATGGCGATTTCACAATAACAAATATGCTCCTTTAAAAGTAAAGATTATTTGACCTTAGTATATTCAACTTTGTCAGAGTTTCTTTTGTCAACTCAGGGTTTTTTTTTAAAGGCAACTCCTCTGAACTTTCTAACTTTGAAACCTATGCAGAAAATAACTCTATTTTTACCATCTGTCTGTCTCACATTGTTTTATTAAGAAAGAACTTTCAGCATGAATTTCATGAGATTGAGCAGATGACTAATTCCTGTCACATGGCTGCAAGGTGAGTTTCTCGGGACTCAGGCAGATTTCTGAAGCTCTCTTCTGCGGTAGCTCTACCTCCTTTGCTAGGTAGCAAACATTCATCAGAAATGCAGAGTAATTTAAAAGAAGTTATTGTCATGGACACTTCCAAATCTAGGCCATGTTCTGTTTCTTGCTCTTAATGCCAGTTAGATGCTGTTCCACTAAATATGAAAACTTTCCAGCTGCACATTTATTATTTGTCTATTTTTTTTCTGTGATAAAAATATACAGTAGAAAAGCTACTTTTAAAAAAATCACATTTCAAGTTCGATTACACTTTGGTCTACCTTGCCACTGCAATGTTCATCATTTTAAAAATAAACTATAAGAGTTTTTCCAGTGAGTCAAGTTACAATTGTTGGAATTGTCTTGGTGCCCTCTCTCTTTACCTCATATTTAGACCCTATAGGCAGATAGTGTCACCTTTCCTTATGGACTGTGTCTCTCAATTCAAAATCACTGATTTAACAGTCATTGCAATGTTCAAGGAAGTGTGCAGTGGCCTTCATTCAGTCTGTATATCACTGCAGCCAGCAAGACACTATCTAAAGGTAGGATAAATTACATCATTCCCAAGTCTCACACTCTTTACTAGTAGTTTTATAGTTGTTTCTATGCAAAGACAAAAATAATTGGCTTACCGAATTGTCTGGGTGGGCTTTCTGATTTCATTACATGCTAGTAATCCTTGTACTCACTCTATCTGGCTACATTGCCTATCTTGCTGCCAGACAACATCAGAGCAAGTTCTTTGCAGGCTCTTCCTATGGCTTAGAGAACTACTCCCCTGGATGCTTGCACTGGTTTTCTGTTGTTGTGACAAATGCTTGAGAAGAATATATTAAAGGAGGAGAGCCAGCCCACAGTTACTTGGGTATTTTGCTTCTAGGCCTTTGGAGAGCTAGAATAATATATAGAGGATTTTGTGGTCAAGCAAAGTGGCTCACCCTGTGGAAGACAGGAGGCAGAGAGATAAGAATGTGACCACAGGGGGCTGGAGAGATGGCTCAGTGGCTAAGAGCACCGCCTGCTCTTCCAAAGGTCCTGAGCTCAATTCCCAGCAACCACATGGTGGTTCACAACCATCTGTAATGTGATCTGATGCCCTCTTCTGGCCTGCAGGTGTACATGCAGGCAGAACACTGTATACATAATAAATAAATAAATCCTACTTTTCTATCTTAAAAAAAAAATGTGAGCACAGAGTGAGGGCAAGGTATATACCCTTCATTCGCAAGCCCCTAGTAACCTAGTTTCTCCAATAAGACTCTTACTGTATCATTTCTACTTTATGAAACTTTAAATTTCTCAGGGAGAGCTCCCCTGACCTAGTCACTTCTGAACATTCTGGTACTATTGACGAGCTCTCCAACCCAGGAGCTTTGGAGAGAGGTAAGGCCCATGGTACCAATACTCATCCCTATGCTTCGTTCTGCTTCCTTTAGGCCTCACTTTACATTCTATCTTCTACTTGAGAGTAACTCTGACCATTCTCTTTCAAATTTCATGTTTTCTTCAGAATTTCATGCCTCCTTTCACGGCCTTATTCCTAAATTTATCATCATTTACTAGGATGTATACATTTTACATGAACATGTCTACATATGCACAGTTGGTCAAAGATTTTCTTAATATATCTAGGGTAATCTTTTGACAGCTATGAGAATTACATTTCTGAAAAACCCCACAAGTTTTAAAACCAGAGTTAGAAGTAATAAAGCATTATAATATGAATCTTTTCATCCCCCTGTATTTGACACCTAAGTTGGTTCTATAATTTAGCTATTGAAAATAGTGCTACAGTAAAATTGATGTGCAAATATCTCTGTGATAGATAAACACTTTTATTTCAAAAAGTTTGATATGAAACATATAAACATGAATAGCTGTCCACAGGAATTCACTCCTGTAGGAACATCTGTGTAGTGGAACACAAAGCCTCAGCAGCATTTTTTAAACAATTGAAGGAAACTTAAGGTCAGATACTTCATAAAAAAAATTGTATTATTGAGGAATATATGTTGTACTAGTTGCACATGCCTTAGAAAGTTTATCTGCCAGATTTTAAATATGCATATTAAGTGCTATATTTTAAATATTGTATCATCTATCATGAGAGCAGTTACTGCAGCATCCAGTTCATTTTGAGGATTGAAATGAATCATAAAATAAATGTCCTGGCTTTAAATCAAAACAAACAAATGAACAACAACAACAAGAACAACTCAAGTAAACACCTCCTCCAAATAATTAAATCACTAAGTAGACAAATGAATTGGACAAAGAATTCTCAAAAGAAGAATTACAAATGACCAATGAAGGCAAGACAAAATTTTCATCTTTTTCTAACAAGAAAATGCAAATCAAAACTATATTGAGATTCCAGCTCACTACACTCAGAATGGCTATCATTAAGCAGTATGTAATGTATGCTTGCAAGGCTGTGGGAACAAAAAATGCATGGTAGGAATATAAATTAGCCCAGAAAATAGGGAAGTGAAAATGTAATAAAAAATAAAATGTAGAGATAGCATGCTGGCCTGTGTACCCAAACAAATCCAAGTCAGGGTGCAGCAGATTAGGACCTACCCTGTATCTTTTTAATATCACTTCTGTTTTTAAGATTGTATGTCCAAATATGTTCACCTCCTGAATTACTGTGTGCTATAACTTCAGCAAGTGAGTTGGGGGGGGCGGTTGGGAGGCATAATTCAGTGAATAACAGCTCCCAGTATATGATATGGCCTCCACAGCCTTATGCTTAACCTGTGGAGCTCAATGGGTAGCGCCAGTTTTCCAGATTGAGAACCCTTTTGGTGTGTTGTCTAAGTGGCAGATATAGGATGTTGGGGGATGGCCTGACGATGGCAGGGCAGTTCCACCTTTCGATGACTTTTCTGTTTCGTGATCCACCCAACTGTGAGCGAGTGAGGCATCTGTACCGCAGTATAATCCCACCATGATGGACTGTGCTCTCCACCTGTGAGACAAAATAAGCCTCCCTCCCTTGGGTTGCTTTTTGTCAAGTACTTGGTAACACCAATAAAAAAGTAACTAATATAAGAAACTGCTATTTGAGATTGGAGTCACTGCTTTTATAAACTGGACCATGTGAATTTTAGGTATTTGGAAGGTAAGAGGAATCAGCTTGGAATGGTTTACTACTGCAGCCTAGCAAAGCCCCAGAATTCTGTAAGCAGAACTCAGTGCGTCATTATGATAGGGGGACACCAGATAGAAACCTGGGAAATGAAGTCTGCTCATGCAGTTTTAGGGGACAACAGGGGTTCAGACTGAATTGGACTGATAACCATTCATATTAGATTCTAACATAGAATCTGGCTGGTTCTGCCCATGTCCTGAAAACTGAGTGAGGCTGAAGTCAAAAGGAACAGGCTGACTTATTTTGTGAAAGAAATTTCAATACAGCATAGCATTCGTTGTTACTTGCCACTGTGTTTATCCTTGTGTACAGGGAAAGAGAGCAAGAAGTCGAACAGAACCATGAAAAAATAAAAGCAGAATAAGAGCATGTAAAGTTGCAGACTAGCTTAGTATAGATAAGATATCTGTAATTGTCAAAGAGATCAGCACCATTAGGGAGAAACCACAAGCTTTACATCAGGGCAACAGAGAAGGTGTTCTGAGGCCAAGAGACTAACTACCAAAAGGTCCAGGATGTGATGGCTTATGTTTATTGAAAGTAAAATGCCTGACAACATAGAACCTTTAGAACATTCTTCTGGAAACACTCATCCAGGGAAGTGTTTTTCCAGGTTTACCTGCAAAGGCCCACAGAGGCCGCTGCAGCTGTGGTGCAAAGGTACCAGATGTATCTCAAGCCAGCATCAAAACTTGTACTCATCTTCATGGTTTTGGTTTTCTAGGAATTTGAGCTGCAAGAAATTTGGTATCTTGAAGAGCAACGTCAAGCTGCAGTGGTCAGCAACGTGTGGCAGGCTTCAATTTCCTGCCAGGAAGCCCTTGTGCCATTATGTGAAACAATGAATGTGAAGTCTAATTCACAAGGAAGAACCTAGGATATTTGGAAGACTAGAAATGTGGGGTATTTGCCCAGGAAATCTGTAGGCCCTGGGTGGAACTGGTTCAAGACAGAGGACATGCATGTTACTGGTAACAGAGCTAAAGAGAAGGCATTACCCAAGTATCGAGCATAAGGGATGCTACTGCCTGAACTCAGGACAAATGTTCCCTGTTAGTCCTCTCTGGAAATGCCTTTACAAACTCACTGAAATGCATGTTTCACTTATTCTACAAGCATTTATTAATCCAATCAGTCTGACATTGAAGATTAACTATGAAAGTCAATTTCTTCTCAACCAACCCCGCTCCAATACATTTACTTATTATTGAGAAGCAGGGCATGGAAACTCATAGGAGTCAATTCTCACCTTCTACCATATAGGACCAGGGAGCTAACTCAGGTCATCAGGCTTGACAGCAGGGATCTTTATACACTGATCCATCTTGGGCACTTGAAAAACATATCTCTTTCCATCCCTCACACTGGTGTCTTGGACTGAATAAAGACAGGAAAAGGAGACAACTAGTGGAATACCAGTGTTACTACTCTCCCTCTTTTTTTTTGTAAATGTGCCCAAGTGTGAGCTAGCTCCTGCAACCACACCCTCCTCATTATAATGGACTCTTAACTGCTCAAACCAGGACCAGGAGTGGGAAGGAATCCTTCCTCCAACAAGTCATTTTTTATCAAGTACTTGGTCACAGTAATGAGAAAAGTACACAAGATGTACTTTTTGTTGTTTCTTCTTATATAAAATAGAGCACTGGAATCCATCAGTACTGCAGTCTCTCTCCACTTTGTGATTTACAATAGATTATGGATTACCTGTTATACTTCATGAACTGAAAAACTGAAAGTAGCAGTATACAGCTGAGGGAAACTAATACTTATCAACAAAATGCCTAAAATCATGATGCCTTTATAATATTAATGAAGACTGCAGATGGTAACATTCATTTGAATTTCAAATACTTGCAGCTTTTCAGATGTAGTACACCAATTCAGTAAAATTTTGCACAGCAGAACAATATACATAATTGTTTTTCTCTTAGTCCAGTAGGACTCAGCAGGACATTGTAAATATTAACAAATCCACTGATGGATGCTAAAAACAAAAGGCTCCTAATTGAGGCTATATAAACCAAGTAATACTGTAACATCTACCATTGCCTGTGGTTGTTGACATAGGAGGTCATTAATATTTCTACTTAACAAACTCTGGTGCCCCTTTTCTGACCACGTCCCCTGGATGGGGAGGCCTGGCGGCACTCAGAGGAAGGATAGCAAGAAGAGACTCGATATTCTAAGAGCATATATAGGGGGAGGAGGTCTCCCTCAATCACAGACATAGGGGAGGGGAGAAGGGGGGAAGTGGGAGGGAGGGAAGAATGGGAGGAAACAGGGGAAGGGCTAACAATTGAGATGTAATATGAATAAATTAATAAAATTTTTAAAAATTTCTACTTAATATTTTTCTGGAATGCTTTTATAGATAAATGTGTAGCATAGTGGATGATTTTTCAAAGATTACCTTTCTGTATCAATGACGAGGCAGAGGGGTAGCCAGTGTCTTCATATTTATTTAGGGAAACTTGCGTAAAATCACCTAAAAGTATTGGCTTCTAGGCATCTGGTTGTCTTAACGTCTGTCAGATATACTGGGCCAGAAGGCTGAAGATGATGCTCCAACATAATAGAGAATTTTGTGTGGCTGCTCAGGCAGCAAACGGTCTCTGTCATCTTCTCGTCTGGGAAGCTGCTAACCTGCAATCCCTGTCTACTCAGGTAATCAAGTTTATTTATCCTCAAGTCTCTGATGGGATAGAAAACCAGATAGTTTAGTTTTACAATTAAGCTTAGTTATTTGAGGGTTATTTGGCCTACATAGATGTTTGAAGTTGATAATGATGAGATATGATAGATATTGATTTTCATTCAGAATTTTAGATGCACCAAGATAGGAAAGATATTTTCTTTAGGGCTACCAAATACAAATGGTCAAAATACTATGAATGTAACATATATATGTGTGTGTGTGTGTGTGTGTGTGTGTGTGTGTGTGTATATATATATATATATATATATATATATATATATATATATATGTATGTATATATATTTTTTCCTGATTGTTTCATGGTTCTTTTTGCTATAGGTAGTTTATTGTATATATGTGTAATAAGTTCATATGTAAAAATATTTAATAAAATAAATTATCATTAAAAATAACAAAAAAATCACCTAAACGCTCTCTGTGGTAGGGTCAAAGATCTCTGTATACTCTTTGGTGTATTTTGGTCAATGTCTTAGCACAGTGAATGCCTGTACTGAGAAGTAATACAAACAAATGGGCAATAGAGTCATCCACATTAAAAAGAAGGAGGAGGAGGAGGAGGAGGAGGAGGAGGAGGAGGAGGAGGAGAAGGAGAAGGAGAAGAAGAAGAAGAAGAAGAAGAAGAAGAAGAAGAAGAAGAAGAAGAAGAAGAAGAATTGTCCACATAGAATTATCTAAGGAATATGTTAAAAATAAGATTATATGGACTTCATCCCAGAATATTATTCAGTATAACTAGGACAGAGTCAAAGAGTCAAAATCCTGAACAAGAACATTACCCAATCATTGAGTTCCTGCCACTGATAGTTTTGGTGGAGGTGCTTTACACACAGTTAGTACCTGATGATAAAGCCCTGGGTCTTCTAAGCCTTGAGACATAGGGATCTACTTAAGAGTCCATAAAGACCTAGAGATGGTTTTATGTTAATCTCTACAATCATAGAGACATTGTATACTTCACAGGGTCCAGAGGGATAGGCAAGGGCTGAAGAGACACCTCAATGGAAGAGAGGCAGTTCCTGCACTAGCATGACAACCTAAGTTGGATCTCCTGGACCTATGATGTATAGAGAGAACCAACTATTTAAAGTATTCCTTTGACCTGCACACATGCACCAAAGTATATGTGCATCTACACTTACACACATCATATACTTCCCATCATGTTGAAAGTAATCTTTTACAAAAATAAAGTATGTTTTTAAAAAGAATGATTGGTTATAGAACGTCAGTATGTTGTGACGATATGGGGATATATCTAGACATTCTAACATATTTAGAAAATATGATACCTTAACAATTAAAGTCCTCATTGAAGTTTCCAAATTGCTTGTATGAATTTGGAAAAGGTACAACAAAGTTTATTTCTTGTCTGGCCTTTCCTGGAAAGTATTTTCTTCCAATGTACAAAATTAATCTTTTAAGGAAAATTGCCAAAGAGTTTGAAAGAGAATGGGCACACTGCCTAGCCTACAATCTGGGTTATCTCTGCATATATAAACAACTCAATAGCGGTTTAAGTAGTATAGAAATGAAATTCAATGGTGGATAATTGATTGTAATGAGAATAGTTTTGTGCATAGACACACAAACTGGGTTCAGAATAATTCCAATTAATCACTGCTCTATGGGTATTGGCCAGTTTTTCTGGCTTCACACTCATGCATCAACATTCCTTATGTGATAGTAACGTTTGGTCTCATAAGTTTTCATGTGAGAAATTTGTGGCTTTTTATTTCTTCTCTTATTAATTAATGAGTTAAATGAAAACTGTGACAAATGCTAATCTAAAATACTTTAAATTTAGCCAAAGACTTATTCATATTTTTTAGTGTACTGATTACATATTAGATACCACACTAGGATCTTCAATGATTTCATGATACATATTAGCATCCTGTGTCATCACTTCTTCCCGGGGATGGGTTATATTTGTTTACTTGTCCATAGAGAAGGAAGAAAAGAGATGGGATGGAAGAAGGGAAGAGAAGTCACTTTAAAAATCTGACTATGCAAATGGTAATTAAATATTGAGTATGTGTTTGCCCTCTTGCTTGTTATGAAGGAAACCAGGTACACTGTGAGCTGTTAAATAGAGTCCAATGTAGCTAAAACTGAATTCTCCAACTAGCAGAGAGATGGATTAATTTGGAAGACAAATCTTGTACTGACTGGGGTTCTAGGCAATCTATCAATCACACACTTGAGAGGCTGTGAGCCAAAGACAAACTAGAAAATACTTGCTATTTTAGTCATTTAAGTTTTATGGTATCTAGTTATAAAACAGTAAGCAAACATTACCTTTTTCCTGGGAAGCTTTAACATGTACCCTGTAGTGCCCACAAAGCCTAGCATTACTGTGGGCACCTTGCATCTATTACTGCTAGCCTTCAGCTCAACTGCCCAGGAATTGGTTTCAGGGTATCCAGGTCTAGGTGAACCATAGTGGAAACAGGCTGTCCAAACAGCACAAACCTGGAAAATAATAAAATATCCTTCTCACACAGGGACAACAGAGTCTCTGGAGTGACAGAACAGTTCTTATAAGTACTAATGACAATACAATTAGCAAAATGAAAACAGCTTGTCATGATATATAATTATAAAACTATTATTTTTAGAATGCCCTGAGACTTGCTGAATACCTCAGCCTCTGAATTCTATGGTATCGTTTCATGTTCTTACACTATTTTTTTTTTTTACTCTCAGCTATTTCATATCCTTGCCATTATAAAAGCCAGAATGGGAAAGCTCTACGAAGCTTGTCAATGTTGTTTGAAAATATGAGTTGAAAAGTCCAAGCAAATCAAAAGTATAGGAAAACAAGATTTTTATCAGACTAAACAGTTTCCACATGCTGGGAAGATTGCATGCTTAGAACCTCAGCACTGGGTACAGAGACAGGCAGGTTCCAGGAGTTGGCCTGTCACCCAACCTAGTAGATAAGTGTGAGCTTAGGGTTTCAGTGAGAGAGAGAGAGAGAGAGAGAGAGAGAGAGAGAGAGAGAGAGAGAGAAAGAGAGAGACTCAAAGAGATAAGGCAGGGAACAATAGACAAAGATACTCAATCTCCTCTGCTTCTGCATGCAAATAAATGGGGAAGCATACCCACACACTCACATGCACACATGTATATCACACACACACACACACACACACACACACACACACACACACACAGAGAGAGAGAGAGAGAAGATCTTTTGCAAATCAAGGGAACAACAAACAGGTAAGAGATAAGACACTGAGTCAGGAAGAAAAGCAATCGTAAACCATGTATGAGAAACTGGCTGTTATCCAAAATGTATAAGCAATACAACTTGATACTGAGCAGACAAATAACTTGTTTGGCAGAAGTACTAAACAAATATCACTTCAAAGAAAACAGAGACAAACTATCAAAAGGCATATAGATGTCAAAAAAAAAAACATTCAACATTATTAACTGTCAAGGAAGTAGAAATTTTAAAAATGATGCCATATTACCTTATGCCCATTAGAATACTTACTCTTCAAAAGACTAAAGGTAGCAAGTATTCTAGAGGAGGTGGAGCAATGTAAACACTGAAACACTGCTGGAAGAAATGCAAATTAGTACACAAAATGGAAAATACAGTGGAGGTTATGGAGGACGTGAAACTCAAAATATTATATAGCCTAATAGTCTTTCTACAAGGTGTATTTTCAAAGGAAAGAAACCTCAGATGTTAAAGAGATGCACACACTCACGTTTACTAAAACAACAGGCACAACAGCCAAGAAATGGGTGAACAAAATAAAAATATAATTAAAAAATGTGAACATTCCTCCAGGATGGATAGCACTGAAGATCATTATGGTAAGTAAAATAAGGCAGGCACAGAAAGACAAATGTTACAAGAAACCATGTGTAAGTGGGATCTAAAGCAGACAGACTCCTAGGAGTAGTAAATAGAATGGCGGCTATGAGGTTACTTGGATGGGAGTATGGGAAAATGTTGATCAAATAATACAAAATTTCAGCTACCTAGGAGGAAAAAACTTCTGGAGGTTTATCATGTATGGTATCTATTGTTAAAAGAAATATATGACATTCTTAAAACATTTTCAATAGGCACATAATACTGATGCACATTTATGAGGGACAATATATTTTGATTCATATGTCTATTTGGTTTACTCAGGATATAAGTCTATGTATATTTATTAATCATTTTATTACTGTGAGTGCTATTTAAATTATTTACTTTTTTATCTTGTTGAGATAAGGTCTCCTATGACCTAAACTGTCCTCAAATTTACTATGTAACCAGGGTTGACCTTGAAATCCTCATCATTTTCCCTCTACCTCTCAATGTTGATGAGATTAAATGTATGAGCCACCATGTCTGGCTTAACATACTTCTGGTTTGCGAGATGAGAGTGTGTCAGTTACATTTACCCGCTGTACTGACAGCATTCCCTGTCGACCACAGTGTTCAGTCAGACAGGCATCTCCACCTTCTTAATCTCTCTAATCTTCCTGTCTGTTCCCAAGGTCTTTGAAACAACCTAAAAATGTGCTGTGTTTTTATTACTACCAGAGCAGATTTTAACTTTTCTCAACCAGCACATCTCACACACAGCTCATAAGCATAAGTATGCAATTCCTATGTTAATTGTCTCATGTTAACCATTCCACTATGTATGCATACTTCAGGAAAACATATTATACATAAGTACAGTTTTATTCCTCAATACCACCCCTTCTTCCTCCTCAAAAATGAAGCACAACAGACCAGTAAAAAGCAATGTGGTAAGAGAAACTTTGAAGTTGGAAAGGCCTGTGTTTAAATTCTGTCTGTCTCTGTGACACTGTGATTTTCTTTTCTTTTTTGCAGTCAACTGGATTACGTTAAGGAAGACGAACAACTTTGGGTATGCCTGTAAGGACATTTCCAGAGATTATTACTAAAGGGAAATACATGGTCTGAAAGTAGACAGCACTATCTCCGGGGCTGGGGTCTCAATGTAAGTAAAAGGCGGGGTGGGGGGTGGGGGGTGCAGCGGTGGAAGCGGGGATAACATCAGATTCACACCAACTTTCCCTGTCTCTGATTTCCGATATGCCAAGGAGCATCCCACCATCACTGACAAGAGCTGGTGGCCTTGCCCTGACGCTGAGCCACAGCGACTGCAAGCTCAGTCCTGCCTTCCTACATGTCTTGATGTACTAGGTCACAGACATGAGAAGTAAGGCGACCAACTTCAGAGTGTCAGATCAGCCTGATCTTTACACAGTTTAACTAATAACGGCCCCATAAGCGCATAGATTTGATTCTTGGTCCCCAGGTAGTGGCACTATTGGAAAGGACTAGGAGGTATGGCCTTGTTGGAGGAAATGTATCACTGTGGGGTAGGCTTTGAGGTTTCTAAAGACGATACCAAAACCAGAGTCTTTTCTCTTCCTGCTTCCTGCAGATCTGGATGTAGAACTCTCAGCTACTTTTCCAGAACCATGTTTGCCTACCTGCTGCTATGCTCCCTGCCATGATGATAACGAAACAAATCTCTGAATGTGTAAAGAATCCCCAATTAAGGCTTTCTTTTATAAGGGTCACATTGGTCATGGTGTCTCTTCACAGCAATTGAACCTTAAGTAAGACACACAGGTTTTCATAGCAATTCTCTATGTGTAGCTGAGTTTCTTTAAATCTTGATACAAGATATATTGAAACTGAACTGCAGAGGACTCCTGATTGATAAACAATGGTCATTTGCGTTATGGCTCACCATCTCACTTTTGTTTTTCTCAGGGCTGGTCCTAGAGCATCCTCCAACATATTCTACTAAAACTCCCTGTCTATGGCAGAAGACACTCAGATTTTATTTGTCTGTGTCAGGATAAGAAAACCCTATTTCATTGTAAAAGTGCATCACAGTCAAAGTACAAGTCTCCAACATAGGAATATTTCTTCTTCAGACTTTACCAAATTCATCAGAGAGGGAGGCTTTGAGGTTGCTGGCATTATGAAGCAGAGCACGAGCCAAATCCAGGGATTTTACTATGAAAGAAATCATAATGAGCTAACCATCTGAAAATATAAAATAGATTGACAAAACAATCACAAATCTTTACTCAAGCTAACAATATGTGTTTGGTTGCTTTCTGATTAGGAAAGAAAGGAGCATCAGGAAACAGAAGAGGGATAGCTCATCTTAAGAGTTTAGTTGTTGGATACTGGCAACATGTCCCTGTAGCTAAGAGCACTTGCTGTGAGCCTGATGACCTAAGTTGAAGCCATGAAAAACATATGTTGGAAAGAAATCAATGCCTTCTGCAAGTTGACCTACACACACACACACACACACACACACAGGAGAGACAGACAGATAGACAGAGACAGAGACAGACAGAGAAAAAGAGTGAGCGAGAGAAAGAGAAACAGAGAGACAGACAGATACACAGACAAACACACACACTAAATAAATAAATAAGCAGGCAACTAAATGTTTAAAAATACATTTGTTGGTAGTTTTAATTTTTACATTGTGCATATATATTACTTACATAAAATGTTATTAATTACAAGATGTACATCGTCCAGTTATTATTTTCCTTTGTTTTATATCCAACATTTCTCTTCATTCTATTAATAGTTAAATAAACTAATTCAAATGTTTTTCTTTCTTTTTTTATTATTAATTTATTAATATTACATCTTGATTGTTAGCCCTTCCCTTGTTTCCTCCTATTCCTCCCTCCCTCCCACTTCCCCCCTTCTCCCCTCCCCTATGTCTGTGATTGAGGGAGACCTCCTCCCCCTATATATGCTCTTAGAATATCGAGTCTCTTCTTGGTAACTTGCTATCATTCCTCTGGGTGCCGCCAGGCCTCCACATCCAGGGGACGTGGTCAGAAAAGGGGCACCAGAGTTCGTGTGAGAGTCAGAGCTCACTCTCCACTCAACTGTGGAGAATATCCTGTTCATCGGCTAGGTCTTGGTAGGGGTTCGAAGTTTACTGCCTATATTCTCCTTGGCTGGTGCCTTAGTTTGAGGAGGCCCCTAGGACCCAGATCTGCCTATCATAAAGTTCTTCTTGTAGGTTTCCAGGATCCTGTGGATCCTACTATTTCCCTATTCTTCCATGCTACTCTCACCTAAAGTCTCAATAGGATGTCCTCTCCTCTGACCCACTTTCCTGGTAAGTAAGGTTTTTCATGGTACGTATCTCTTGGATTAGTGTCTTGATATAAGTGAGTATATACCATTTGTCTCTTTTTGCTTCTGGGTGAACTCACTCATTATGATAATTTCTGGTTCAATCCATTTGTCCACAAATTTCGGGAATTCCTTGTTTTTAATAGCTGAGTAGTATTCCATAGTGTAAATGTACCACATACTGACGTTCTATAACCAATCATTCTTTTTAAAAACATTCTTTTACTGAGGGACACGTAGGCTGTTTCCATGTTCTGGCTATTATGTATAAAGCAGCTATGAACATGGTTGAGCATATGTCCCTGTTGTGTGGTAGGGCATTTTCTGGGTATATTCCAAGGAGTGGGATAGCTGGGTCTTGAGGAAGCCCTATTCCCATTTTTCTGAGAAAGCGCCAGATAGCTTTCCGAAGTGGTTGTACTAGTTTGCATTCCTACCAGCAATGAAGGAGTGTTCCTCTCTCTCCACATCCTCGCCAACATGTGGTGTCATTTGAGTTTTTGATCTTAGCCATTCTGATGGGTGTAAGATGGAATCTCAGAGTCGTTTTGATTTGCATTTCTCTGACGACTAACGAGGATGAGCATTTCTTTAAGTGTTTCTCAGCCATTTGATATTCCTCTGTTGAGAATTCTCTGTTAAGTTCCAAGCCCCATTTCGCAATTGGGTTGTTTGGCTTTGTGGTGTTTAATTTCTTGAGTTCTTTATATATTTTGGATATTAGCCCTTTGTCAGATGTAGGGTTGGTGAAGATCTTTTCCCAGTCTGTAGGCTGTCGCTTTGTTTTACTGACAGTGTCTCCTGCCTTACAGAAGCTTCTCAGCCTCATGAGGTCCCATTTATTAATTGTTGACATTAAGGCCTGGGCTGTTGGTGTACTGTTCAGGAAGTTGTCTCCTCTGCCTATGTGTCCCAGTTCAAAAGGAGTAAAAATACATTTTTTTTTCCACTGTGAAAATGTAGCCACTCCCAAATGCTTAATGGTTAAGCTTTTCACCCAGGTCTGGCCATTTGTGGTTAGAAGAAATTCACTTCCCTCCTGGCCATCTCTTTGGCCTTTCCCTAAGGAGAGAAAGCAAAGAAAGCTTCCCACAATTTTCCAAGCCACATATTGGTACTGTGCCACAGCTTGAATCACTTCACCCCTGGTGGGAACCACATACACATCTGCGTGGAGCTAGCTGCATCTATCACTTTCTCTTCACTTCCAGCACATGTAGATTCCTGGCTTGTGATCTGCCAGATATTTTGTCTCTTTCTACAGAACATCTTAATATTGCCTTTGTATGTAGAGGCAGATAATGACTAAGAGGGGAATTAAATTAATAAAAGTCATTTTTAATCAACCTTGATTAAAGAACAAGTCTAAGCAATAGTAGCAGTATTATCAGTGGAGGTATGGTTCTCATTAGTGTTAGTTGAATGTGTCTCCTTAAACATTTGAAGTTATCATAAGCTAGAAACCCAAAGAAAAGAAAACAAATCTTGAACTTATTCAAAGACAATTACCTCTTAATTCAGACAAATAAAATGTTTTATGCCTTTGGTAGAAAAGAAGCATATATATATATATAATAGGTATGGTATTGACACTGCAGGAATTGCTGGTCTAAAAGTGCATGTGTGTGTGTGCATGCGCACGCATGTGCGTGCGTGCGTGCGTGTGTGTGTGTGTGTGTGTGTGTGTGTGTGTGTGTGTTGTTACCAACCTAAATAATTAAATTGATATCCCTTCCCAGAATTAGTTTTTAATTTGGAACATACTATATCGCAATGAGAAAACACAGTAAACTATGAGTTTATTCAAAACTGAGTCAAAATGAAGTTGTTAAAGCCCAGAATGAAGATGGCACAAGATAGCTTGAAACAATAATCCTTGACCATAAGGATTAGTAACAAGCACCTAGTTGCTTGTTCAAGCCCTGTCAAGATAATTAAAGCTCAGAAATTAGGAAGGAACTTGAATGCAATAGTGCAATAGCGTGACATGATGTCCATCACAAAAGGCTCTCCTAGGGCCACAGCTTACCACACTGACTTCTGTGTGGTCAGGCGAAGGAGAGAATCAGAGTGTGCACACTCTCCACTCCGTACTTTCCACAAGGGATGAAAGGTCCCACGGTTTGGACATTGGATCCACACACTCACACCCAGACCCCTTCAGGGACTGTATTTTTCTTCTTTCCCTTCTATTTCCTACCCTCCCTTCATATTTTTTCTAATTCCTTAATTTTCACTTACAACTCATTAAAGGTTTGTGTTTGTTTAATTGTATTGAACATGATATCTCTTAATAGGAATTTATTTCTCTTCTAGCTGAATTTCTGCTCCTATTGTGTAAGATGAGCAGGGGCATTAAACAAATTAGAAGACTATTTTTCCTATAGTTCTGCACTGGATGGACTAAAAGCTATCATTATTCTTCTCTTATGAGATCTGATAATTTTAACCTATATTCTTCACTTTTACCATCTTCTTTTCCCCATATTTTGATATTTCTTTGCCATTTTATGCCTCTTACTATCAGAGCTTTCTGATAACTTATACAGTTGCCACTACTGTCCCTGCATTTACTTGGGTTTTGTTGGTCCTTGATTCTCTCTTGTTTTGGCCAATAACCAAATCCAGTGATTTGTGCTGATGAAGCAGGTCATGGGGACTGTTTCTATAATGGTTATGGGTTTAATGATTTGCCTTGATTGAAGTCAGTAAGAATTGAGTCTAGAGAAGCAATTACCAAGCTTTCCTGTCACCTAGAGGGCTTGTTGAGGCACAAGTTTATGGCACCATATCCAAGTTCCTCATCCAGACATACCTCTTGGAGGCTCTTGGCTGATGCTAGTACTTTTGACTGATGACCACATTTGAACAGGTTGATGCACTACCAACAAGGGAGCAAGTCTGATTGCAAACCAGGGAAATTATTTTCTATGTACCCTAGTTCATATCTAATCCACAGGATTTTTTGTTGTTATTCTTTTTTTTATTCATATTACATCTCAGTTGTTAGCCCATCCCTTGTATCCTCCCATTCCTCCCTCCCTCCTGCTTCCCCCCTACTCCTCTCCCCTATGTCTGTGACTGAGGGGGACCTCCTCCCCCTGTATATGCTCATAGGGTATCGTGTCTCTTCTTGGTGACCTATTATCCTTCCTCTGAGTGCCACCAGGCCTCCCCATCTGAGGGACACGGTCAAATATGGGGCACCAGAGTTTGTGTGAAAGTCATATCTCCTTCTCCACTTAATGGTGGAGAATGTCCTGTCCATCGGCTAGTCTGGGTAGGGGTTCGAAGTTTACTGCCTATATTTTCCTTCAACTGACACCACATGCTGGCAAGGATGTGAAGAGAGAGGAACACTCCTTCATTGCTGGTGGGAATGCAAACTAGTACAACCACTTGGAAAGCTATCTGGCGCTTTCTCAGAAAAATGGGAATAGGACTTCCTCAAGACCCAGCTATTCCACTCCTTGGAATATACCCAGAAGATGCACTACCACACAACAGGGACGTATGTTCAACCATGTTCATAGCTGCCTTATTCATAATAGCCAGAACATGGAAACAGCCTACGTGTCCCTCAGTAGAAGAATGGACTAGGAAACTGTGGTACATTTACACTATGGAATACTACTCAGCTATTAAAAACAAGGAATTCCTGAAATTTGTGGACAAATGGATTGAACTAGAAATTATCATAATGAGTGAGTTCACCCAGAAGCAAAAAGAGTTAAATGGTATATACTCACTTATATCAAGACACTAGTCCAAGGGGTACGTCCCCATGTAAAACTTTACCTACCAGGAAAGAGGGTCAGAGGGGAGGACATCCTATTGAGACTTTAGGTGTGAGAAGCCTGGGAGAATGAGGAAATAGAAGGATTCAGAGGGTCCTGGAAAACTACAGGCGGGTCTGAGCCCTGGGGTCCTCCTCAAAGTTACTGTTATTCTTTATGGGGAATGGTGAGACAGGGTTTCTCTATGTAGCCCTGGCTGTCCTGGACAAGCTTTGTAAGCCATCCTAGCCTTGAAGTCACATAGATTCTCCTGCCTGTGCCTCCCAAGTGCTGGGATTAAAGGCATGTGCCACCACCAAGTGGCTGTTGTTGTTCTTAAAACAAAACAAAAGAAAGCAAAACAAAACTTCCCCAGTATATTCCCCTCCATGCTCAGTATGAACTTTCCCAGAAGCATTATAGCTTTGCATATGGGTCACTGACTAAGTAAAGAGCTTACCCACTAACCCTCATGTTGTTCTATTCTAAGAAAATATGTGATATACACAATGCAGCACCCTAAACTTCATACCTAGAGGGAAGAGCAAGGTGAATCCCACACCCAAGAATAGAGTTTGTTTCTGCTTCTATGGAAGCAAATGGCAATGGAGATCCTATAGAAGCTGGGTCTTGGATATGTTAGGGGAGACATTGAGAAATCAGACCTCCATTATTGCCAGTCAAACAGTCCCTTTGAATGTCATTTAAAATGGGGAGTGACACAGAGCCAGTTCAACAGGAAAGCATTTCCTTTTTTCTCTCACAACTGTCTATTCAGTACATTTAACCATTTGATGGTTAGTTTACCCCTCTTTTTGCATTTAATTTTTAACTCTTTTATGTACTCTTTATAGTACTTTACTGTTATATTCTGCAGGCTGTTACTTTACTCTGGTAATTTTTCCTTTGTGGTGCAGAAGATTTGTAACTCTATGCAATCCCCTTTTGTCAATCCTTGCTGTATTTCCTGACTATGTGAGTCCTGTTCAGAAAGCTGTTACCTATACTTTTGTCTTAAAAGTCTTTTCTCTATGTTTTTCTGTAGTGTTTTAAGTTATTAGGTCTTACAACAGGGTCATTGGCCCATTTTTACATTAATTTTTATACAGAGAGACAGAGATTTAATTTAGTTCTTCCACATATAAATAAATAATTTTTTCGAAACAGTTCACTCCCCCTCTCACCCTCCCCATAGTGCTGAGAGTTGAATTCAAATCTTTTTGAATGTAAGGCAAGCGTTGTACCATTGAGCTCTGTGTCATCTTACTTAAATTCTCCTCTCAGGCAAGCTCAACACAATGTAATATTATCATATATTGTATCACTCCAAAAAAAAAAAAAAAAAAAGACATTTTGAAAGATGTAATGCCAAACCACTGGGGAGCCAAAACTGTCCACACAAAAAAGAATCTGATATCTTGTCACCATACACATTCTCTCTCAGAGAAGAGTCTTCCAGAAGCAGCCATTGGCAGAAGACTTAACATCAACTAAGTCACACAAAATGTACTTCACACATGCAGCATCTTTATGTTCCTAGGTTCGCCTATTAGATAAGTCTGTGAGTCTGTGTTAAAAAATAGAAGCTGCACGGTCTGAGCACTTTTTTCTGCCTTTGCTGAAGTGTAGAAACTTTAATCAACATTTCTTTTCTTGAGAAAATTACTGAAGACTTTCACAAACACCTCTCTCCACTCTCAGAAGTACCAGGAATGCATCCTCCACTCTTGCAACCAGTTAGCTACAAATACCCTGTTATACAAGTTTGCATTCCCACCAGCAATGAAGGAGTGTTCCTCTCTCCCCACATCCTCACCAGCATGTGGTGTCACTTGAACTTTTAATCTAAGCTATTCTGATGGGTGTAAGATGGAATCTCAGAGTTGTTTTGATTTGCATTTCTCTGATGACTAAAGATGCTGAACATTTCTTTAAGTGTTTCTCAGCCATTCGCTATTCCTCTGTTGAGAATTCTCTGTTTAGTTCTGAGCCCCATTTTTCAATTGGGTTATTTGTTTTGGTGGTGTTTAATTTCTTGAGTTCTTTATATATTCTGGATATTAGACCTTTGTCAGATGTAGGGTTGGTGAAGATCTTTTCCCAGTCTGTAGGCTGTTGCTTTGTTTTGTTGACAGTATCTCCTGCCTTACAGAAGGTCATGAGGTCCCATTTATTAATTGTTGACTGTCAGGCCTGGGCTGTTGGTGTTCTGTTCAGGAAGTTGTCTGCTGTGCCAATATGTTCCAGGCTCTTTCCTACTTTATCTTTTAATGGATTTAGTGTCTTCTGTTTTTATGTTGAGGTCTTTAATCCACTTGGACTTGAGTTTTGTGCATGGTGACAAAACCACTTTGGAAATCTATCTGGTGCTATCTCAGAAAACTGGAAATAGGGCTTCTTTAAGACCCAGCTATTCCACTCCTTGGAATATACCCAGAAAATGCTCCACCACACAACAAGGGCATGTGCTCAACTACGTTCATAGGAGCCTTATTTGTAATAATAGCCAGAACCTGGAAAGAGACTAAGTGTCCCTCAGTTGAAGAATGGACAAAGAAACTGTGGTACATTTACACGATGGAATACTACTCAGCTATTAAAAACAAGGAATTCCCGAAAACTGTGGACAAATGGAGTGAACTAGAAAGGATCATACTGAGAGAGTTAGCCCAGAAGCAGAAAGACTCACATGGTATATACTCACTTATAATTGGGCACTAGCTCAAAAGGCATGTCCTACTAAAGTCTTCACTTACCAGAAGATTGGGATAGATGTGAGGACATCCTACTGAGACTCTAGGTAAGAGAAATATAGGAGATGGGGAAATAGAAGGACCCAGAAGATCCTAGAAACCTACAAGAAGAACATCATGACAGGTGGATTGGGGCCCAGGAGGGTCTGTTCAAACTATTGCACTAACCATGGACAATACAAGCAGTAAACATCAAACCCCTACTCTGATCTAGCCAATGGACAGGACATTCTCCACAGTTATGTGGAGAGCCGGGACTGACTCTGACATGAACTCTGGTGCCCCATATTTAACCACCTCCTCTGGGTGGGGAGGCCTGATGGCACTCAAAGAAAGAATAAGCAGGCTACCAAGATGAGACTTGATAGCCTATGACCATATAGTGGTGGAGGAGGTCCACCTTGGTAGGTCATAGACCTAGGGGAGGAGAATAGGGTGAAAGCATGAGGGAGGGAGGAATGGGAGGATACAAGTGATAGGAAAACAATTTAGTTGTAATCTGAATAAATTAATAAAAAATTTAAAATTAAAAAAATTAAAAACAAAACAAAACAAATATCCTGTTATACAAAGTGTTATGACCTACAGTTTGGGCAGAGCAGTGAAAATCCAGTATTTAAGAGGTTACATTTCTCTGTTTGTCATAATAGTAACACAATATGCAGTGGATGTTCGCTATATTCTAACAAGTTTATATGATCTTGTAGAGTGGGTTAGTTTCCTGTGGCAATTGTAACACATTGTGTTAATTTAATGCTTTGAAACCTCAAAATTGTATTATCCTAAACTTTTGAAGGCGGGAAATGTGAAGTCAAGGTGTCTGACTCTAGAAGAGAGAGTGGAGAATTATTTGTAGTCCTTCCCATATTGTAAGACTGGGCTCCTTCTATTTACGGCTACGTTTTCCCTCTATCGCCACATAATTCCTTTCCTGTTTAATCTTAGTTATAAAAGTACTGTCCTGAATTTAGGACCTACAAAGCCATTCACAGTAACACTTTTTCTCTTTAGTTACATGTGCAAAGATGTTTGTACAAACAAGGAAATATCCACAGGTTCGGGGCTTATCATGTTGACATCTTTGTGGAGACCATTTTCCCACCAATTATATATTGCTTTTCTCTTGAAATTACTTGAAACTTTAGCTAAGGATATTTATGGAAAAATTGTATGGTTGACTTTCCCTTTGAATTATAGAAAAATATGAACATTATTAAATAAATTGCGTTATGTGTGAAAAAATAAACTACTTGAAATGTAAGTCTAGAAGATGGGCAGTCATGATGTTACTATTACCTTTTCCTGTTTTGAAAGTGAGGCTTGTTTTCATAGCCACTGAGTTAATCAGCATAGGGGTGAGCATTTGACCCCTGGGACTGGAACATAAAGCTCATATCCCAAAACATCATGTCATATGTTATAATTCTCACATGACTTTGCATCTAGGTCTTTCATTCTCCTCTCCCCATTTCTTTGTAAAGTAACAAAACAAAATAAAACAATAGAACAAAACAAAAGCAAAAGCAAAAACCAGAATTCTTTGTTATTTCTGGCTTCTATACGGAAATCAGCTTTATCCAAAGACCAAGCAGGTAATACGAAGAGCAAAGGCCTACTTTCCCTATTGTACTTTTATCATGTGGCAAATTTCATCAAATAAGATGTCTGTTTCTCTCACTGTATAATGAAAAAAAAATGGAAGTCCACAGTTAAACTCACCAGAGCCAGTGAGATAATTGAGTAATGGTGTGCTTCTCAAAAGTCAATGCAACTAGTTCCTAGAAACAAGTAAACAAATAAAAGAACAGACACTAGTGTCTCAGAGGCAACTGGCCAGGCAGACAACTCAATGTGGCAGCTAGAGGCTGCCATGCAGATATCTAAAACGTATGTAAGAAAATGGGACAGGACCAAGATGCTGGAGACATGGTTTACTCTGTCTGTGTGTTTGACTTGACTTTCCCATGATCACATGGTAGTGGCCTCACATGTACGTCAGTTGCCTTGCATTCTGGGAATTTCTACAAGAACTCACTGCAGCTGATGAAGCACATGACATTGCTTCTAGTTGCTCTACACTAGCAGAATTGAACAAGCACGAGACCCTCAGTGAAGCACGGCATGGATGAACAATGCGAACCCGCTTAGAACATTTTGTTCCTGCTAAGTCCACTTCTTGGTCTGCTTCATGTATTAGTAAATAAGGGAGTGAGTTTAGGCTGGCATAGGGGTTACATGGTTCATGTTTTGATTTTCCTTAGTCAAAGGAGAGTAGAAGATTTGTGCATCTTCAGGAAAGAAAAAAAAAACAGTTTCTATAGAGGTGGCAGAAATACATTTTTGGCTATATATATTTTTTTAATTGTTGCACTTTATTTATTGTGTATGTTCTCTCTCTCTCTCTCTCTCTCTCTCTCTCTCTCTCTCTCTCTCTCTCTCTCTGTCTCCCCTTCTTTCTGTTCATGTGTGTGTGTGTGTGTGTGTGTGTGTGTGTGTGTGTGTGTGTGTAGAATAGCTTGTAGAAGTTAATTTTTTTCTTCCACCACAGCCATTCCAGGCGCGGAACTCAGGTTATCAGACTTGGCAGCAAACACCTTTACCCCACTGAGACATCTCACAGGCCCTTGTCTCTATGTTTAAAAAGGAAAACTAGCACTTGAAGAGTTTAAAAGGTACCCTGGAGCTTGAGTAGCTCTTGGCTAAGGCAGGCTGTATTGTTTCAAGTGCTCACCTTAAAGGCAACTCAAAGTGCTTAGACTCCCATATGTATTGTCTCAGCACCATCCTGTGTTGTTGCCTCTTATGTCTCTCCTCAATTGATTTCAAACCCCAAAGTGAAGTGAGAAGTGAGGTATTAGGATCTCTTGCTCCTTGGTCTTACAGATGTGGGGTCTGACTGAGGAAAATTCAATTCATATCTCTGGTCAAGGAAGCTCCTGTAGAATCCTAGATAGCAACTATCAAAAGACTTATTACAAATACTGTGATAGTGCTTACAATGGCCACATGCTTTTCTATGAGTACATACTAAATTAATTCAATTTCTCTTCAACACAGTATGAGGACAGTACTTGCAGCTTAAGGAAACATTACATGATTTAACTAAAGCCATTGTCACTAAAGTGGCACAACTTGGGGTGAGATAGCAGTGACAGCATAGCAGACTGGGGGTAGTAGTCAAAAGAGGGAGGAATAAGGAGCTAATGCCATGTGGTCTGAGTTCATGTCACTGAAACAGTGTTGGAACAATTAAGGCAAATTTAAATCTGAAGGAGTCCTATGGGCCTTTAAATGTTGTCCATGATTGTCTAGGAAATTAACAGCATATTAAACACATTATTCTCCTTTCCAAAAATTAAAACAACAAAATGAATAAAAGTGAATTTTCAATTATAGCAGTTATCTAGAACCTTAAACTTATTAAAAATGGTCTTCTGGGAGAATAAATAAAATCTTGCTGATGGGATTTAATATAGTTATCCCTATCTTTGCTTTTTATGAGCTGATTTTTAATGCTCAGAAACCATTTTCAAGAGAGTTGGGTAAAGGCCCGAATAGAGATGACAAACACTGTTTGATAAACCAATTCCAAGCTCTGTAAGTCACCCAAGTTGAGTTACAGACAACTTCTTGAGCGTGGAAATAATTACTCTCGAAAGAAGTCCCAGAACTTCCACAACAAGAAGCCATGACAGCAAACTACCTCAATACACGACCGAGGGGAGCACTGGAAAGTAGGGCATCTCCTAGGGAAGTGCGTGAGGAAGTAAAGCAACTCAGAGTTATGTGATGTATACATGTCCAAGAGAAGCTCTCCACAGCTCTGAGTTTGTGGTTGTTTTTCTGAGCAGAGCATCTGGTTCTAAGTGCTTTAACGTGTTTGCAAGCTAAGTTGTGGCTGTGCTACACTGAGAAGAACTTCTGGATTTCATTTTACATTCCTCTGCATGGTAGAACTAATCCAGAGTCACATTTGCTGGGAACTTGGGCCTCTAGAGGTATTTTGCTAAAGTCCCCTGTGGACAAGAGCAGCAGAGCAAAACCCACAGGTGGAAACCTATCTACTCTGGGACACACCCATGCTATCTATGCATCACCTTTTGTTCCAATTCTAACGCCTTTCAGCCTTTGAGAGTTACTCCAGGGAACTGTTAATCACTTTTTTGAAAAAGCAAGAGGTATTAATTGTGAAAGGAATTAAATATATTTTGATACACCCCTTCAAATATATTTGTTTTCAAATATGAAACCAACCCTGACTGCATATCAACACATACCCCAAATGAAATGCCTCCAAAAATTTGCATAAGAACTTGTTCTCCCAGTTGAGCAATGGAATTATTTACACAGTCTAGGGTGTCAGACCTCAGATTATCAACTACACTTAAAGGCTTTTAGTAGTAAATATTTTATCTTCCTAAACATACAAAATCACAACCATCTCCTTTTATAAGGAACTAGTGCTCTCCAAAAGTTTAATGTTAGCTATCTTAAAGAAAAGTACTGGATTCACATTTAATCTACTATGTCTACTTAAAGAGTGATGACTTTCTTTGCAGGAATAGCCAACACAGAATGAACCATGCCCTCCAGTCAGTCTTCCAACTTACACAAGACTAAACTTCCACTTTCACTTCCATGGAATCAGCACACAGAGTCACATACACAATCCTCTCACTGTAGCTATGCTCCTCTACTGAAACTGCAAGACGGAAACTCATAGTCATCTGTACAATCATCATGTAAGTGCTATGGCTACCAGACGCTAAGGTAGTATAGCTGCTCTAGCTGCTTTTTCATTCTAGAAAAATCAGGAGACAAAAATTAGTGAAAGAAAACAACATGGAAGAAACTTCCTGAAGGCTTTTAGATTCACATCTCTTATCTTCAGGAGGTAGCCATCAGGGTGTGTCAAGGCTTTTGTGGGACATAGGAGCTATAACGTATAAGATTTCATATATTAGACTGGGTGGCCAAAGATGACATAATTGAAATGATGCTATTTGAGGAAAGTGAGGCAAAGACCACAAGGAAAGCTATAGGCAAAGTGGAGAGAACAGTACAGATAAAAACTTATGGTAAAGTTCTCTAAAGTATTGAGTGTTGGCATCATTGTGGCTGGAGCTCTTTTATAAGTTCAAAGTCTCGCCCGGTGTGGTGGTGCACGCCTTTAATCCCAGCACTTGGGAGGCAGAGGCAGTGGAATCGTTGTGAGTTCGAGGCCAGCCTGGTCTACAGAGCGAGTCCAGGACAGCCAAGGCTACACAGAGAGACCTTGTCTCGAAAAACCAAAAAAGAAAAACCTAAAAACAAAACCAAAAACAAAACAAAAAAACAATGTTCAAAGTCTCCCACTATGGGCTCCTGCAAAAGTCAAAATAAAGTTAATTACTTTCATACTTCAAGACAGAAAATCCAGGGCGCAGTCACAATTTGAGCAAAGCAAAAACAAATACCACTGGTGTAAATAACTCAGTGCTCATTATCAGGTGTTCACTCACAAATGTTTGGGCTCTTCTAAAAGGCGTGGGTCACTGCTCCGGCTGTCCTCTGCAATACACACAGCTTGTCTTCCAGGCTCTGGCAGATGCCTCTCCACTGCTGTTATTCTTGGTCTTCCATGAAAATTACATCTCCAAAATCCTGTGGTCTCTGACCAACTGGGCCGCACTGTCACCAGTAGCCTCTCCTGGGCTCTACTCATGGTTCTCAGCTTCAACTTCTCTCCACGACCATTTCAGTCACGGGGCTTCAAATGTGACTGAAGTTGCATCTTCACTAATGGCCTCTCCTGGACTCCCAGAGTGACAAGCAGGCGTGGCTGCTTTTCATGACTCCTTTGTGCTTTCAAAACCATTACTGCCTAGTGGCTCTTCCACGTCACCGTGTTCAGCTGCAGTGTGAGGTATCTGGGCTGCCTCTGGAACACAGAGTCTGTGTGCTCGCTCTGAGGAAACACTGGGTAGACTTCATTTCAGTCACTCTGGTTCCTTTTTAGTCACCACTGATCTCTCAGCGGCAGGGGACTAGCAATGAGTATCTCGGCAAAATCAAGGTTTCACTTTAGTGCTTCTGGTATCTTGTTCATCACAGCAGGTTCTTCAGCCCTAGCTAACCAGAACCACACGTCTCAACCAAAGCAGCAAACAGCCATGACAGAATCCTAAAGTGAGTCTCAAACTCCTCTCTGGAGCTTCGCAAGGCAGCTCTCCATCTTCTGCATTTTTCTCAACATGTTTATCTTCCAAGATCCCATAGAAAAGCTCACAGAGTTCTGAACACTATTGGCTCCTCTAGCCAAAAGTTTAAAAGGTCCTCCCACAATCTTCCCCAAAGCAACTAGGTCAGGTCTTTCAGAGCAATACCCACTCCTGGTAACAATTTGTGTTAGTTATGGTTATTCTTACGTGATGAAAAGCCATGGCCAATAGCAACTGGTGGAGGAAAGGCTTTATTTAGTGGTGAGGGCAGGATGCTCTCAAGCAGGCCAGGAACCTGGACCCAGGAGCTATATCAGACCATGGAGGAATACTGCTAACTGGCTTGCTTCACATGGCTCACTCAGCTTGCTTTCTTACAGACACCAGGACCACTGGCCCAGAGGTGGCCCCATCCACAATGGCTGGGTCCTCCACAGCAATAATTAATTAAGAAAATACCTGCAGCAGTGGTTCTCAACCCATCAAGACCCCCATCAGGTTTGCATATCGATATTAACATTAAGATTCCTGACAGTAGCAAAATTACAGTTATGAAGTAGTAATGTAATAATGCTATGGTTGAGTCACCACAACATGAGAAACAGTAGTAAAGGGTCACAGCATTAGGAAGGTTGAGAAACACTGCCCTATGATGTTACCTACAGCCTGATTTTATGGAGGTACTTTTCTTATTTAGGATTCACTCCTCTCTGGTGATGCTAGCTTATGTCAAGGTGAAATAAAACGAGGCAGCCCAATAAAGACAAGGTGTGGGATTTGAAGGGACTCAATCATATAAGGTCTTTTAATCACAGGACTTTTATTATGATTGAGAATGATGAGACTGGAGAGTTTGCACAGAGGTTTCATGTGATTTGCCTAATGATTCTTACTTCCATTTTTACAAATGGCTTGTAAGAGAGAGACAAAGAAGAAGATACAGGAAAATCAGCCAAGAGATACAGGCCAACAGAGAATGACTTGTTTCAGAAAGTTAATAACACAGGCAATGAAGGTAGACCGATTTGGTATAGAATTCAAAGCAGGGCCATATAATAGGAGTAGCAGAAGATCACATGTGAGATGTGATTTTTCAAAAGAGAGATTAGAGAGGGACAGAAGTAGGGGATCAGTAAGGTGGCAGAATAGAAAGTCCTATCTGCTCCCAACATGAATGCTGTATCCATGCATAGATAAGTCTCTTCATTAGGCACAGATATCAAGAAAGGTAAAATTCTGGTGGGCTCAAAATGGAGGAGGCTTATTTTAAATGCTTGTCCTCTGTAGTTCAACTCTGGAAACTTTGTTTCCCTAAAACATGGATACAGCTACATTTGACCTTGAGTCCCCTTACTAAATTTATATAGTGAAGGATTCAGGGGGCATACTGATGTGCGTACATATGAACTGACAGATATGTTTCTAGAAGGTGGATCTCAGCAAAAGACTTGAGAGTTACTCACCTCTAGACCCTCGACTGCATAAGCCTTACTCAGATGAATCATCATGACCAGCTTGACTGACTTTGCTCTACAACAGTTTATGAAAGGAGCCTTGTATCAACCCCTGCTTCTCTTTGCTCAAGCCTGAGAGTTATAGCAACATGTGTGGGAAACAGCTGGGATACTTATCTGTCTATACAATATCAAAGCTTGACAGCCTTCACCCAAGAGAAGACCATTCAAAGTCTCTGGTGATTTTAGCCCATCAAGGGTAAAACCCAGGGCAATCCCACTGGCTCAACGGAGTGTTGTCAGACATATTCACCTTTGCCAATTGGACAAGCATGTCAGGCTTCCATGTGCAGAGGGTGTCTGCTCTAGTCCTCTCAGGAAGTGTGAGCCTAAAAGCAATGGGGCCTATATGGGGAACTGTTCAGAATTCTGAGCCCCAGTGAGCCACCTGATCAGGAGTGCTATCTCTGCTCTCACAGCAGGTCCTGTACAAGCCCCAAGCAAACAAGCTTTGCTTCTGTCACTGCCACTATGGCCTAGGGGAAGTTCTATCAATTCCAGGTGCTGATGAGAGAGCTTCACCAATCTGAGTTTTGAAGCAGGATTTCTAACCTCTGTCCTCAATGGATCTTCACAGTCCCCTCAGTCTCAGGGCTTGCCACTCTGTTTGCACACTGAAAGCAGTTCTGAGAGTAGTAGTTCCCCAAGCGGGCTGATTCTCTTACACAAATCTTAAGAATTATTAGGGGTGTGATCAACTGTAAAAATAGTATATCATTCATGGATGTAAGAGAATAAGGATTGTACAGAGTCTGATAGACATGTTACTTTTGAAATGGCTATAAAATATTTAGCTGAAGGCATTAAGGAGTGTTTTCCACTACTCTGAAATCAAGCTCAAGACATAAACTTGTTAGACAGAAGCATATGGTGTTTAAAATTATGAAACCAGATAAAATCACCTAGGGACAGAATATAAATAGAAAGGACCGTTTGGGAGGGCAAAGCAAAGGAGGCTAAGAAGAAACAGCCAAACGAAGAAGAAAGAGTGAAAAGTGTGGCATCTAAGAGACTACATACAGAAAGTGTTTTAGAGAAGAAAATGTCATCGACTATGACAAATGCCATTGACAGTTCAGTGATGAGATTTGAAAGCTTGCTCTTGGATTAAATACAAATTGCACTGATTATCTAAGTCAGAGCAGTTCGTGGAACAGTACCAAAAAATGCTGGATACAATGAGAAACTAATGGAGAAAGTTAAGCTAGTCACTACAGAGATTTCATTTGAGAAGTTTTATTTCAAAAAGCTATAGCAGGAAGAAGCAGAAAAAGTTAAAAAAAATTTAAACAAGGGAGAAATAATAGCAGTTAGTATGCTGAAGAGGGTATTCCATAAGACAGGAATGATTATTACCTAAAAGATGAAAAGGTCTGGAAGCATATTATCAGATAAAGACTGCTGGAGTGTGACGTATCAGTGGCAGGTTAGCCTGGACTCTATGTATAGCTTGATCAAGCTCATTTACAGGAAGAGGAAGTAGGGAAGAGAGAATGGATGCAGAGGAAGGAGAATCCATGAACGTTGTCCTCTAATGGTTTCCATTGTTGCCAATGAAGTAGTAGAACAAGTCACCAGCTAAGAGTGACTTATGGCTGAAGGAGATAAGTAGTTCAGAAAGTAAGGAGGGGCCAGTCAGGTAGGAGACTGGACACAAAGGACATCACAATCATCACAAAGTGGCCATGAGCACCTGCAGAAGGACAAGATGGTCCTGAGGACGAGAGACAGCACAGAGCAATCATCATCATTGTCATTTTGAGCTGAATTTGCTTCAGCTGTGTGGGTGCGAGGCCAGCAGGGAGTTGGACTTAAATAGGTTGTTTGACTAATCGCAGAAGCAATCTCTACTCCCCAAACCCTGTTCACCCACTCATGGAAACATCAGCTGTCTCTTCCCACCAAACAGGAAGGTTGCTTTGAGATGCTGATGAGTCTGGCTTGGCTTTCAATAATACATCAAAGAGTCTCCTGCAAAAGTTTTGTGATGTGTGTTATTCCCTTTTCTCTTGCTTGTCCATTTTCAATATTATGCAATATTGTTGTAACTTGACTACAATTTTCCAAGGGAACACGATGATGACCATGGCTAGTGTGGTGCAATTGGTATTCTCACAATATCTTAACAATGTTAAGTATCACTATTGACATACTTATGTTTCGAGCGTTCAATATATACTGAATCTTTCAACAAGCTTCCACTTTTAAAGTTTAATTTTCAAAAATTTCACTTTCCTATATGTTTGTGTTTGTGTATGTCACCTGAATGCAGTACCCTTAGAGACCATAAGAAAGCATGTGATTCCCTAGAATGTAAGATCACCCAGTGTGAGTGGGAACCATACCTGGGTCCTCCGATGCTGTGGTCTAAATGAGAATGGACTCATGGAGTGTATATTTGAACACTTGGTCCCCAGTCGATGAAACTGGTAAGGAATGGAGGTGTGTTACTGGGAATGGGCATTTTAACTTAGCACTATGTATGTACGTATGTATGTATGTATCTATGTATCTATCTATCTATCTATCTATGTATCTATCATTCTATTTTACCAAGAAAGAATCAGGAGCCAGATGCTGAGTTCAAAAAACCTGCTAGCTTAGAGAGGCAGAGAAAGCACCCAGCTGACCCTCCTACTTAGTTTTTGTCCCAATGGGAAAGCGCCAAAAAGGTCACTAGCCCAGCTGACAGCCCAGGAGGAAAAGGCCAAAAAACAAAACAAAACAAACAAACAAACAAAAAAGCCCAAGGCCAAAGGCTTGCTAGCCCCAAAAGCCAAAGGCCAAGGAGCAGAGGAGCCAAAGGCCAAGGAGCGGAGGATCTCAAGAGCTAGAGAGCCATGAGCCAAAGAGCTAAAATCTAAAGATCCATGACTCGAGCTAAAATCCCCAAGCCCCAAGATCTAAAGCCCTATAAAAGCCAAGGACGTCTTCTACTTCTACATGCTGTCTTAAATACCCATCAACTCAAAGTGCCCCCTACTCTTCAATCCCTATCCGCTGGTTTCTTGCTCTGCCTGTTAACCTAGGGTTTGCTTTATTAACTCCTGTACAGATAGCTCTTGGCTTAAAGGTATGTGCTAAGGCTTAATCATGCCAAACTAAAGACAGGTTTTTACAGTTTACAATCTCAGGAATCTCACTGGGATCAAATATCCTGCAACATATCTCTGTCTCACGCTTGTAAATCAGGAGGTAAGCTCTTAGCTAAAGCTGCAGTGCCATGCCTGCCTTCCTGCTGCTATGATCCACACCATGATGGTTTCTCTACTTTAAAGGAATGAAAACAAACATTATGACAGGCAGATCTGGGCCCATGGGCCTTGCTCAAACTATGGCACCAACCAAGGACAATACGTGCAGTAAACTTCGAACCCCTACCTAGATCTAGCCAATGGACAGAACTTTCTCCACAGTTGAGCAGAGAGTGGGGACTGACTTTCACACCAAATCTGGTGCCCTATATTTGACCACGTCCCCTGGAGGGGGAGGCCTGGTGGCACTCAAAGGAAGGATAGCAGTCTACCAAGAAGAGACTTGATACCCTATGAGCATATACGGGGGTTGGGGGGGTAGGTCCCTCTCAGTCACAGTCATAGGGGAGGGGAGTAAGGGGAAGATTGAAGGGAGGGAGGAATGGGAGGATGCAAGGGATAGGATAACAATTGAGATGTAATATGAATAAATTAATAAAATATATGTTAAATAAAAGAAATGAAAACGGAAGGTAAAACAAATTGCACAGCTGATAAATGTGAAAGATGAACCCAGTCTCATCCCTCTGTGTTATATGGTGGTGCTCACTCACTACAACTTCCAACTCCGTGTGTGTATGTGTGTGTGTGTGTGTGTGTGTGTGTGTGTGTGTGTGTGTGTGTGTGTGTGTGCACATCCTGGGTGTGGTGGGTAGAGGCTTTCATATGGTCTGGGCTGCTCCAAATTCTCAATACGCACACATCAGGTTTTCAAACTGTTGTGATCACAGTTGTGCACTCCATGCGCAGCTTTCTTGCTTTTGTTTGTTAAGGCTAAACCACATTTCTCTTGCTCTAGCTCCAACTGTCACATACATTACTGGTGTTGCGTGAGCTTGTCCAAGTCCTTCATTCAAGGTATCTTTTCTGTCTTCTTTCAAACATGAGAGCTTACCTTCTAATCTTGAGATAGAAACTTTAACTTTCACAGTGCAGTTCTGACTGGTTCCAAAATGCTGAGCTTTTACTATGCCCTGTGTATTCTGGGCTATCTTGCAGCATTTTGACTTCTACCCATTGGCTATAGTATCACTTTCCATCCCATAATGATGAATGTCTCAGCCATTACCAAATGTCCTATGGAGACGAAGTTGCTCATATTTGAGAAGCCATGGATTAGAAGTAACATTAGGCAAGAATCAGTGTTAGTTACCTTTTATTTTAAAGCTTTAATTTCAGATTCTCACTTCATTTATAATATTAGAAGTTTGCAGCTTTTGAGGGGGGGCAGTACTAGAACGTAGGAACCCATACATGCTAAGGACAGGCTCTATCACAGAATTATAGCCTCCATATGTTTAAGGAATAGGACAAAGTCTTCTGAGACTTTTACCTAAGAAGCTCTTGTCTTAGCATCTCCAACATAGTCTCAAGAAATTACAACACTCCCAGTATACTCTGAAATCAAGAAGTGTACAGTAGTGCCTATTGAATTCTATTGCAGTGTATAAAGAGAGGCACTTCTGGCTTCAGTACTGTCTTATCACTGGTGACAGAGATCATGAAATATTTCTCTTTGTATCTTCAGCACTTGGGAAAAAAGAAACAATACACAGTATGTGCTCAATGTGTGCCTTTAAGCTCTGCTAGGCAGAATTCCTTAAACTGGCTTCTAACTGTGACTTCTATTCCCATCACAGCCCTGCCACCTAGTGGCCAATTACCCAGACATAACTACAATGCCTGGGATGCAAGGTGCTAATATGCCATGTTTTTCAAAAAGAAGAGCATAACGTATATTCAGTATCACTAGGTAAGGAAGAATCTAAGCTATATATAGAAAACATTTTAAAACTACCAGACTTTTCAAACTTTTAATGTTTTGTTAAATTGATTGAAATTATTTCATATAAATGTGAGGACTGTCATCCCTATGTGTTCTGAGTTGGTGATGTCCACATCCTTATTCCATGCAGTGTATTTCCTGAATAAACTCAAGCTGTGTTGCTCTTCCCTCAGAGTTCTGGCCCTAATCCAACAAAAGTCCTTCCAAGACACAGAACTCCGTGAAATAGAAGATACATTTTTCACCTAGCAGGAAAAATTGTCTTACTGGACCAACGTTGCTCCACTGATCAGTTTTTGAGCTATTAGTGTGCTTGTAGCAATGGCTTGAATTAGCTCATCAAAACAGCCAAGCAGGTTAATAGGAAATTAGTTAAAATTAAAAATATATATAAGCTGTGAAGAAGTGCTTTGATTATTGATTAAACGGAAGTCACTAACTTAATGCTTTCATCAGTTAAGATTATATATGCTCAAGTGACTCGTTGATGATGAATAGGGAAATGAACGACAGGAAGGTGAGAAGTAAGAGTGCAATTTAATTTTCACTTTACTAGTTAGCATTTGGTACATCATAATCTGTTACTAATCCATATTTATGAGTTACAAAATGTATTTGCTTTAGCAGGAAGGCATAACAAGTGTCTCTAAAACATGCTGCATTGTTCTGTCACTTGTCTGTTTTTTGAGGGCATTAATATGCTTTGAAGCCAAATATAACAGATGTATGAACTTGCACATATTTCACATTTTTCCTAATATTAGCTCCGGATATATTACCGATGTGAAAGATGCTTATCTACTTCTAAAATGTCAAACTTTACTGATGACATGAATGGCCCCATTTTCTTTTTCTTCTCCGTTATTTAAAACATCTGAAGAGGCATAAGAGAGTATTTAATAAGGTCCTACTTACATAGATTCAGAAACCGAGCATTTGAAAAGCTTAGCAACTAATCTGACGTAATGGCACTAGTGGTTATAGATGGTTCCAGAACTCTCAGCTGCTGAAGGAAAGACTCTTGGAGGTCAGTCTTGAGGCCACTCTGGAGTTTCTCACCTGAGGCTGTATATACAACCCAAGCACATCAGAGGTGAGGTCCAAGCACATGAAGTTTTATATCCCTGGACACTTCCTTAATCCGTAGAAGTCCCAACTTCACCAAGTCATTTTGAACCTACACACTGTCACCTTTCCCACACCCTCCCCTTGCCAAACAAATCCATCAAGTGTCCTGTACCCAGTTAGTTATTTCCGTCTCTTTTCCTTCAAAAACCCCATTCACCTCCTTGCCTTATTGAAACCCATGTGGCTTTGAGTGATGTCAGGATAAGAACTGAGGTTAGGTCCACGTCTTGCTCTCTTTCAATGCTACTTCCAAGTTAAACATCACTTTCTCCTCTGGAAAAAAATTTCTGTTCTGATGATGATTATGCCATCTGGACATACCACTGCCTGATTCATCCTACTGCTGTCTGCTACCCTCCTATCCATATCTACCACCTTCAGTAAAGTCTGCTTTTGGCATATGGTCTTCTGTTCCACATGACGACTTTATCCCTTTATCCTTAGTGACCTCAATGTTTCGGCGAAAGACAAAAATACTCTCCACGTTTTTAAAGTCACTTGACTTTTTTTAAAATTACAATGACATTTGCCCATCTTATATCACATCCCAGACTTATCATCTCTTCTTTTAAAAATGGCCACTCCTCCATACACTTCCATAGAAACTTAGGAGTTTCCCTTTACATGGCTTCCATCTAGATATTACTATATACCTATATGGTATGTCCATGATGTGGGTGCATGCAATCTTACAGGTTCACCATTTTCTCATTATATCAGTGCCCTCTTGAAAGTGCTTGCTCTCTTGCCATCGTCAATAACATAGATGCCTTTGCATAAACCTTGACCTCCCACTTCCTTCTTTTTCGTAATTGATTTCATCACATAGAAATGCCAGTTCATGGATGAACACTCACTGCTTTACTTCACCTGTGTTTGTACCAAAGAAGGAATTGGTTTATCACAGAAATGAAAAATTAGGATGTTAGTGTCACTTTAAACATATAATCGCGAGCTATGGTTTAAGTCATATGGCTGATAAATCATGCCACATTTTTCTAATAAATTTGCTTCTCTAATCCATGGGATGGCCATGGTAATCTGGTTTCTTTTTCTACAATATTCTATCACACTCCTGTTTCTATTTCTCAACAGGTTTCTTTGCCAAATATGATACATAGAAGATGTTACATATGATACATAGAAGCCTTCTCATGTGGTCAAATCAAGAGCCCATGCACCAACCCATCTTCCATCCCTCATTGGGAAAAGACTTTAAATGAAGTTCATCCCATGAAAGGCAGTTCTCCCACATGTGCCCTGAATCTTCAGTCCTTCGGAACTTCTCAAGCATCGGCCTTTCCATTCTTCCTCCTCATCTAGTAAAGACCACACATTTCCATAGTAAAATGCATCTCCCTGGTTAAGTGCACCCTGTTTAGTAGCAGCCCAATTCTTTTTATCTTGCTTGCTTATTTACTGCCTTCTTTGGTTAAGATTTATGATTCCACAAGTATAGATGTTGGCAAATGTACTTCCTAATTTATATACAAATCAAAATTTTACAACAGAAATAAAATATATTCATGGTATCATAACACAAATTACCTATTAAGTCTGCTTGCTTTTTGGGACTGATATTATTAGTTATAAACAAAATAATACACATGTAAGAGAAAATAATACACATTTACATTGACATTCTCTGTCAATGAAACCACTAAGTAAGGTGATATCTAAGTATTTTTCACAACCATATTACAAATAGCTTAAGCATGAAAAGAATATTGACTTAAGGAACGAAAACAATTGCAACAAACAAAACAACAAAGCAAAGAAGTAGGTTTCCACCACACTGGGCTCCAGTACTGCATATGCCGTCAAGATAGTTTTATAGTTGACTCATCGTTTACCTGTGTATTAATTCTTTTTACACAAATTGTATTTTCTTTCATGGCTGACAGTGATGGGAGTTGGGGCAAGAACCTGTTGTTTTAATTGAAAATCCCAGATCACTGTATTTTATCAATAAAGACTCAGGTGTCAGATGTTGTGAAAACCTGCTAGCTTGGAGAGGCAGAGAAAGTACCCAGCTGAACGTCCTGCTCAGTTCATGTCCTAATGGAGAAGGCCCCAAAAGGCTTGCTAGCTCAGCCAACAAACCAAGAAGAAAAGGCCAAAAAACCCAAGGCCAAAGGCTTGCTAGCTCAAAGCCCAAAAAGCCAAAGGCCAAGGATCTGAGGAGCTCAAGAGCTAAAGCTATAATTCCAAGCCCAAAGAAGCCTCTTCAACTTCTACCCTTTGTCTTAAATACCTCTCAACTCAAAGTCCCTCCTACTCTTCAATCCCTGTCAGCTGGTTTCTTGCTCTGCTTTTGACCTAGGGTTAACTTTATTAAATCCTCTGTACAGATAGCTCTTAGATTAAAGGTGTGTGTAAGGCTGGCTGAACCACACCTTAACCACCTGTTCTCAATAAACAGAAAATTCTTGGATTAAAGGTGTATTAGGGCTCAACCACAAGAAATGAGGATTTACAGTTCAATCTCGGGGATCAGAGTGGGATCAAAGACAGGTTTTTACAATTCACAATCTCAGAGATAACACTGGGATCTGTAACAAGAATCAAGAACGAAGACATTTAATTAAAGAAAAAACCTCTAGAATTTAAAATCCCTAGATTTATAATCCGAACAAACCAACAAACAAATGAATAAAATAAAAACCAGGAAACTGAGAGCATACCCTTTCTTAGAAATATAGGAATCTATGTGAATGGTACCTAAAATGGCAAGGACAGACTTCAGCGGACCCACCTTCATTTGCTAGCACATCAGTGGCTGAGAAGTGTCCTGTGCACTAAAATAACATTCTAGTAATATCCCTAAATTCACAAGGCAGGATCAGTTCCTACGTTTTATTACTATGAAGAGGCATCATGACCACAGCAACTCTTACGGAGGAAAACACGTAACTGAGGCTGCCTTACAGTTTCAGAGGTTTAGTCCCTTATCATCATGGTAGGAAGCATGACAGTATCCAGGCCAACTTGATGCTGGGGGAGCCAAGAGCTCTACTTCTTGATCCCCAGGTGGCAGGTGACTGTCACTGGGCATTGATATGTAAGACCTTCACGCCCTCCTCCACAGTGGCACCCTTCCTCTAACAAGGCCACACATACTCCAATAAAGCCACACCTCCTAATAGTGCCAGCCCCTATGGCCAAGCATTCAAACACATTTCTATGTGGGCTCTTTCAGAGGTCTATCATGTCAAGAAGCATGGCAGCTTCTGGGCAGACATGGTACTGAAGAAGGAGCTGAGGGTTCTACATCTTGAGCTGATGGCAGTGGAAAGGGACTGTGTCAGTTAGTGTAGCTTGAGCATACAGAAGATCTCAAAGCCCAGCTCCACAGTGACACACGTTATCCAGCAAGGCCCCTACGGGGCCAAGCATTCAAATGCATGATTTTATCAGGGCCAACGCTATTCAAACCACCACAACTCCTCAGGCAGCTCTTGTTAAATTTTGAGTTACTCGGTAGAGAATGTAGCTGAGTGACAGAGGCCATGCTTAGCATGCGTAGGACCCTGGGTTCTAGCTTCAGCACCACCAAAGAAACTAACAAACAAATTGTAAATAGTCAGCAAATAATAATAATTAGAGGTCCTCCATCCATTATCAAATTCCTAAGGTATTTGAGGTGTTTTGTGATTGTTATTAGTGGTGCTGCTTTTTTTTTTCTTTTTTTCTTTTTTTTTGAAGGTCTTACTTCAATCAAGATTTTAGTTTGAAAAGAATTTAGAGGTTCAAAATGTTGAAAATATTACAGAAAATTCTAATTTATCCCTCATTCTATGTCTCCAATTTTTAATGTATTACCAATTCTCTTTATGTCAAAACAAGCAATAAGGGGTTCTATTTATTACTAACAACACTAAGAATACTTCTGCTCATTTTGTAATTTTTATTGATGATATATAGAAAACAAATTAATGTTCATATGTTGAATTTGCTATCTACTGCTAAAGTCAACTTAACTCTAGCAGGTTATGAGTTTCTTGGGGTTCCTTACATCCAGAGTCACTGCATTATCAGGGTACTATTGTTGTGATGAAACATCATGATCAAAAGTGACTTGGTGAGGAAAGAATTTGCTTGGCTCAAGCTTCCTTCTGACTGTTCATCACTGAAGGAAGTCGGGACAGGAACTCAAATAGGTCAGAAACCTGGAGGCAGGAGCTGAAGCAGAGGCTCGTTCCTCATCGCTTGCTCAGCCTGATTTCTTATACACCACCCAGAATGGACAGGGCCCTCCCCATCTGACACTAATTTAAAAGTGGCCTTACAGACAAATCTCATGGAGGCTTTGATCAATTGGGGTTCTCATCTTTGAAGTGACTCTAACTTCTGTCAAGTTCCCATGACAGTTGCCAGCACACTTGCACATCTTCATTTCCAATCATGTGCTTGCTATGCTTTAGTCTGCCTCTGTCCACTAACCAGGAACTCCACCACAATGCTGAATAGCATCTTATTATCAATATTAAGCATTCTCTATTCATTTAGTCAATGAATTACATTGTAATTGAATATTAAAGAAGACCTAATGTCAGGAATAAATAATAGTTTTCAGGACTATTGTCAACTCTTGGACTTGGAAACAATCTGTTATTATTGGACAATCATTTGGTATATTAAATCAAAAATGTAATATTCTGCAATTAATATTTTCATATAGAAATAATTGGATTTTCATAGAATTTTCCTTATTCTTATTATCTGTTTCCAGAAAAAGAATTGGTGGATCACAGGTTTTAATATCTGTGTACTTAAATACTGTGTGAAAGACTATGGGTTTGAACTTAATTACTATTTTAAAAAGAAGAGCCATATGTTTTGTTTCTATACAAAGTACATAAATAGCATTAATTGGGACAGTGGCCAGGTCTGGACACTATCAAGATGTTATTTGCCAGTTTTATAAAGAAAGAGTTGTCATTTAATTGGCCCCATTTACCAGTAAATGTAAACCATTTTACAAATACTTCTAGAGTGCTTTATATGTACGTGAAAAGGTTTTTATCTCCTTTATCCATATTATTAGTCAAACAGTTTTTAAAAAGTATACAGTAAGTTGGGTTTTATATCAACTACATATGATAAGGGCTATACAGAACAACTCAGAATACAGATGAGAATCTTCCAATTTAAAACAACTAACCACAGTGGTAAATTAAAGTTAATATATGATTCTGAAGAAAGGTACATAAATACTATGTTCTATAGAAAATGTAAATGTTTTGGTAGAAAGACACAGGATGTAGTTTCTGTTGTAGACTAGGGGTCAACAGACTACGATTCTTGAGACAGAGCTGTCCCATTGATATTAGTCTCATGAGAACGTATACAGATCCGTTCCCTCATCTGCCATTTGTGGAAACTAACCTAATTCAACAGCAAAGTTGAAGAGTTGCCACAGAGGTTACCTGGGTCAGAGAGCCTCAGACATCTACTATTTTTCTACTCATTTAAGGGGAGCACTTTAGCAGCAGGTGAAGAAAAACGGTAATCAGATTTATGAATTTATTTGGAAAAGCATATTAGGTTCAGATAAGAATAAGACTTACTGCCAGGAGGTAGTGAAGCATGTCTTTAATCCCAGCACTCAGGAGGCAGAGGCAAGAGGATCTCTGTAAGTTCAAGGCCAGCCTGGTATACAGAGTGAGTTCCAGGACAGGCAAGGAAAAAAAGATAGACAGATAGAAGAAAGACAAAGACTTACTCTAAGGCAGGGACTGGTTCAATGGTTGGTAAAAATGGAAAACTGAGAGGCATCTTGTATAAACAATCAGCAGAGTTAGATGTGAAAAAAAAATCAATGAGGAAAACCAGAAACTACTAAAATGACCACATTTCCTATTTTCAGTGATTGAGAAGAATAATGTTCTCAACTGCGAACTGTGGAAATAAAGTGAAAAAAGCTTTCTAGGATGTTATTCATTTATTCTAACCTTAATAATTGTGAGTTATATGCACACACATCATCAGTTGATCTAGATATGTCAAATATTTCTCCAAACACACAGGGATGGACATAAAAAGCAAACTATAATGATAATGTGTCTATGAAATATTTAAAGCCAAAGGAATATATATCACACACAGGTATAGTAATGTAGAAATGACAATACAACTTTAGAGCAGCAGTAGCAGAGAGAATATTAATCTGTCATTTTTTTTAAAAAGCTTATATAGTTCTATGGCACTAAAAAAAGAAGAGCACAAACTGTCAAGGATAAAATAAAAACACTCTGGTCCTAGTCATCAGAGAAGGAAGAGTGCATCTTTTAAAGCAGAGCATAAAATGCACCATCCAGCGCACAAGTCAGAATGAGAATTAAGTAACTCTTGTCTGTCATCAGTAAGAAACTTGGGTAAAGTTTCAGCATATTAATGGGAAGCAGATGGTTGGGGGTGGAGTGGGGAGAAAGAACTTGGCATCAAAGGAGTGAGGCAGCAACAGCAAATGGCTCATTCCAAAAAGTTGACAATGAATGAAAAAAATGAAGAGACTGTTACATTTTGAGTCTTGACTCTCCCCCCAGAGCATCATCATATAGAGCAATTGTAGGTGATCAGCTTTTAGGAGGTGAGGCCCAGTGGGAAGGATATGTAGTCAAGGAAGTGGCACATGAAGGGGCTAGTGACACTCTAGCATCTTTCTCTGTCTCTTGACAGTGATAGCAGCTTCTCTTCAAGGATGTTTCCATTAAGAAGGCTTATGCTGCCTCAGGCTAAAGCAACAAGGACAAGTGGCAGTAGGCTGAAAGCTATCCACCTTTTTTAGTTGTTTGTCTCGTGTATTTTGCTACATCAAGATAAAGCTGACTAACACAGACAGAGACACACACAGCTAAATAAGAAATACTTAATTTGCTTGATATTTTAATTCAGTCTAGGTAGGTACACAAATAACTACCCATCATTTTTTTTCTTCAAAATTGAGTTTTCAGTGGGCTATGATGGGTTATATCTATAATCTGAGTACTTGGGAGTCTAGTGTACGGTTATTATTGTCAAGTTCAAGTCAGGTATAGACTATAGTGTGAGACCTGTCTCAAAGAAATATTGATTTTTCATATTAGTAAAACTAAACGACTTAGCAAAAAGTATTTTCCCTTAAGGGAAAAGCTCCAAATTTACAAAACATTTTAACATAAGGCAATATTTAAGAGTTTGAATTAAAGCATACTTAAGTAACATGAGTGGTACTGTTACCAAAGTTGAAAAATGTGAGCTACAGACACATCGTTTTCAGGTCTCTGCATCTATAGAGAAGTAATGTGGGTCTCTATGAAGCCATGCAGGCTGTCCAACTTTTCACAGTTCAAGTCAAGAGCTTTCAGAAAGCTGTCTCATTAACCAAAAGAGATCACCAAAATAGTATTTAAGGCACTTACTTCAAACTACCAAGGCACTACCAAACAATCTAGACTCATCAATATGACTAGTGACCCAATTATTGCTCAGGCATTTGATGACCAAGGCTGAACACAGACTTACTGATGTTTAATACCTTCTGACTTTGACATGACAAACTTTGAAATGGGGATATTCTGATCAAGTAGCTTCTTGAATCTGCCTAATAGGGCATTTCTTATTAGGCCAAAGCACTTTCTTACAAATTTCCTGCCGCACTTTCATTTCTGAGCATTCTACTAAAATATTTTGCTGTGCCTTATGGATGTTAATACTTTCTGCCATAGGAACAAACAGAAATGTGAAAATGATGCTATTTCTCTGTACTTCATGGTGTACCAATGTCAGTGTTCAACTCTCAGGACCCCTGTGATCCCTTTTTATATAGATGACAACCTTTTATTTGCATTATAAGATTGCAAGTGCATATTAAAGGATGAAGTAAATGGCATTTAATTTAGTAAGGAGAAAAATGTTCATTAATTTTACTGTCTCTGAAGGTAAATATCCTTTCACTTTTATTAGTTTTTTTCTCCAAATAAACTTTCTGTACTTACATTAACTTTCGAAAGATACCTTGATTTTCCACCATAAATACTACAGCAATCTATCCTTGCCCTTAGAAGTAATCATAAGATAATCTATGGTCCAGGATAGCTGACACCATAACCTATCCTAAAATGGGATTTTCTGGTGATAAAGCTACTTTTGAATCACTCACACACTTCTATGTCACCTATCCTTCATGATCCTGTAAGTAATTTCAATATAGCCATTGCTTTGGGGGAAAAACATGTTAACTACAAAACCACAAATATAAAAAGCAAAGTATTTTTATTTTTTTGAGACAGAACCATACTGTGTAGCCTAGTTGGCCCTGAAACTCACTATGTAGACCAGATTGCTTTCAAACTCACAGAAATTCATCATCATGCCTGGCCGAAGTAATATTTTTATGATTTATTTTTCAATATCACAACACACAGATACACATCATCATTTATTATCATGGACAGTAAAACACAGCATAATCTTTTAAATCTTCTCATGAAAAATTTAACACAGCTCTGTAATCCCACCCTCACACTAAAACTTTAAAACTATTAGCTTATCAAATCACCAGCACTGCTCGGAGTTAACAAAGCATGAGGTGGCTGCCAGCTCAACCTTTAAAAATAAAAAGGCTAGAGAACATACCAATTATTCATGCACAATGTTCCTTAGAATAATATCATCTTTTTAATAAGGCCAATTTTCATGGAAATAACCTGTCTTTCTTGTCAAGGAGTTCTGACGATGCACACAAAGACTATCATTAAAGCACATACTGTTGTGTAGGTGAGAAGTTTTGAAACATTTCTCACACATAAAAGGGTATAATTTTTTGGACTTACATCACAGTGTTTATTTTGTACAGTTCATTCAATGCAATATATATCACTGTAAGACATGGAAACGGTTGAAAGTAAGCTCAAAGGAAAATGGTAAGAAATTAAAACGTTGCCAAGGATTGGGACTAAGGATATTGCTTCAGAAGCTGTTTGAAAGTATGGCGAGCTAAAGACTTATACTAGATATCAAAGGAATGTTTCTCTGTGCCAGAGTCAGCAGAGACTGTGGCTAACTCGCTTGTCTAGAAAGTTTAAGGTTTGAGTCTCCATAAGTAGATAGTACATTCCCAATGAGAAGACTTTAGTGCTTCCCACTAAAAGGCTAAAAATTGTATGAAAAACATTGTTTCTTTCCACACTAGAGCTAGGTTTGTGTTTATGTGGAAATTTTCAACCAGAGTTAAAAATGAAAGGAAATTCAGCAATAGTGTAGGTACTACACACACACACACACACACACACACACACACGCACACGCACACGCACACGCACACGCACACACGTACAGAGAATATGATTAAACCCAGTTAGCTACTTAACTATCTTAATCTTGTACCTTGTCCTACTTAGGGGTACTATTGCTGTGATGAAACATGGCCAAAAGCACCTTGGAGGTTAAAAGGTTTATCTGGATTACACTTCCACATCAGTTTTCATCACCAAGCGTATGGGGATAGGCACTCAAACAGGGCAGGAACCTGGAGGCAGGAGCTGATGCAGAGACTAGGGAAGGGTACTGCTTACTAGCTTGCTCCTCATAGCTTGCTCGGCTAGGACCACCAGCCAGGGATAGTACTACCCGGAATGGGCTGGGCCCTCCCCCATCAATCCCTAATTAAGAAAATGTACTACAAGTTTGCTTACAGCCCCACTTTACAGAAGCATTTTTTATCTGAAGTTCAATCCTCTCAGACAAGTTTAGTTTGTGTCAAATTGACATAAAATGATTCAGAACAATTAACTCTTTGTTGATGTGACACAAAGAAAAATCACTGTTAAGTTGCATCCTTTACTTTCTTGTTCATCCTAAAAATTACATGTTAATATTGGCAACATAATATAAATATTCAAATATTCAATAAAATTCAAACTTGAAAGTCTCACAGCCATAAATTAAACAATTTTTAAAAGTAAGTTGTTTGGGGCAGAGAGATGGCTCAGTGGTTAAGAATACTGGCTGTTCTTCTAAAGGATCTGGGTTCAATCCTCAGCATCCACATGGGCAGCTCACAACTGTCTGTAACTCCTGTTTTAGGGCATCTAACTCCCTCATACAGATATATATGGAGGCAAACCACCAATGTACATAAAAGAATAAAATTAAAAATGACATCTCTTAAAAATCCATATTATCTTTTAAAATCCAAAGTCTCTTAACTGTGAGCTCCTATTAAATAAAAAATAAGTACTTCCTTACTCAAAAGAAAGAATCTGGGCATAGCCATAATCTGAACAAAGGGAAACGAAACTCTCAAAGTGTAAATAACTCAATATCCAATTATCTGGTATCCACTCACAATTGGCTGAGCTCCTCCAAGGGTCTGGAGTTGTTTCTCTGGTTCTGCCCAATGCAGCACACCCAGCTTGTGTTCTAGGCTCAGCCGTCTCTACTACACTGCTGCTGACCTTGGTGCTCATCTCATGGGACCACATCTCCAAAATACTGAGGCCTCTTGCTGCCATGAGGCTTCACTTTCACCAACAGTCTCTCCTGAGCTCTCTTTGGGGACCCCAGCCATGCCATAAAGTACCAAGCCACAGCGGCTGTCCTTGGCCCGCGCATGCTTTCAAAACCAGTACCATCTGGACGACACTTACATTACCAAGTTTGGCTTTCAGCATGAGGTACCATCTTGGATGCTTTTGGAAAACAGCTTCTGTGTACTAACCCTGAGGAAATACTTCACTCAATGATTCTGGGCACTACTTACTTACAGCTGCATCTTCAATCTTTAGCTCTAGCTGACAAGCATCCATTGTCTCAGTAAAGCACAGGTTTTCTTTGGTGGTTCTTCAGCTCCAGCTAACTGGACACCACAGATTCTTCTTTTTTTTTTTCTTTCATATATACATTTGTATTATTCGATAAACTACCTATAGCAAGAAGAGCCATGACACAATCAGGAATTATATAAATGTTGCATTCTTAGTGTTTTGGCTGTTTGTATTTGACAGCCTTGAAGAAAACATCTTTCCTATCTTGGTGCGTCTAAAATTCTGAATGTAAATCAATCTCCATCACATTTTGTCATTATCAACTTAAAACATCTATTTAGACCTAAACACATCTTAACACCTAAACAACCAAGCTTCATTGTAAAACTAAGCTACCTGTTCTCCAACTCCATCAGAGACTTGAAAAGGAATAAACTTGATTACCTGAGTATGCCAGGAGTGCAGGTTAGTAACTTTCCAAATGAGAAGATGACAGAGACAGTTTGCTACCTGAACAGTCACCCAAAACTCTCTATTATGTTGTAGCATCTTCTTCAGCCTCCTGGCTCAATATATCTCACAGACATATTTGTGAGGCAGGAACTGTTGAGGACTTGCTTACCCTGTCTTGGCAGAGTTTGGCAGTTGACTCTGCCTGCATCCAAACTTGCCCCTTTTTAGGCAGAATTCTGTCTGTAGTAGAAACAGGGACATTTTTCCCCAGTGACTTATTTGCCACATTTGAAGCCATCTCCATAAGGAAGTTCTTTGATGCTCATCATCTTCTTTGAGGTAGGGTGGGTGTTGCCAGGAGTTAACTTGTCTCATTGTCAGTGAATCTTTAAAGTAATAAAAACATTTTTAAAGATTTATTTATTTATTATTATGTATACAGTATTGTGCCAGCATGTACACCTGCAGGCCAGAAGAGGGCATCATATCACATTATAAATGGTGGTGAGCCACCATGTGGTTGCTGGGAATTGAACTCAGGACCTCTGGAAGAGCAATCAGTGCTTTTAATATCTGAGCCATCTCTCCAGCCCCCAATAAAAACATTTTAAACACCATATTCTGCATGTCTCTGAGGTTTTTAAAGACTTTATCTAACTATCCTACTTTATCTTTCTATAGAATCATAGGCACCTAAGATGAATATTCTTGTGATAAATGTAGACTAGTAATTGATATGATCATGATTTGATCAGCTAACAATTAACTTGTATAACTTATTTATCCTAAACAGCCTGCAATAGCACTTTTAAAGTATTGGAAGTAAACCTTGCATTATAATTGAGTTATATGGGCATAATACCTCATATTAGAATATATATATATATATATACACATACATATATATATAGTTTTTGAAGAATAAACTTACATTTGAATTCTATACCACTGTACCTAGAATTAAACTTATTTTGCACCTATATACATAATTCTATACTGGTGAACTAAAGATAACCTTGTGAATGACATTTGAGGCATTATGTTGAGGAGTAGATTCACTAATCTACTTTTTGTTCCATCTTCCCTATATATTTCTATACTCCCCACTTCTTTCTTTTCAACCCTTATCTCTAAAGCTAAGAATGTAAGATAAGGGGAAAAAGAGACATCACCTTGTTTTCTTTCTAAGTAAGACCAATAATAACTTGTAAACAACACCCATTGATAATAACCCTCTATTGCCCAAGAAAGCAAGCAAAAACATCCTGACACCCCTTAAAGGAAATGGGGTGTTGTTCTCTTAAGATTTCTTCTGGCTGATTTGGGACGAATAATACTTAGTAGGGGCCCAAATAAAATTGGGGAAATGGTTAAACAAGCTAGGAATCACATTTGTGGTCCAATTCCTAAATGTTGAGAAATTCCAGGCTTAATTAGAGTCCTGTGTGGGTCAGAAATTCTGGACCAATTGGAATTGGAAGATTTCTTTCAAAGTATCCTGGGGGCTGTCTTGTTCTGATGAGGAACAGCAACTGAAGCACTTGGTGTTACAACATGAAGGATGCAGGATGTCAGTGCCCAGCATGCTGAGAGAAATGGATCCTGTCAGGTCTGATTCAATGTCAGTGTCCGGTTCTTTTGTTCTGAAAACATAATTTCTCACAAGCACTTTGCAGTCCTAAAATGATGTGTATAAGGTGGGCATGATGCACAGAAAAATTAAGGCTGGTTTTCTGCTCTTTGTGTGAGCAGAAAAACAAAAGACATCTGTAAATCTTCATTCATGCCATATAAAGAATGACATCTAATAGTAATTCATAGGGGTTGTATAGCCAACAAGAAGCATTTTCTACGCCTAGACATTCATATCTCAGCCATTCTCAGAAATATTCCCATATAGTGGGATTAGCAATATAAGTTACTTGCTTGTTCTGAAGTTTAAATACTTTACATCATGATTGTAGCCCCCTCCCTCATTCCCTCCCTATCGCCCCTCCCTCCCTCAACACCACGGATTTTTTACTCAAAAGGCTGGTAGAATCTTTGCATATTCACAAGCCAGGCCTTCAGTCTTTCGGGGGGGGGGGTGGCTGGGATAAGACATTTATTAAAAACTGTTATTATTGACTCCATAAGCGGACAGAGAACAGCACGGTCAGGCTCTTAGGACCAGAGACAGACAGGATGAGCTGGATTCCAAGGAGAGGAAATCAGAGCCCACATGGCAGAAGTAGGGGTTCACTTTTTATACCGGTCCACGAACTAGAATGTTTCACGGTACAATCCTGCAGCCAGGCAGGAGGCAGGGAAGAGGGTGGGATGCAGAGTGTGTGGTAACCAATTGTTACTTTTTGTCCCCACCCCAAGCTCCTACAGAACAGTTCACTAAGCTCTCACCACTCACTGGCTTTTCTAGCCCAAAATTTCAAGTAACTATTTTAGTGCCTCCTAAAACTACCCAGCTGTGCTCCCGAAGGCCCACGGCTTCCAAGGACAGTACCTATATTAATGGTTGAGGCTGTGTGGCAGCAAAATGTGTCTATCAAAAAACCTGGCTACAAGCTGTATGTAGTGTGACAACGCTCACATAACAGTAACATAAATCTGAAGGAGAAACTGACAAAAAGCATCAGAGATGAGCGTTGAGTCTGCCCTTCCCAGTTTGTAATTGCCCTAACTGGGCATCCGAGGAAAGGAGTTTAAGTGTCTAGGTCTAAGCACCTGTGGTCACAAAGCATACTGCAGCCTTTACCTATACAAGTACACCATGAGGAGAGCTAATCCTTGCAAAATTAACGAAATGTGGCCAACTACTTCTTAAGGGAGGCTCATGCATATTTATCTATTTGAATTTCGGTTTTTCAAGTTCCACTGGAACACTTGAAGAACATTTTTTTGTTTTTTTAAATACACAGTTGGAATCTCTGAAAATGCACATCGTGCGGCTACAATATGCTCACTTCGTATTGGTAAAATGTTTTGGCTCATGTTGGAGAAAATTAGATCTCCCTTTACGCTGCACCCACATAGCCTATGAGAACGAAGAATTTGTCTTCCTCCATCACTCACCAATGGAAACATCTTATCTCGTGAGTCTTCCCAAACTCGCTTTAGTAACTACCACAGTGCCTTCCCCCTCGGCTAGAGTCCCCCAAGCTCCTCCTTCCAGCCCCACCTTTAGCGGAGACGACACACTTCCGCAAGGGCCGGACTTTGTCTAATTCCTTTTACCGACCGCCTCCCGGAAGCCCAGCAGAAACACACCGCGCACGCGCACTAGTCAGCACCGCCCTGCTTCCTGTTTGACCGGCTCCTTTCAATTACTGATTCGCCACCGCGGAGGCCTCGTAAGTCTCGCGGTATTTGTGTTTGCCAGCGAGCGCGAACCTGTAACTGTTTCTGGCTGGTCTTGTTTTGTCTCCTTGTTGCCGGTTCCTCTCAGATTCCAGATTCCCGGAACTCCGGGCCCAGCGGCATGACGTCTGCCTTGGAGAACTACATCAACCGTATCCTCGGGCGGGCTGCTGCGACTGCTCATCCCCCGGCGGGGGTGGGACGAGACGGGAGCACGGGAGGCCGGGGCGGCGTGGGGAGGACCCGGGGTCGGGATCCGCGGGGGGAGCTCCCGGATGGACCCACAGCTCAGATCCCCGCGTAGTTAGAACTTTCCTGCAAGTAGCCTATTGATTGTGTGTGTTCCAACATTGAGAATAAGATGAACTGCTTTCCTAAGGACTACCTACCAGTTTGTGGTTCTCATAGTCTTGCTATTTGTTCGGGGGTAGCATAAATAGAAAGATGGTTCGTAAATTTGAGTTTCGGGTCCTATACCTCCAGTTGAAATGGGTGTGATAGAATAAAAAGTCTGTTTTGATGGTGTTTAGCTTTCAAAGCTCATATGAGGTTTTAAATTAGAATCGTTGTCCTAAAGTCAGGACAACAAGGCACTGAGCGTATGTGCAGAGAAGAAACAGAAGTTAAATACAGAGAGCTTTTAGTCATGCAAGAATTATTGGTACTTGATGACATTAATCATAACCAGGTCTTGGATGAGAAGGTTCTTAACATGCATAAAATGATCCAACATTGATTAGCACTTATCCATCTTCTATTTTAGAGGTTAGGAAATGCGTATAAGAAAGAAACTGTCTTGCTCAGTGCCATAGATTGAAAACATTTCTATTTAAACTAGGGACAAATGTCACAGACTGTACCCCTCTCCCATTTGGTTAACAGTTTCTCCCTCCTGAGCAGTGGCTGTGTTGCATCTTAATTCTATCACTGTTTTTTTTTTTTTTTTTTTTTTTTTTTTTCTTCTCTCCTTTAAGTAATTGTAACGGTTTCCTTAGGAGGCTGAACGTTTTCATTTTTGTGTTCTTTAAGAAATGCTTTCCTTGACTCCTTTCCCAGGAACTGTTGCTGTTATTACTTCTGATGGGAGAATGATTGTGGTAAGTGGCACTTTCCTTCTCCTCTGTCTTGAGGCTTGTTGAGTACAGTCAATAATTTGAGGTAACATTTCCCATCTAGTGTTCAGGCACCACAGTCTACATTTACGCGGTGCTCTTTTGATTCAGCTATATACCTTTATCTCTTGGCTGCCGATAAAACTTCTTTAATAAACCTTGAAGGCCTCTGACCTGAAATTAAGACTCGTGTAATAAGCTGACTTGTTTTGCTTGCATTTTTCACTTCCATTCCATTCCTTTTGTTTGTTTTAATTTAGAGATCTTTGACGATTTACATATTATGCATGTGCTGTCATAGGTTGCTAAGCAATGGGGACTTTAAATCTGAGAGGTGTGCCTTTAGTGATTCCACTGGTCTTCAGAAAATAATGAGTGGTTTCAGAAACTCAGTTAGCTCTGACGTCACGGGTGGTAAGACCTTTAGGACCATTGCCTCATCTACTAGCTGATTGAACTATGTCTTCCGACAGTAATTTAATCCCAAAATTACCCATTGTGTGATTTTTTTTTTTTTTGGCTTAAAGATTTATTTTTATTTTTACTCATGTTTATGTGTATGTCTGTGTGAGTGTTATGTGTGTAGGGGTGCACTACATAAGGAGGCCAGAAGAGCATGTCAGATATCCACTCGACCTAGAGTTAACAGGCAGTTGTGAGCCACCCTGTGTGTGTGCTAGGAACAGGACTTTGTAGCTCTGTATGTGCTCTTAACCACTGAACCATCTCTTTAGCCTCTTTATTTTCTTCTTAATCCTTTTGATTCTTCTTATTCTTAGCAATGCCAGGGAAAATAACAATGTTGCTGTAGTAGAGTAATGCCTATCATGTCCATATTTTGTTTGTCATTTAGTCTATAATGCAACTTTGTGAAGAGTTACCACTTACATTGTAGGTTAGGAACAGAACTTAGAAAAAACAAGTTGCTTTCCCAGAGAGTCAATATAATAATAACAGACAGCTATTTAGTGTCAAAATGTATATTTTATTCCAAAAACCAAAGTTACTTCCCTTGCTTGTTCTTTTTTTTTTTTTTTTTTTTTTTTTTTTTTGGTTTTTCGAGACAGGGTTTCTCTGTATAGTCTTGGCCATCCTGGACTCACTTTGTAGACCAGGCTGGCCTCGAACTCACAGTGATCCACCTGCCTCTGCCTCCCGAGTGCTGGGATTAAAGGCGTGCGCCACCACGCCCGGCCCCCTTCCTTGTTCTTAATAAAGGAAGCAGATACGTAGGGGGTTTGTTTGTTTGCTGTGGTGATGGTGGTCTGTTCACAGTCTAAATTTGTCACCTGTGGGCAATTAGGAATATGTTGTTTCAACACTGTGAGAAGTCTGTTGCTATTAACAGATAATTTACAAGTAGCTGATTTTTAAAGCCTTATGTTTAAATTTCTTATTTTGTTGGAAAATGTTTATAGAAGGAAAACTGAACAAAAGCTTTGTATTGACTTTCAGTAATAGTCTTTATCACAATAGTCACCTGATAAAATATTTGCATAGAAAATGACGTTGTGAGGACCTTTGTGGGGATTACAGTAACTACCATTTGCTAACTGCTGTAGTATATCGTCTAATTTGCTTTTCTTCCCAATTTCTAGATTCCAAGTTTCTATATATTTTATTCTGATTCTATGTAATTATAGCTTTCGAAACATAAGAGTTTAATGGTGGAGCCAAGAGATTAACCAGCCAAATCCAAATTAACCTATCTCTTCAGAAACTTGAATAGCATCCACAATACTCCATTTTGCTAGAGCCAGCTTTTCCTGCTTATTTCTTTCATCTTAAGTTTCTGATTGTTTCAGTTCTAATATGTCAGCTGTAATACTGAGGGAATCAGTGATACATACACACAAGACACAATGTTGGCAACAAGGAGATGCAAAACGTTAGCTGTAACCACTACCTAGCCGGTGTATATTCATAGATTTATTTTCGAATAACATTGTTTACAATAGAGTAGCGCAGTTATTTTGTAACCTGGCTCTGGAGCTAGTCTTATTTTTCAGTACTGGATGTATTATTTACTATCCATGATGTTTTTCTGGAACATTGAGTCCTTCATTTGAAATGGGCAAAAAACAGTAGTATCTCACAGTACGTTTCTTTATCACAGTACCTTTTTCTAAGAAGTAACATACAGTGATCTGTTAATAGTTTGTGATTCCCCTTATTATTAATTAAAAAAATCATTTTCCCTTAAAACTGCCTTGTTTTAGTTTAATCTTAAGTGCTAGTTCTTGGACTGTGAGTTTACTTACTTGGAAATACTGGTGCCCGGGTGTCCTTTGCAACTCCCAACAACTGTAAAATAGTCAGAGTCCCAGTACAGGTTTTAGTTTTCTCTCCGTCTTAAAACAAGTTAAGAGTTCTGTGTCATGGAATACTTCTGGACTACAAAAGATTATTTTATCTGCTAATGACCTCAAATTAAGACGTAAATACTTAGCTGACAAATAAAATGGTTGTAAGCTTGATTTATATATTCAGAACCAGAATACTTTTTGTTTATTCCTGCATTTTTTTTCCAGGGAACACTAAAGGGTTTTGATCAGACCATTAACTTGATTTTGGATGAAAGCCATGAGCGGGTGTTCAGCTCTTCCCAGGGAGTAGAGCAAGTGGTATTAGGGTTGTACATCGTGAGAGGTGATAATGTGTAAGTAAAATAAATAATTTTGAGTACATTTTCACTACTGTATTACTTGCTGTATGAGAGATTTTCCACAGCATAGACGATGCCATTCATACGTAATAGAACTGTACACTCATTTGTGTTGTGGATAATAGCTTATCTTATACATAATTCTATACTTTATACTTGGGAGCCAACTAAGGTGATCTCTTAACAAACCAAACATTTACCTATTGAGATGTCTATGTACTTATTTTAGAATTGGCATTTGAATCTAGAATCTTGTACATTGGAGAATAGGCAATCTCTCACTGAGCTGTGTTCTCCAACTCTCTTTAATTTGGAGACCAAGCCTTCCTAAGTGGCTCAGATTGACCTTGAACTTTAGATGGCCCTACCACCACAGCCTCTGAGTTACCTAACTGCTCTGTGTGTGTGTGTGTGTGTGTGTGTGTGTGTGTGTGTGTGTTTGTACGCGCCAAATAGGTCCAGAAAGAGCCCTGCTTTGTACCAAAAGAGGCTTCTTAGCATTTGGAAAATCTGTTTTTTAAAAAAACCTCCTATTTGAGTTATTTTAGATAATCCACACACACTTAGCTTTTACTATTTGTAGTGTAGTGGATATACTTAATGGGTTTCATGAAAACCTGTTGTTGAATTTAGGGCACTGGCAGTCTAGTTTACATATCTCAGATGTGTGCAACCATTTTGAGCAGTGCTGCTCAGTGTAATTTTTTTCTGATGTTGGCAAGTCTTGTGTACCAATATTTTTCCAATATTATAGCTACTTGCTTTGTGTAGCTGTGCTGTATTTAAAAAATGTCTGGTGACCAAGGAACTAATTTAAATTTGGATGTGTGTGTGTGTGTGTGTGTGTGTGTGTGTGTGTGTGTGTGTGTGTGTGTGTGTGTGTTAACTAGACTGACCTGGAACTTACGACATAGGCCATACTTCATTCTCCTTCAGTGTCCCAGGTGTTACGATTATAGGTGTAATCTACTATATGTGACTAAAATTTAAGTTTAGCTATATTAATGTTTCTAGAATACTATGAAGAGTCAAAATATGATTAGAGGACAGCAAAATATATTACTAATGTTAGGCAGTTTGAAGGAATTTGTAAGATGACAAGAGAGGGCTACTTCATTTATTTAGTGGCTACTCTAATTCGTAACGGAATACTATATGCTTATCTTAAAATGAATATATCCTCTAGTCACTTTATCTGAAAACTGTATTTAGGTAAGTAGGTTGATTGATCCTTAGTAAAAATTGGGTTTATAATCTGTAAAATGTTCTCTAGAGATGACTTTAGGTGAAATTATAAGGTGACTTGAGTCATAAAAGATAAGGCAGAGCAGAGGGGCGCTATTTCCTTTGACCACAGCAGTACTCATGAAAACTGACTTTTTATTTTTAGGGTGCCTCCTATGTCTATGTAAAAAACAAACAAACAAATTGAACTTATCCTAAACCCACTGGGACTAGAGCCTGTTTTTAGGAGCTTATGAAAACAGACTTTTGATTTTTAAAAATTTTTGCAAGTAAGTGGATTAGTGTGTTGCTAGTAGCTTGTAGTTGGCCCCATGGGGGCTTTTGTTTGATTGTTAAGTAAATGCTGTAGATCAGCTGCTAGTTTTTCAAAGATCTGACTTTCAAGATGAGTTTCTCAGTATGTATTCAATATTTGTTTTAGTAATAATGCCTTCACATTGTTTCTTGAGTTTTATGGCTCAACACGGGTAATTCGCTGAGTCGTAAAATGGCCTTCTTCCCACATCATGTTTGTACTTCACCCTCTCAGTTCCACATGTTTTCGAAGAATGAAACAAGATGATGTAGCTAACGAGATTTTTAGAAATGTATGGGAGCTGATTTCCGAAATGTATTTACCTCTGTCTTTTCTCCCACACTGATAACAGAGCAGTCATCGGGGAAATTGATGAAGAGACAGATTCTGCACTGGACTTGGGGAACATCCGAGCAGAACCTCTGAACTCCGTAGCACACTGAAGGCTCAGTGTGTAGTCAGATGTCTGTAAATCTGTACAGAAGCTTCTTCGAAGATGATGTTTAGACTTTTGTATGAGTATGTAATTACGTGATTGTGAGTTTTGACTTCATGTTGGTACACTATAAATATTTCTACATTTTTATTGGGAAACATTGCCTAAATTAATAAATGTGGTTACCTGGTTTATTTTTCTACAAAATGATACAAAAATCTAAGGATCGTTTTAAAAACAGAGAAAATACCATTACTTTTGGTAATTTAATATTTATGGGAAATTGGCTGTAAAGAGAACTTAGGCTATTGTTGTAATTTATACATAGAAATAATAGTAATAAAAGAGACATCTTTTTGTGATTTTTTTTTCTTAATTACCAGTCAGTACATTGTTCTCTACAGGTACCTGAGTTGTGGACATTTATCCCATTGCACAACTGTTCTTCAGTAGTTGAAAAAAATCGTTTCTTAGGTATAAGAGATGTGAATAAATAATTTGCTTGATTAATGAAAAACTTGCAAACTTAAGTTGCAACAGAAGTTAATAAGAGGGACTGGCGAGATAGCTCAGTGGTTAAGAGCAGTGTCTGCTCTTCCAGAGGTTCTGAGTTCGATTCCCAGAAACCACATGGTGGCTCACAACCATCTATAATGTGATCTGGCGCCCTTTTCTGTCATGCAGGTGTACATGCAGATAGAGGACTCACAAACATAAAATAAATATTTTTAAAAAGTTAATAGGAAAGTAGGAATGACCAAGAGGATGTAGATAAATCTTTCAGTGTTCAGTAAAGTTGCAAAATTCAGTATCTGAAACAGTCTGTGTATCTTAAATAACAATGTATTATTGAATTTTTAAAAGAGCTCTTATTTAATGTGGGTAGTTAGTGAAATCAGGAGCAGTGCTCTCTGCTGTCTCTCTTAATGCTTGTTCCATGAAACTACTTTCATAAACTTGATTTTTCAAAGAATTCATAGAAGTAGTGTAAATCGTATTTAAATATTTTAAGCATCCACAGAACTCACCAATTTAATGTATGGGCCAAAATGGGTACCTTAGTGATAGAATAGAAAACTGTAGTTTCTTTTATAATTCAAATAAAAATCTGTGTTTTTAATATTTTTCAGTTTGTAAGTTGAAGTGCATGTTTTTCTATAATGATCTAAGTAGTGAAATTTAGGCTTTAAAGGCTATGTGATTCATAATAGTTGCTTGCCTCTCCCATTACAGCATTAGCAGCCATAGATATGTACATAGTCTTGGCTGTCTTCCCAGTAAAACTTCATTTACAAAGCAGTCAGGCTCTCTTTGTCTTGAATGCTATTATTTTATGAACTGGCTTGAAATAAGTTCAGAAGGAAAAGGTGATGGACAGTTTGGTTAAGTTCTGAAAAATGTTTCTGGAAAAGGCTGTCTTCAGAGTTTAGAGCTGAGTTTGTTTAACCCTTTAGTATTCATAATGCCAGTGTCATTTTGGCTACTTAAAACAAGAACCTTGTGAGGAAAGGCTAGGCATGATAACAACCTGTAGTCAGTAATAAAATGATGATAATGCAATTGAGTTTCGGGATTATGAGCCAGAATGGCTGTTTTGAATACATAGCACTTTAAATTTCTAAACCAAGTCCAAAATTTAACCCAAATCAAAGTTTTGTCCTAACACTATAAATGAAGTCCATACATCTTTCCCCAAAACTATTTGTCATACTGTGTTTTCTTGACTGGGATTGGATAAAACATTTGGAATGCTTTATTTTATGAAAGAAATGGTGGAGGACCAAATGCTGTTTTCTGACTATTCATAGGTGGCCATGGCTCTCTGTGTGCTCACAGCCACGTCAAACTGGATTAGCTCTTGCGTGGAACTGTAAGGGTTTCTATGCAGTGCCAGGGTTCTTCTGTTTCTTAATGAAGCTTATTCTGCAGTCAAGTTTATAAAGAGCCCTAAGTCAATTATAACCTTCACATCTGTTCTTTGAGGTTCAGATAAAAGGTACAATTAAAAACCAGGTTACTAATAAGAGTTTTGTTGGCGAGCTGTTTTCATGAAATTACTTGAAGGGGCAAAAAAGGACATAAACTAAGAAGGAAAGGCTTTTTTCTTTGTAGTTGAATCAAGATACCATTACTTCTAGGCTATATCAGTTTGTTAAATGACTTCATCAGTTTGGGTTCAAAAATAGGACAAATCTTAGAGCCATAAACACTAAAGATAAACTTGTCAATACTAAATTTTTAAAAACATCCTTGGAAGATCATTCTCAAAATTTAAAGCTAACAATGTGAGAATGCACAGGAATAAACAATTTAATTTCAGTATAGGATAACCATGTCAACATTTCTCTGTGCACTCTGAACGAGTCTGACATAAGTGGATAAGAACGTAAACAATAATGCCATGTGAATCTGCTTGCCTAGTAGTCAGGGTTCAAGAGTCTCTGGCTTTCAGTATGGTGCATTCCGTGCCTTTGCCTCCAGGATTCAGTAGCATTATGTATTTGAGTCTACATCATTTTCCAGGTGTAATGTTGGATGGTTCCAGTAGTAATCCTTCTAAATATAGGCAGATTGAAGCTCTAATCCATCCAATTTTGTAGTTCTTCCCATGGCCAGAAAATACAGTATCAAAATGGATCATCATTACTTGGTTTGACAAAGACAGTCCCTCAAACTGGCCTCCTTAAAGCTACCCGAGGCACTGTAAAAATGGCTTTGAGCTCTGCTCATCTTGGTTCATTGCATCTATAATGGAACAAGTGGGGATAATTCTTAAAATGAACCAGGCACTTGGTTACCCCATTGAGTCTTTAAGATTCCATTTTATTTATTTGAGGCATTCTTACCCTTTTTTAGAACACGGTATATTCTGCCTTAATTAAGTATTGGGCAAATGAGATAAAGTTGCATTATGTTTCCATGTGAGACTAAAAGGAAATGTTGGCAAGAAAATAGCTCCATCCAGTTTTACACAGATGTATTCAGGGCTCTTCTGATCAGCTGGGCATTCATTTAATTGTGAAATATCTGCTCAACAGAGCTGCGGTAAGTGTTGTGGTTATCATTTCTTCCTGTAGTGGGAGTTCTGTGACACCAGCTTAGTTGCTTTTTATGACACTGCTTCCTAGTGACTATTACTTTCTTTTCTAAGTGTCAGAATATTAAACAGGAGTGGGAGTGTTGTCAAGGACACTTGTCAAGCTATTAATAAACACTGGAAGCTGACTAAGCCAGGGAAGACAATAAACAGGTTGGTCCTTGGTGAAGTACTGTCTATGTGGTACCTCACCCAAATCATCTTGATGCAAAAATTTATCTTTTAGTATTAGGATATTATGTGTGAGGCTGAATTCATTTAAAGCTACTACAATCATCCTTTTAAATAGATATAATTTAGTTTCATCATTTTTTTTCACTTCTGTTTTTCAGTAAAATTGCAAAGTCTATAGGTTGCATAATGCTAAGGAATGGGGGCGAAATAGAACTCACCAGCTGCATTAGTTTCCTACATTAGCTACTCACCATCTGTTATAGCAGCAGCATTTGGGGAGTGGAGAAGCTGAGAGTTCAAGGATATGAGTTGTCTTCATGACGTCTTTCAAAGACGAAAAGCTTTCACATTAAAACATTTTTTAAATCTAGCATTTTAGGACCTTTTGTATGTTGTGTATTTATGATATGCTTAAATTATTCTTTGCCTTTTCATAGAACAGATAAAGAATTGCTTTGTTCTCATTAGAGTAGTAGTAAATTAGACTATAAACATTCTGGCTTTTTCTCTTTAATTTTTTCATAAATGACACCAGTAACATACACATCATGTGCAAAAGAAGCCTTCTCTCCCAAGTGGTTCTTTCCTCCCTTTTATTAAACATAGATTTTTTTCTCAAACAATATAATCTGAATACAGCTTCCCTTCCCTATACCCCCAGTTCCTCCCAAATACCTTTTTCATCCAGATCCACTTCCTTCCTGTCTCTTTTTTATTTTTATTTTTATTTTTATTCATTTATTTATTTTTGGTTTTTCGAGACAGGGTTTCTCTGTGTAGCCTTGCCCATCCTGGACTCACTTTGTAGACCAGGCTGGCCTCGAACTCACAGCAGTCCGCCTGCCTCTGCCTCCCGAGTTCTGGGATTAAAGGCGTGCGCCACCACGCCCGGCTTTCCTGTCTCTCTTTAGAAAAGAACCGGCCTCTAAGACATAACAAAAACAATAAAGTATCATAAGAGGAAACAAAAGGAATCATATTTAAGTTGGATAAGGTCTCAGACTGTCTGTCTGTCTGTCTGTCTGTCTGTCTGTCTCTCTCTCTCTCTCTCTCTCTCTCTCTCTCTCTCTCTCTCTCTCTCTCTCTCTCTCTCTCTCTCTCTCTCTCTCCCCCTCCCTCCCTCCCTCCCTCCCCTGCCACACACCCTCCAAGCTCTCTCTGTGTAATATGTGGCTATGGGTTTTTGTATTTCTTGTAAGGAGAAGCCGCTCTGATGATGGCTGAATGAGACACTCATCTATGATGGGTACAGCAGAATAAGGAATTGTTTTACTGTTACTTTTTTTTTTTTTTTTTTTTTTTTTTTGTTACCAGAGTGTTTGCTTTTACTAAGTCTCTAGGCTCTGGCCTATAATGTAGTCTCTGGTTCTTGGTTACCCATGCAGTGTTGGGTATGGGTTCTATCTCATGGCATAAGCTTGCAAAATCCTTCTGCCTGTTTCTTGAATCTTGGTATTATTAACTTAGGTCACCATGCACAAATTGATAATTCTAGTTTCACATTTGCACTGCAAATATGTTTGCCTGTAGTGTTACAATACTACTTCTTTTAAGAAACTCAAGTCTAGGGCCTGGGATGATGACTCAACAGGTAAAAGCATTGGCCTTACAAGCCTGAGGACCTGAGAGTTATTGTTATTATTGCTAAACAAAAACAACCCCCAAACGACAGCAATAATCAAAACAAACAGAACTAAACTAAAGAAAAATTAAGTTCATGTCCTCAGAAAGGCAAAATAAAACCACAAAGACTTGCTGTGGGTACTCATGATAAGTGAATGAGTGTACAAGCACACACGTGCACACGCACACACATGCACACGCACACACACACACACATGCACACTAGTGCTAGAAAGGTATAAATGAATGCATGCAAAATGAAAAAGGACAGAATCAGCCTGGACACTTAGGGTCTGTGAGGTAGCCGTATTAGGATAATTACTTAGGAAAACCAGAAGCAAAGAGAGACAAACACAGAAAGGAGGGATAAAGAGGAGGCACACACAAGATGGGAACTGTGACAGAAACACTATTACATATTAGTTTAAACCCTAGAAAAACATAGTATAATAAAACATTTGGAGACACAATTTGGAGTTCTTTTAATGAGTATATATATATATTTTTTTAGTTTTTATGCAATATGTATCCTATACTGGCATCAAACTTAGAGCAATTACCGTGACTCAGCCTGCCAAATGCTAGGGTTACAGTGTGTGCCAACATATCCAGCTTTATAGATATTTTAAACTAAATTTTTAAAACTTAGAAATCATATATTCTTGCAACCAAATCATTAATTTCATAACTGTGAGTTCATGTAATTTGATGAATATGAGCTATTACCACTAGGTGACAGTGGTAATACTGGAAAGAGAAATAGATTAGGTAGGTAGGTAGATAGATAGATAGATGATAATCTGTCTATAATCCCTACCTAAGATCACCATTAGGAAACATGGTAGTCTTCCTCTGTTTGTTGGGGCTATGATCTAGGAATATAGAAGATGCTTGAGACCATAGGCCTGACCCAATATATACTGTGATTCCTTCACCCATTTCCTTTGCCCCAGGACTAGGAAGCAAGCCTAAGGCTTTACATATATAGATAAGCAATCTCCTTCTGAGCGATGCCTCTCAGCTCATTTTTCCTGTGGTTACATTCATATGATAAAGTCTATAATTTAGGCAAGTAAGGCATTGGCAAATAGTTAAGATGGGATGATTACAATGGTGTAACATAATAAAGGTTTTGGTGTGTCCTCTTAAATTTCTATCATATTATTACCTTTTCACTTAAGTGGAACACTTTGTGGCTTCACTGTGATTACAAAAATTGCCAGCATTGCAACTCATGTACTTTGGGGCCATACTACATAATATGCAAATTATTTAGGTAGTACAGAACTAGCAATGCACTGCTATAATAAAATATGGATGCTAAGTAATGAGAGTGGGTAGTGTATATAATGTGTTTATGTTGAACAAAGGGATAATTCATGTCCACATGATACAGTAATGTGAAGAGATTCTTATCACAAAATTCAGGATGACCTGCAATTTTAAACTTACAGAGTGCTTATTTTATGATTTTAAATCAATATGTCCATACTACCATAACCCTAGAAACAACTGTGGATTAGGGAATCTATTCATTACATTTCTTGAATCTGATTATGTAAGCTGCCCGTATGAGCGTTTCCCAGAGGTCATTTGAGAGTGAGGGTGTCGCTCTCATTCTTGCCTGCTCCTGGGACATTTGACCAGCCTTAATATGAGGGAATGTACCTTGTCTTATTGTATCTTATTATGCCATGTTCAGTTGTTATCACTGGGAGGTCTGCTCTTTTCTGAAGGAAAATGGAGTAGCAGTACATCTGGGGGGAGGGAGCATGGGGGGAGTATGACTGGGAGGAGTGGAGGGAGGAGAGGCTGTGGTTGGGATATAGTTTATGAAGAAGAATATATAAAAGAAAAAAAAAACAACAAAGCCAGACTCTAATAGGAAAGAATTCGGAAATTATTACATTTTAGCAGAGAAATGACATTACCTGAATCAATATGGATTACTTAGTTTGGTGGGTTGACTGTAGCTTCTGGGAGAGTGAAATATAATAAGGTCAGAAATATCAAGACCAGTGAAAATTTTACTCAAAAAATATAAAGCCAAATAAGAGAAATGATGCTAGTTTACACTGCATTGGAGACAGTGTTCAAGTTCTGTGTATTTTGAACTTACTGCAGTAGAAATTTGACTAATGACTGTAAGGATGATAGGGCTGTCAGTTTGGGAGTTCAATAGCATGTGAATGATACTGAAGCCACAGGACTAAATGAATACAGTACACATACAGGGTTAAAAAAAATAAGTTCTGTTTGCATTGTGTTAGATTTGATGCAATTCATGTTCAGTTTAAATATGGGTGTAAGGTTTTACAAGTTCTTTCAAGGATGGAGGCATTGTTGGTGGATTGATTATTGGGTTCCTCAGTGTTAGAGATCAAGGACAACCAACAAAGTAGTCAGAGGAAGAGTCATAAGAAAGACAAGGCAACTGTTCTGTCTTATTAAACTTACATTTTCCACAATGTATTGTGTCCTGTTGGGAGAAGGTAGATTTCAGGTAATTAGGTATTTGATTCCTGTAGACTTTCTCTACTGGTATTCTCAAAGGATTAGCAAGGAATGTCATTAGCCAAGGAGCTTTGGAGAGAAAAGATGAAATAGTGGAGGGAAATGGGCCAGCTGGGCCAGCGAAGGAGTTGAGTGTTGATTGACTGAGAGTAACAGTGTACTTATGGTGTAACAGTCCACTTAAGGTGCTATTCTTGAACCGAAAATGAAAACTGACATCATAATGATGTTTTCCCTTCAGAGTCATATTCAGAGTCTTAGAGCAGACAAAACAGCTTATACTTTACTATGGTTTTGGTTTAAGGACACAGCAATGGAGGCAAATTTACTGAACACAGTTACATGGAAGTGATTCTAATGAATGGCCACGGAATTCACTCTAGTTAAGTAGAACAGTGAGGACACAGTGAAAGGTGGATGAGGTCTGGAAAAAGTGATAGAATTAATGGGCCTTACACACGGTGAGTTCAATTGACAAAGGACTTGTAATTTTGTGACTTGAAGATGTAAGCTGGAACATGAGAGGCATATTTACAAAGCGCACTGGAAGTTGAGATCATCCAGGCATGGTAGTTATGGTTAAAGACAAGCTATAACACGTGACCAGGCAAGCAGAGATGAGATGATCACTGGCAGAGATCCAACCCCTCTGTCCTAATCTCAGTTGGTTAGAGTACAAGCTATTAAATCCATCCTTGAGGGAAAATGGATTCTGTATTCATTAATGGTTTCTCTCCAGGCTCAGGATCTAATGGCACGGTTGTGTATGAGGCTGTAGAGCAGTCAGCATATATGAAAATCCCGTACGGCTAGCTGAACTGGATCACAATCATGACTGTCATTCCGTAATGGAAGCCCTGCGGTCTCTAGGCAACCAAGATCTATCTGCCTTGGTTCCTGGCTGTAGCCAGGCAAACATTCTTGTCTTCACTCAGCTCCAATTTGGTCAGATCTAGAGGCAGCTGTGAAAGAGGTGGCTACGGCAGAGATCCCGAGCTGTTGGTTAGGAGTCCCAAGAACATCCTAGTTGGAATTAGAGATCGTCCTGCTATGAAGAAGTTCTTCCACTTCTGGGGAAAGAGGAGGACAGACGATTCCCACAGCCACTCCTCAGAAGTGTCCATGAGCGTGGCCAGTACCGTGTCCAGCCTGTCCACAGGTGGGGAATATGATCTTCGAGATGAACCCTTAAAGAAACTTCCCAAAGCCGCTTCCGTTGGCAATGTGCAGAAGTTGAAGGATTACCTTGAGCGCAAGAAGCACGACGTGAATGGGCAGGACAAAAGGAGCAGGTGAACAGAGCCTAGGATCTAGAGGAACATCGGGAAGAGCAAGCTGGGGCAAGGGGCCTGGCTGGTCCAACCATAAGGAAAGCATATCGGGGATGCTTAACACTGGGTGTCACTCTGCTGAGCAGAGGCACTGTCTTTTGCGTAGGTCCATACTCCAGCTTCGTGCTTGTTATCTAACCTACTGTGAATGTTTGCCTGGGTGTTGGGCCCTTCGCCTTCCTCTCTAATCCCCACTCTCCATTGTTTTCTCTATTGCTTTTGCTGGTTTGCTTCTTAGTATGCGTTGCGATCACCATTTTACTACACAGCTTCAACTTTAGATGTTTCAGAAATCTGAAGTATTTTCTCATTCCACTTATACTAGAAAGAAATGTATACTTATAAGCCATGAAGATGTACAGCATGCATTCTTATTTCTAATAGCCAAAGAGAAATAAAGATAGAATACTCTGAATTTTAATTTATAGCCAATGAAATGAAATCCTTTATTTGCTATGAATTACTATACATTATTTTAAATTATAATTTTTATTTATTTATTTATTTATTTATTTATTTATTTATTTTGGTTTTTTGAGACAGGGTTTCTCTGTGTAGCCTTACCCATCCTGGACTCACTTTGTAGACCAGGCTGGCCTCGAACTCACAGCGATCCGCCTGCCTCTGTCTCCCGAGTGCTGAGATTAAAGGCGTGCGCCACCACATCCGGCTCAAATTATAATTTTTAAAGGAAATTTTACATTAAGCATGTTTTTCTCCCTCTTCCTGATCTTTCCTTTCCTTTCTCTCTTCTATTTTTTATGTGTTCTTTTTTCTCCCTCTCTTTCCTTCTTTATCTTTTCTCTCTGTGCTCCTATTTTTCCACATAGTTCATGCTGATCTCAGATTCTCTGTGTAGTCCAAGCTGGTTTGGGGGATTGTAGTCCTCTCTGTACATCCTACCAGTGCTAGGCTATAGGATTATGCTGTCACTAGATGCATTTTTTATTTATTACATTCTCTATGAGTTTCTTCTTTCACTTTGTCTGTCTGTCTGTCTGTCTCTCTCTCTCTCTCTCTGTGTGTGTGTGTGTGTGTGTGTGTGTGTGTATGTGTGTGTGTGTTGGCACATGTGTATATGTGAGGAAGCCAGAAACAACTTTGTGACCCTTGCTTAGAATGATATCTACCTCTGTCACACAGTGTCTTTCACTGGCCTGGTGCTCCCCAATTACACTAGATTGGCTGGCCAAGGAGGACTCCGAAATTAATGTGGTGCAGTCTCCTAGCAGCTCACCATGCTGCCTTTCTCATATGGTTCTAGAGATTAAACTCAAGTCCTTATGCTTATAAGGCAAGCACTTTACTGACAGAGCTACCTATCCAGACCTTTACTTATATTTTAATAATATTATTTGAATCACCATGGTGAACAATCAGACCTTAACCTTGAACTTCCAACCTTCAAATGAAAAAAAAAAAAAAAAAAAAAAAAAAAAGAAAAAAAAGAAAAGAAAAACCAACCAATCACACCAAAGCAAAACCATGTGTTTAAGCCACATGGCTGGTGCTTTGTTATGGCAGGCCAATCAAATAAACACCAACAATGATACACAACCACCTTTTTTCACCCCCTACTTTCTGAGTGACTTTTTTAAAAAAAAAGTTACTCTTCTCTCACAGATTACATTCTGACAAAGGTTTCCCCTCCCTCCATGCCTTCCAGTTCCTCCTTGCACCTCTACTCCTCCATTCTCCATTAGATCAACTCCTATTTCCCTTAAAAAAAAAGAAAAAATAAGGACCAGACCTCCTAGAGATGCTTAACATAGCCTTAAAAAAAATACAGTAATCCTGGGTATAAATCCAAATATCAATGCTGGATGTGGCAGCAAAGTAGGAGGAAACGGGTCTCAAAAGCATTCAAAAGAGTCAGAGACAGCACCAGCTCCAGTGGGGAGCCATGCCAAATTCTGCCATGTCAGAAATCCCATGCTTAGGCTGCATGCTGTGACCTTCGAGTTGCTGACCTTTGCCTCACGAGATCTTGTGTTCCAGGCTATCATTCAACTATTTACCTTTGAAAGAAGTCGGGAAGTCCCAACTTGGAACCACCCAGAGGATCAAGGAAGTTCTTACAGCGAACTACTGAGAGAACTAGGAAGTTCTACAGGGAGCGATTCAGGCTATTGTATTCTTGCCCGGGGGCTAGGGTGAGAGAGATTAGAATAGATCCTATTGACCTTGCCCTATATATGTTCCTGCTAGTCCGGATTAAAGTGAATCTTGATGAGAAATTTCCTGACATGATTTGCTATTTCTCCCTACTTTCAATCCCCATTCCCTCTTTCAGGTAAACCAGCACCAAGCCACACAACCATAAGGTATATGTAGAGAAACTAGCTCAGACAGTTTCCCTGTTTGTTGCCTCAATTTCTGTGAGCCCCTATAAGCACTGCCCAGTTGAATCTGTGGGGCTTGTTCTCATGGTGCCTTTGACTCCTCTGGCTCTACAATCCTTCCTTCCATGCTTCTGAAGCATTCCCCTGCCTCAGCCTAGTGTTTGGCTGTAGGTCTCTGGGTCTTTGGTTGTTGGATGATGCCCCTCTGATGAAAGTTGGACGATGGCACCAGACTTATGAATAAAGCAGATTATCATTAGGAAATATTTCATTGACTTCTTTTTGCCAGTCATGTTTGGAACTATTTTGGGTCTCTGGGCTATTCTGCCTCCGGTTCCTGGATATCCAGGCAGGCTTAAGCATGGGATCCCTCTCTTGGTAGGCCACCAGTTGGACCAGTCATGGGTTGGCCACTCCCACAAGTTCTGTTCCACCACTGCCCAAGGTGGTGGGAATGTAAACTAGTATAGCCACTATGGAAATCAGCTATATAATTTTTAGCCATTTACTCAAAGTATGTTCCATCACGTCTTCCAGGCAGGAGATACATTGTAGGTCAAAGTTTTTGTGGCTGGGTTAATATCTCAGTACCATTGCTAGGAGCCTTGCCTGGTTACAGAGATGGCCAATTCAGGCTCCATATTTCACAGTACTAGGAGATATCACTAGGCTTACTCTCATAGATTCCAGGGAGTTTTCACTTCACTAGTTTTCTACCTTGGTGCAAAATGCACCTCCCAATTCCAGTGTTCTCTCCCAGTACACTCTTTCCATCTCTTCCACACCTACCTGGTCCCTCCTGTTCCCATCCCCTCTCACTACCACTACACCCATCAAATCTATTTGCCTCTCTTAGGGAGATCTATGTGTCCTCCACTTGAAGGTTTCTTTACTAAGTAGTCTCTCTGGGTCGATGGATTGTAGCATGATTGTCCTTAATTATCATCTAATTTCCAGTAAGTGAGTACATACCATGTTTGTCTTTCTGGGTTTGGGTTACCTCACTCAGAATGACCTTTTCTAGTTCTTTCCATTTGCATGCAAATTTTATGATGTCATTGTTCTTAACACATGAGTAATATTGCATTGTGTGAGAATACCCCATTTCTTTATCCATTCTTTGGTTGAGGAACATCTACGTTGTTTCTATTTCTGGCTATTATGAATAAGCTGCAAAGAACATAACTGAGCAGGTGTCCTTGTGGTAAAATGGAATATCCTTTGGGCTTGGGGGTAACTACAGGTTTAGGCGAGGATTTCTGAGTTTGTCTTTATTGGATGAGTGTTTCCCCCCCTCAATTTTTGTTTTCTCCCTCGTCTTCTGGCCTAAGAGGCCTGCATTTCTGATGGCCAGTGAATCCTCTAGTCTGGTAGGGGGCCTCCACTGAGGTTCTGGCAGCCTGTGTGACCCCTGGGGTTCTGGAGTTCTGAGAAATTGTGTGGCCTCTAGTAGAACAGAGGCTTTCACAGAAGTTATGTGCTGGGATAAGGTATGTGTAAGTGTGTGTGTGTGTGTGTGTGTGTGTGTGTGTGTGTGTGTATGTGTGTGTGTATGTGTGTGGGGGGGTTGTTTTTAGGGGAAGTATGGGCAGGCTCTGAGCTTTATGACAGACTTTTAAAAACATCCTATTTGTGACAGGGGTGGCAGAGAGTGAGACCACATGGTCTCTATTAACTGAGGAAACGAGAGAAATTGAAGGGAAAAACTCTGGAGAGGGGTTAAATTTAATAATATAAATTGAATTTATATATAGATAATATAAATTGAATTCATATATTTGTAATTTATGTGTACTATCTTATAAATAGCTATCATCAGATAATCGCCTCTAATGGAAACAAGAGGAAAGCTGAGTGAACAGCTTATTGACCAAGCAGTTTTCCTTGTTACTTAATATTTGCTTTCAAGAAAGCAACCAACTTTTTCTTTTAAAATGTCTCAGTGTTTATCTATGGAATTAGATATTTGCTCTGCTTTGAAATCATAAATAATTTTGAAGACCTTGATGAAAATTTTCTGATAGTGTATACTAAAAACAAAAAATATGCTGAATGATTGGAAACTTTTCTATAGTCTCTTGGATTGTTATAAGCAGTGAGGATTTGCATTTATACAGAGGTTTTAGTAGATATATAAGTGCCATAAAACATTAAGTTGATTGTCATTATTATTATTATTATTATTATTATTATTATTATTATTATTATTATTATTTTGTTTTTTTGGTTTTTCAAGACAGGGTTTCTCTGTGTAGCCTTGGCTATCCTACACTCACTTTGTAAACCAGGCTGGCCTCGAACTCACAGTGATCTGCCTGCCTCTGCCTCCTAAGTTCTGGGATTAAAGGTGTGTGCCACCATGCCTGGTTATTATTATTATTATTAAAGATTTATTTTTTATTATGTATACAATGATCTGCCTGCATGTGTGCCTGCCCGCCAGAAGAGGGCACCAGATCTCATTACAGATGTTTATGAGCCACTATGTGGTGTCTGGGAATTGAATTCCGAACCTCTGGAAGAACCATCAGTGCTCTTAAGTGCTGACCCATCTCTCCAGTCCATGTTAAGTTTATTATAAAGATACTTTGGATAAATATCTTTGTCAATTAATGCAATAAAATGACAAAAGATTAAAAAGTAAGGAATAATTAAGGAACTGAATTTACTTGTATGTATAAAATAATTTTGATATTTATTTTCAAAAACAGATATTTAACTCTACATACTCATATGGAGACCCACCCACACTCACGGCTCTGTGTATAGTTATGTATATATGTATGTATATTTATGTATATATGTAAATTTAGATTTATTAGTTGGAAAAAAGAGTTAAATCTTAGAAATATACTCTTCACCATTAACCATGTTTTGTAACCCCACCTTCATTCACAGAATAGAAAATAGAAAACCAATGTGCATAGAGGAATCATGGTGGTCACAGGTAATTGTACTACTCAGCTTTTGATTCCTGTGACAAAATACCCCATAGAAACAACTGAAAAGAGGAAGAACTTATTCCCTGCCACCATTCCCCAATCAGTGAGTTCAGTCATGGTAATTAGCTCACTGTTTCTGGGCATAGAGTAAGCAGAATGTCGTGCTGGTACACTTGAGAGTAAAGCTGCACTCAGAAGAAGAGTTTATTATTATTTGTACTCAGACCACTAATTCATTTAAATATCTTTGTTAAACTTCTAATGCTGGGTGACACTGGATCACCAGAAGGGAGGAAAAACCACTCGGACAAATCTTGGCATTAAGGCAACTGATGTTTAATTTTCTATGTGGTTTCAGTTGGGGTTCCTAACTGAAAACTCTGCTTGGCCCTTTCCCTTCCCAGCTCCCAACCCAGAAGTTATTAGCCAATGCTTGGAGAAATTCTTGGATGTCAAGATCAGAGATGAATCATGCTGAATAGTCAATACACAATAGAGTCTCCTGACAAATACTGGCTGGTCCGAAGAAATGGTACTGCTGAGGCTAAGAACCTGTCCCGTGTTCTCTACCATAGGCTGTGAGAACAGTAAAACAGTTTCCTGATATCATTTTCATTCACTGATTCAGTGTGTTCTAGAGTCTTTATCAATTATATATGTGTGCTGTGCCTTTGCCACTGAGAGGAAAGAATGATTAACTATTCAACACAGGTCAAGAAGGCACAGCAGCTAAAGAATGACAAAAGGAAAGTTTTAACTAAGTTTTGAAGGATAAAGGAGTTTCTCTGGCTCTTACATCCCAAACTTTCTCAGTTATAAGGATTAATTCATGGCAGGGGGAAACAACATAGATAAGTAATTAGTGGATGTTGGTGTCAGGTTTACACTAATGCGGAAGGAGAAATTTGAGTTGGCTCCTGAAGACGTGGAATTTTGACATGGGACTTTATAAAATTATGTGTGATAGAAACAGAATCATGTGTTTTATTATTGAATGTTTGCATCTGGGGAATACAGAAGTGAAGGTAGGATGCTAAGTCACTTGGCCTGCCTTTAACTGCCTTCTCAGCTTCTCCATTGTTTTGACAATTCTCTGCACATTTTGTGAACCCTCTCTAGATCTGGGAAGGGGTTTAAAGTTTACCTCCTGTATTGTCCTTGGCTGGTGCCTTAGTTTGAGCGGGACCCCTGGGCCCAAATCTGCCTATCATATTGTTCTACTTGTAGATTTCTAGGACCCTCTGTATCCTTTTATTTTGCTATTCTCCCATGCGAAACTCTCCCTAAGAAAGAAAATATGACTAGATCTACTTTAGGGACACTTGTCTCTAGAGTATTTTTTCTTGTGTTTGTATATTTTCTTTCTGGTTTTTTATTTTTGCTGTTATTGCTGTTGTTTGAGACTGGGTTTCTCTGTGTACCCTTGGTTGGCCTGGACTCGCTTTGTAGTCCAGGCTGGCCTCAAACTCACAGTGATTTGCCTGCCTCTGCCTCCCTGAGTACTGGTATTAAAGGCATGCACCAGCATGCCTGGCTTTTATGTAATTTCTTAATCATTTTTTCTTTGCTTCTGTGTTTATTACTATGTATTGTAGCTACTTCTCAGTGCTTGATAGGTCAGTATTCTGAAATGTGTACTCTAAACCCTGCTGTTTCTATCATATATGAAATCTATAATACTATAAGTTCTGGTTTTTGGTTAGGTTGTTAAGCCCAGTCAGATCTTGTCTTTTTAATTGTGTTCTACATTCCTGGTTTTGAGGAATTGTTTTTCTTGTCACTTGCTATTGTGTGTTTATTCAATAGTAGGATTAATTTGAGAAGCATCTGCCTCTCTTTCTTGTGTTTGTTTTCTGAGTTGTGTTTGTACTAATTGTCCTTTTGCATGCTAATTCCCGTTCTTGTTAACTCATTATGCTTATTTGTAGGGAGTGAAGCTTAACACGCAGAGGCTGTTGGCATTCCTCATGTCCAGCTTGGGCTTTGGTACTCAGGCTGTTGGCATTCCTCATGTCCAGCTTGGGGTACTCAGACTGTCTATTAAACCATTGCTTTTGTACTTTATTTCTGCAGAAATAATTAAAGAGGTATTTCCTTTACCTCTTACCTTTCTTCCCATCCTACTTCTATCCTTTCTCCCCTTAGCTTTCTTTTGCCAAATTTCTGGTTCTTAAACATTGTAAAGTGACAGTAATGTGGAAGTCCTGTCCCTGAGCAAAGATTTTAGTGCTTTACGATGTTTTGTTTGTTTATTTATTTAAAAATCTACCTTTTCTTTATAACAATTTTGGAAAAGTAGTTTGTCCAAAATTTACTTCCATTTTGCCATCTAGTGGACAAGCCAAATGCTGCTTCCCTTGTAGAGCAGAAGACTCTGTAGAAGACATACAGAGATGGAGAGTGAAAGTGACCAGAGGTGTCATCTGCCTTGTGTGAGAGATAAGATTATATAGGATTAAAATAATCTGTTTTGATCATTCCTTGTAGACTGACTTTAAAGACATGCACTTTGCCATAAATGAACTATTGAAAATGTATCCATGTGGTATTGACTAAAACCGATACCACAAGACCTGCAGTTGAAAACTAATTTGTTCAGTTTTCTCCTATGTCCTGAAAAAATTAGACCTAAAAAATAAAATAAAAATGTTATGATCTGAAAATGTATTTAACATCTATCTATCTATCTATCTATCTATCTATCTATCTATCTATCAATCTATCTATCTATCTATCTAATCTCCCAAAAAAGTTTAGCAATGCAGCTGTTTTCTCTTGTGGTCTCATGGCTGCCTAGGATCTGTGTCTTACAACCATGGTCCATCTTTCCACAACAGTGTTTTGCAGAATGTGGCTAGCTTCTCCCTTGTTTACATGGTGGGAGAGAGCTTGATGTTGCCCATGAAGCATAGATTTTCTTCTATGTTGCATGAAGTCTGGGTTTATCTCAAGCATTGAAAAAAGAAGTTGAGAATTTGTTTAATTACTTAAATTGTTAAATACAATATTTGAAAGATTTTTAGTGTGAAAGAGGGAGAAAGGGTGAAAATGGGAAGATACAAGTGAGGGGATAACAATTGGGATGTAACCTGAATAAATTATAACAAAACAAAAGAAAAAACAAAAAATAAATTTGTTACAACTGAGTGCTAGAGAACTTTCTCAGCAGTTAAGAGCACTGGTTTGCTATGCTAAAGGACCAGGGTTTGAGTCCCTGGCCTCCTCAGACACCAGGCAGACAAGTGAAAACCTATATGCAGGGAAAACACCTACATGCTTAAAAAAAAAAAAAAAAAAAAAAAAAAAAAAAAATATATATATATATATATATAATGGTTTTTTGAGACAAGGTCTCTCTGTGTAGTCTTGGCTGTCCTGGACTCACTTTGTAGACCAGGCTGGCCTCAAACTCACGGCGATCTGCCTGCCTCTGCCTCCCGAGTGCTGGGATTAAAGGCGTGTGCCACGTCCGGCTAATAAAAATATTTTTAAACAGTTCCAACTGTGCTGCCATGTGGCAGGGGCAGGCTGTACACAGAGGACACACAGAGGCCCGCCCACAGCCATGCCACACAGAGGACACACAGGGGCCCGCCCACAGCCATGCCACACAGAGGACACACAGAGGCCCGCCCACAGCCATGCCACACAGAGGACACACAGAGGCCTGCCTGACACCACGCAATTCAGTGAAGTAGCAGGAGCGCATCTAGAGACCTGCCTGCTGCCACACCACACAGGTGACAGACACCCAGAGGCCTGCTTGCCCCCATCCCACACAGCATAGGCAGAGGAGGTTACCCAGAGGCCTGAGAGCCCTGCGGCCTGCTTGTAGTGGAAGCCACTACAATGTGCAAATGTGCGGATGGGAGAGACCATAGCAAGCTCCAGTCATTTTCCTATCTTCATCCCAACACTGTCACGCATACAGCTACGTGGTGTGTCACTGCCTGTGTTTCTGTGTGGGTGCTTGGATTAAAAAGGTCCTCATGCTTGCAAAGCATGTTTACCCAGTGAGCCATTTTTCCAGCCCCACAATAATTATTTCTTTTTCATGTAATCTAGAGTTTCTAGTTAGAAATATTATAATATTTTCTGAAGAGATTTAATGCAGATATATTTGTGGTTATCTTTCTATCCCTAGTTGCTGTGGTAAAAATCACATTTGTGTACCACCAAAGCCAGGGTACAAAAACCACTTGTAAATAATGTAATTGAATACGTATTTGCTCACATTTAGAGATCATAAATTGTCTTTGAATTGTGTATTTATGTGTCCCAGGGAAGAAGATGTCCTGGGACTGAAGAAAGTTCCTTTAGAGAATAACTCAACTTTTGAAAGAAAAAGTCAAGCTAGAATTATATACCTGTTTACCGTGTATCAAAATGGACATGAAAGTTACTATTATTTTTATTTTTCAAAGCTTTCTTCTCTCACACAGTATATCCTGAAGGCGGCTCCCCTCCCTCCACTCTTCCCAGTACCCCTGCACTTTCCCTGTCTCCTTCTAGAAAACAACACTGACATCAACAAAACACAACACAGCACAAGATACAGTAAGACAGGGCACAAACTCTCACATCAAAACTGAGCAAGGGAAGTCAGTAGGAGGAAAGGGGTCCCAAGAGCAGGCAAAAGAGTAAGAGGTACCCCCACCCCCACTGTTAGGAGTCACACAAAAATTACCAAGCCAACAACCATAACATATAAGCAGAGCGCCTAGCACAGACCCGTGCAGGCTTCAGGGTTGATGCCTCAGTGTCTGAGTAGTTGAGCAATTGACATAGCTGGCAGTGCTCCTCTAGTGTCCTCAACCTCTCTTGCTCCCACAATCTCTCCTCTCCCTCTTCCGCATGGTCCCCTGACCTCCGAGGGGAGGGACCTAATGGAGACTTCCAACCTGGACTCTCTCTTTACCTAATATTTGGCTGTGGGTCTCTGCATCTGCTACAATCAATTGCTGGAGGAATTCTCTCGTATAACAACTGGGGTAGGCACTGATTGCTGAGCATGTAAGAATATTATTAGGAATACTTTACTTTTTTATGATTTATTTATTTGGCCAGTTGTGTTTAATTCTACCCTAGATCTATGGGCTATGCAACTTCTTGTTCCTGGTCATCCAGGCAGTGTGGTGCAAAAGTTCCCCTTCTTGGTGTGGGCCTCAAATTAGACCAGTCTTTGGTTGGCAACTCTCACAAGTTCTGGTACGCCGCTGTACCAGCACATCTGGCAGGCTGGACATATTGTGGGTTGAAGGTGTTGTGGCTGGGTTGGTCTCCCAGTCCCACCCCTGGAAGCCTTGCCTGGTTACAGAAGATGGTGGGTTCAGGCTCTGTATCCTCATTGCTTGTTGTCCTTACTAGGATCTCCCTCATAGATACCGGGGAGTTTCCACTGCACTAGGTTTCCATATCATCCCCACAAATACCCTGGAGTTTCAGTCTTTTCTCCCCGTATTCTCTCCCTTCATCCATTCCCCTCCACCTGATACCTCCTGTTCCTATCCCCACCTGCCCCAATCCACCCACAGAATCTATTCTATTTCCCCTTCAAAGGCGATTTATGTATCCCCCCCCTAGAACACTCCTCTTTACTTAGCCACCCAGGGCCTGCGGATTGAAGCATGATTATCACTTAATTAACAGATAATATTCACGTATAAGTGAGTACACACTATGTTTGTCTTTCTGAGTCTGGGTTACCTCATTCAGCATGATTTTTCCTAGTTCCATCCATTTCTCATTGCGAACTTTGAGATTGTGAACTGTAAACACCTGTTTCTTGTTTGGCGCGGTTCAGGCCTAACATACACTTTAATGCAAGAACTTTTTGTTTATTGTAAACAGGTGCTTGTGCTGTGGTTTGGCCAGCCCTAGTATACACCTTTAATGTAAGAGCTTTCTGCGCACAGGAGTTAATAAAGTTAACCCTAGGTCAAGAGGCAGAGCAAGAAGTCAGCTCACAGGGATTAAAAAGTAGGACTTTGAGTTGAAGGATATTTAAGACAGCATGGATAAGAAGAAGGGGCATTTTAAGCTTTGAACTAGCAAGACTTTGGCCTTTTCCTCCTGGGCTGTCAGCTGAGCTAGTGAGCTTTTTGGGCTTTTCCCTCTGAGATGTGAGCTTTGTAGGAAGGTCAGCTGGGTGCTTTCTCTGCCACTCTGAGCCAGCAGGTTTTCACCCCTGTATCTGGTCCCTGAGTCTTCATTGGTAAAATAGGAACAATTAGGATTTTCATTTTTACAACAATATCCCATTTTATAACTCCATTCTTCAGTTGTGAGACATCTAGGTTGTTTCCAGTTTCTGGTTATTATTAATAAAGCTGCAGTGAACAGAGTTGAGCATGTGTCCTTGTGGTATGATGGAGCATCTTTTGAGTATATTCCCAGAAATAGTATAGCTGGGTCTTGAGGTAGACTGATTCCCAAATTTTGAGGAACCGCTATATTGACTTCCCTGGTGGCTGTTCAAATGTGTACTCCTAACAGCAATGGAGAAGTGTGCCACTTGCTACACACCCTCACCAGCACAAGCTTTCACTCATGAAACAGTCATTTTTAATAAAAAGGAAAAGAAAGACAAAACCTCTTTTGAAGCAAAGGAAAAGGTATAAAATAACCCTTCCTAGTGGAAATGCAACATTAAAGTTCTGTCATGTGTTGCTGATGCAAGTGTAAAGTGCGGCAGTTCCTAGAAAAATTATTCAACACCTTTTTCACTTTTTGATTGGCAATCTCATATTTTAATATAATTTACTATAAAAGAAATCAAACACACCAATGGTATACATGTAATATGCTTAAATAATCTCACAAGAATTTACATAATTTGGGAAGGCAAAATTAATTAAGTTGTTATTGAGCTAGAGAACCAAGCTATTATGAAAACCAGCATTTTCACCCCTGGGAACTTATTCCAAAGAAATAAAAACAGGCTGACCTCTCTCATCAAAAGCCAAAGATGAAAGAAGCACATGTATCTCTGTATGGATAATTAATCAATGCCATCTATATGATCTATATCTGTAATGTACCCATGTATCTATAAATCTACACATTCAATTATCTACTGAAGTTGTTATAACACTTAAAATGCAACCATCTTTCTTTTATGATAATGGAGTCATTGATGGTGAAAAGCAGAAAAGATTTATTCAATGTGGTCACATTGGGAAGAGTGACAAAGAGCTCCACATGAACTCTTCAAGTCCACTTTCCAAGTCCTGAAGACAGAGCAAAGTTTAAATAGAGGGCCAAGGATACACACATCCAAACACCTTTGGTCAATGTGTGCGCCCACCCACCACTGACCCATCATTGTTTAGGTTCCAATCTCACCTGTAAGGCGTTGTCTTAGTTACAGTTTCTATTGCTGGGAAGAGATATCATGGCCATAACATCTCACTGAGTCTGGCTTACAGTTCAGAAGTTTACTCCTTTATCATTATGGCGGGAAACATGCAGCACACGGGAAGATATGATGTTGGAGAAAAAGCTGAGAGTTCTACATCTAGATTGGAAGCAGCAGGAAGAGTGAGCCACTGGGCCTGGCTTGAGCAACTGAAACCACAAATCCCACCCTCAGTGACACTCTTCTTTCAACAAGGCCACATCTATTCCAATAAGGCCGCACCTCCTAATCTTGTCAAGTATCATCGCCCCCTAATGGCCAAGCATTCAACTCTATGAGCCTCTGGGGACCACTCTTGTTCAAACCACCACAGCTGGTCTGACAAGTTATTAGAACTTTGAAGATACCAACTCTATTGTACTCTGACATCTCTCCTTAATGCCCATGCTTAAATCATCACTGAAACTTTCTTAATAAACACAAACTTTGCTACAACACAAAGTCCTTAATGTTCACACAAAACCCTAGACATTGGCATTCCAGAAGCTTTATATTTAATAGCCCCTAAACTGGAAACAACCCAGAGGGCCTTCACTTGTTAAATAAGGTGTATGTATAATGTAGACTATTGGTCAGTAATGAATCAGAATGAATTAATGATACACACCGTCCCCTGGGTGAAGTTTTTATAGAGTTAAGCTAAGTGAAAAAAACAACAAGCCTCAAAAGCTCACATCCTGTGTGATTCCATTTACTGGATTTTCCTGGACTAACAAAAACAGAAGTAGAGAACTAGTTAATGATCGCTAGGGATTAAAAAAGGTGGCAGACAGAAGGGATTAGAAACATCTATAAAGAAGAAATTTAAAGAACTCATTATGAAAATTTTCTATTTCTTGATTATATCAATTTCAATATCTGCATTATTTTCATATGAAATTAGAGTAAAGAAGAAAAATATCTCTATTGCTTTTTGCAAGCACATATTGACAATGATAACAAAAATGTAATAACAACCTATAAACATATCTTAATTTATTTGCTTGTGTGCGTGAGAGTGTATGTATGTATTTTTGTGCGTGTGCTTGTGTGAGTGAGGGTGCATATGTCCCACACTGTGGGAATGGAAATCAGAGAACAACACTGAGTGCTGTTCTGAGCCTTACATCTTGAGACAAGGTTGTGTGAGAGATTTGAGGCTGTCTGCCAGTCTCATGGCTCCTCATAGAGAGCTGGACTACTATGCCAGGCTTTGGGGTCTGAGATTTGGCCTCTACTCCTCACACTTGTGCGTTAAAGGCTTTATCCTCTGGACCATCTTCCCAGCCCATAATTACAAAAATCTGCTAGACAAGGTGTGAGTAGTGATGGCTAGTTTATCTTGTCACACACTAATACGGACTTTAACTACCTCCACTTAATATTTTTACATCCTTCAAGTTGCTAAGTATTTTCTGTAGTTAGAAAACAAAGCTTTATTTTGTGCAGACAATGCATCTTTGTCTAGAGACATGCAGGTTGTTAGAAAAACTGCTCTGAAAGATGACACATTTATTTCTGTAAACAATAGGTGGCATCTGAGTTTCACAAATAAAATTGATGATTCATACCCCTGTATTAGGAAATGAATGCTTTAACCTAATGTAAAATTTAATTTAAATAGTATTTGTCATAGTTTGCTTCATAAGTATTGATTAACTAAAGAAATATAAATTTTCTAAAGTTGACACAGATTTTGTTAGCTTTTTGGGAAAATATGAGAATACAATATAGCTTTACTAATGCTGCTTTCCAAACTGCTTAGCTGCAGTGACGTAAGATAAAACCACCTCCTAGCTGGCACTGGATTGGCCCTGTGAGGCCCTCCTAACAGTCAGGTGTGGAGGGCAAAAGACTTACAGCGCTCTACCACTCACTATATACCTGGCCTAGAGGAGCTTCTTTGAGGGGGTAAGCATAGTATCCAGTGGTGTCCCCAGTGTAGTTAGTTACAAACTAGGCTCTGATTAAACTTTGTGGGACACTCAACAAACGAAATCCTACAAATAAGAGAAACATTTATTGTGTATGGGGTGGTAGTTACGGGAGAAATATGGAAGACGATAAGGAGAGAAGAACTAGACTGTATAGTATATAAGCATGAAATTGTGGGAAAAAGTGTTTACTAAGAAAGTTACGTGAATTAAATTGATTATTATTAAAAGTGTACCCTATTAGGGAAAGGACTTTCTATATAGGAGTCTATTTGCCCAGGGAGGGCTCTCATGAGACAAAAATGTTCCTGTGCAGCAAGGGAAACCAATGGAGGGACCCTTTGCCAGGCACACATATGACAGAAGAGTAGTAACGTGAAGTAGAATAAGGTAGCAAAGATCAGTTACTGGATGCTTATTTATCTCGTGATGGACTGAAAGCACCTACTGTGCTGCCCATGGCCAAGCATGGCTTCCCTTGCTGTCTGAAATAGAGTGACCCTGAGAACAATCGAAACACCAGAGTGACCCATTGCCCTTAACAGCCAGACCAACCTCACTTGATGGTCTGTCACACCTTGTGGTTTTGGAGTTTAAAACGAGAATGCAAACTGGACCTAATACCAAGGTTTTTCAGAAACTATCTTGCCGTTGGTCCCCATCCCCTGTCATCCACTCTCATTGGCTGTAGAGTGCTTATTCCAGAAAGGTTCCCGTACTAAATATACAAAAACAAAACAAAAGAAAAGAAAAAAGCCCCTCAAATTAACGCAAACAACCAAGAAAATGACCCAATTTAAATTTTTGCTATTTGGTCTGAGGAGAAAGTTCTCAAAATATTAAATAAAATGGCTAAGAAATATCTTTAAATATATTCAAACTTTAAGCAGTTAGAGACAAACTAATTAAAACTCTGAGATTTCATTTGACTTTAGAATATCTAACATCAAGAAAACATCTGACAAGAAATGCAAGAATGAAGGGAAAGAGGAGGCCTCCCTCTCTCTTAGTACAGTTGCAAACAGTCACTCTGGATATCAGAGTGGAGAAATCTCAAAAAGATAAAGATCTCCCATATGATCCAGATATACCACTTCTGAGCGTATGCCCAAAGGACTAGACATCCCGTTCCACATGTTCGCTTAGTCATGATCATTGCCCTTCTATTCACAATAGCTAGAAAATGAAACAAACTAAGTGTCCTCCATTTGATGAAGGGATAATGAAAATGATACCTATGCTCTATGGAATACAATTCCGGTGTAAGGAAAAAAAGAAACCGTGAAATTTGCAGGCAAAGGAACGGAACTGGAAACTATTGTAATGGAGTCAAGAAATACTGCATCTTCTTTGTGCATCCTAGCTTGGAGTCTTTAGATTTTAGCACATAATGGCAAGAGACTATAGAAACCAGAAAAGTAGAGAGGAAAAATGTATTTTACTGAGGCCAATAGGAAGAGAGGCAGGTACCATGAAGGGAGTAATGGGAAAACTGGGGAGAGACTGTACCTGGAAAGTAGGGAGGAAAGGAAATCCAAGGGAAGAGGGATGAATGACATTATAACACTGAAAATGTTTGAAAGGCACAAGGAAACATTATTTTATAATCTTATTTAAAATGCAATTTTTGGGTGTGCATGTGAATATATATACATACACACACATATATATGTATATATATATGTATATAAACACATACGTACATACATACAAAGTTATGCTATGTGGGGTGAAAGGGCTCCCCCAAGAGTTATACAATATCTCACAAAAATCCCAGTGCCTGGCAGGGGGAATCTCCCCTCATGTCAGTCTTCCTGAATGGTATAAGCGATTGCCACTACCCTTCCAGAAGTTGAAGGTAAGACATTGGTAATGAAGAGACCACCTACTACAGACAGAACTTAAAGGAATCTAGCTGGGGCTGCTCTGGAAGCCTGTACCATGAGAAACTGCTTTCCTAGGGTCAGAAGGTGGCATACAAGCTGTCAAGAGAGGGGACCAATTGGTAACCCCGCTCATCCATAACTCCTATAAACAATAATGACTGCCTTGGCAAGATGCCCCAATTGTACAATAGTATTACTTTTACCTTGATGGTGACCAGCAGCTACAGGACTTGAGGATCACTCAGTGGAGGGAATTCATGCTTGGTACTGAAAACTGAGCAAGCCTGTGGCTGTAAATATCATAGATACTAGAGGAGAAGCCACTGCTACCATTATTTTAAACTAATGTAATCTCTAAGTGTGTTATAAAAAACATAGCCTCATATGCACAGAGAAATGCAATGCTTGCCTTTCATTGAAGCCACTTCTTTCTGCAACAGATGGAAACGATTGCAGAGATCCACAGCTGTTCAAAAGGCAGAGGACAAGTGACCATAGGGTGCTCAGCTCCAGTGGATACATCTACAACACAATCTCTTAGAAGAGGGGTCAGAAATATTTTGAGAGCCAGATGACTATGGTGCTGGCTTCTAGATAGTGTCCACTAGACATGGCAGGAGAAATGCACCCATGAAATCTCAGTACTGTGATTGCCTGAGCAAGATAAGTATAATGGCGTCAGCTGAGGTGCTGACGTAGGGAAGTGCATTGAGGGCCTACCCTTAGGTAAGAAACTATATATGCTTGGTAGCTCTCAGAAAAGAACTAATTTCCTCTAGGGACAAGTGGGCTTCTGTATAGGTTATCCAATCTCAAGTGTCAGCCTTGGACATGGATACAGAAGAGAAATATTCAATGTATTCAAGGTTATATATACAAATAATACCAGCCTAGCTCCAGGTTCACAGAGGTACACTTCTTCAAGTGAATAAGGTGAAGAGTTATTCAGCAGGACACCTGAGGTCCTTCTCTGCCTTGTGCTTGCTTCATAGGGATGTACACCTGACACACACAAACATACACCACACATACACATGAAAGAAAAAAAATATATCTATAGATATCAGTTCCAAGTAATGAAGAAAACATTTTCCCTAAGGCCTAACATTTGAAACGAGAGAATGAGGGAGACTGTCCTTGGAGTAGTGGAGATAACACAATCACTTATTACCTAGCTGTAGAGTTGCCTCAAGTGTTTTTTATATTTCTAACTTTATGACTTTCATAAGCTATTAAAACATTTAAAACTGTTCAAATAATATATCCACACTCTTTAATAAATATGCTAAATTAAGTTATCTTAAAATTTGAATTCCCTATGAAAGGCCTTGGTGACTGATTATCAACTCTGTAATGTGGAAGCATATATGCTTCGTCTATTCTATTTTTCTTCTTGGTTGCTTTAGTCATGTGATTATGATATTTATAATTAACATATCAGTTCAAATTAAACCTACTGAGTTTATAGAGAACATGGCTTTTGTATTCTATGCTGAAACACTCTATCTCTAAAGTGACAGTAAATTCCATCAGTATTCAATTTCTCTGCCCAGTGTAAGCTGACTTAAACAACCACACATTACACTCATGGGAAAAGGAGGGCCAGGGCATGGTCCGTTGCATTTTATTTATGAAAACATGGTTCTCATTTCATTTGCACTGGATAAGAATGGAGTAGCATATCCCAAACACTTTTACTGCTCATTTATGTGTGGAAAGTGGTTTCGTGAGCAAATTTAAATAAGAGGCAAATGTGCATGGCATTTTGTTTAAAGTACAAATGCTGTCCTCATGTAAAACTATCAGCCCAGCATGACACGTCCCATGCTGTAAACTGTCTAACTAATCTCGTTCCTGCAATACATCAAAAATAACATAATACTGTGACAGACACATTGGCCGAGGCACTGATGGTTAAAGTGAGATGATCTACTGCTAAGGATGGCTTAATGTTATTGCCATTGCTGAGTTTTATACTGTAGAAAGTTTTAAGAGATCTTGTAAGTCATGCGTCCTATTAATCTTTGTAATGTGGAAACTTGTCCTTTAAATGTTAAATTATAGCTACTGTGATGGTGGAGGATCCTTTTGTGATAGAGGGCATTAAGGCAAATTTCACCTACTACTCTAGTTTGAGGGAACTAAGTTCTGTATGAATTCAGAAATTAAATGTCCATGTGTATATGTAACATATAGCATACTTCTTATAGCCATCTGTGTCCTGGAAAGAAAAAAAAATCACAGAATAGTCTTCAATGAAGATTGAATGTAGAAAGTTGTAGAAGATTAAGAATCAGATAAAAAAAAAGCTGAGGAACTAAGTACTAGCCATATCTAGATGCTTTTACAAGTACAGTGAGAGATGGGTTCCTTAAATGAAGGGTGCAGAATGGAACTGTAGAAATGTATGGGGGAAAAACCACTCAGGGAATGCTTGAAGACAGAGGAGAATCCACACTTATTTTTTTGCTATTGCCGATATATGGTGATGCGTTGGGATGCTCAATACACATAGGAAAAGAATCTTTTTTTGGGAAAGTGAAACCCACAGGCCTTCTAACTGTAGGCCATAAATCAGGACACATAGAAGGGTTGAAAATGAGTTTGAGCTAGGGTTGATGGACAACAGGGAACATCATACTCAGAAAATTTATTTTGTATTACAATTGACCTCTCTAATATCTTTATATGAATTTTCTAGTATAGGTTTCAAATACACTTTTAGTAGTAAAACATTTCCATTTTGTAGCAGTTGAAGAGGTTCTATAAACCAGAGTGCAGTATGCCATGGCTCAAGTGTGTGTGTGTGTGTGTGTGTGTGTGTGTAGGGGTGGTGGTGCAGGTTTATAGTGAATGCTAGGTGCTCTTAGTAAACTGGCTTTCCGTGTCCTTTAATTCACAAACATCTATTTGCATCTCATAAACATCATGGTGGCCATGAAGCCTTGGAAGAAAAGGCCGTTGATCATTGTGGTCAGGGAGATTCTACCAATGTCATGGTTATAGGGATTGCTACTGGAAGTGGTCGTTTGCAGGAATAAGGAGAGATGGCCTGTCATTTCACAATCTAGCAGGGAGGCATAGATAAACTGTACAATAGATTGAGAGAATTTTTCCTCCTTGTTAGTCACCCCATTACCTTGGAAATCCTTGTAGAGCAGTGTTGAGGTACTGCTGGCCTCTGTGGAGTCAGAGGAAGTAGGTAGTTTACTGAGGGGAAGCACTTCTTCAGGGGCTTTGAGACCCCAAGTTGTTTAGCTGGGGTGATGAGTGAAAAAGCTGTATTTCTAATTACTAGAAATGAAGAAACCGCATTCCCATATATCTTGGCTACTTTCCTTATATTTTGCAAAGAAGTCATGTACATTTTGTACTTGGCAGCCACAGCCTTAGCGATCTGAAAAGCACTTCTGATTATGTCAACTGTGAAGTAGTGAATTTCCAGCTTCACTTGGGGAGAGTTCTTACTGTGACATCAAAGAGGACAGTTGTCAGTAAATCACTAATTTGATTTAGTGGCTTCCAGACTAGCCCTCTGGGGGTCAGTCATTCCTACTGAGAGACAGCAAAATTACACAGATACTTTGAGACTAAGTAACAGAATCTGCACATCTCACAGTTCAGCATCTGAGGGACTGGAACACTATACTTGCAATTACCACCAGGTGGAGCTCACATACTGAACTATAGCTATATGTTAACCATTCAGTATATTTATAAACAAACAAAATATAAAGGAAAAATCTCTGAAATATTATGTATCATCTTCTCTAACATGTTATTTGCTTTCAGTGTAAGTTATTAAGCTTGGTTATGTCTTGTCCCATAAATTATGGGATGTGGAAACAAAAGGGCCTGAACTCAGATATTATTTTCTTTGACAAAACCTAAAACTTTTGAAGGAGACATATATAAAGGATAAAGCTGTTGAATACAATGACATAGGAAAAGTTCTCAGAGATTGGAAAGAGGCTGAATTTCTTTGGGCTGTGGGGATTTTTTTTTCTTTAAATTTGTGTTTCAGGGAGGTAGTAGGCTCCTTAAACTAAGACAAACATTTTCATGTCCCAAGTATAGAATGAGAAAGAGAAAAATGAAAAGGCTGAAAGAGTGACTGGCCAAATTCAGGGTAATGGCCAGTAACCAGGTGGTCGGCTCTCTTATCCATAGACAACATTGCTGAGGGAGTGAGGGATCCCAAGAGAGATTGGTTGAATTTCCTACGCATGTGGACAATGGGAATCTAAAATGGCAATCGGTCTTTAAAAAATGCTGTCTTGTTTTTGTGTTGTTTGGTATCTACACTGGGCTTGCTTTTGGGCTTTTGGATGCAGAATTTGACTCATCACAAAGCAGCTTCTAAATTATCTTTTTGTTTGCTCAGGATTTTCTGTTAGTTTGCATCCAGGCTTCCTTTCCCACTGCACTCTGGTCCTCACTTACGGTTCTATCCTGTTTGGTTTTGGTTTGCATGTTCTTTGGTTTGTGCAGACTTCACTTTCATTTGGTGAGCAAGTTTAGATTGTGTATCAGAAATTGAAGATACAATAGAAAGTGTCACAGTTTCATTTAAAAAAAAGTACCCAGCCTAACATATCTTAGTATCATTTCACCTGTTTTCTTACCTCTATACTTTCACACTCATTCTTTATCCATAAGAGATTTATGGACCAGAGAAAGTCTTTTAGTTTTGAATGAATGGACCACAAAACCAACTGGTAGACTGTAGAGACTACGTGAGTGACCACAAAACAGTTTCTTATCTGGATGGACCACAGGATGGCTGTTGCTACATATGTAGTTCAGTAAGTAGAATTCAGGCTTCATCTTCTCATCTACATCTACCTTCTCAGTGCTTCTGTCCCTGAACTCTGAAAGTTCCACAGAGCACCTTCTGGTTTTTTTTTTTTTTGTGAGAAAAGTGCATTTCTAATTTAGCCTTGCTGGGACATTTTGTCTTTCAATAAAGTGGACTCTCTCTCTCTCTCTCTCTCTCTCTCTCTCTCTCTCTCTCTCTCTCTCTCTCTCTCTCACACACACACACACACACACACACACACACACACACACACACACACACACACACACACACTAACTTACTTTCTTGTTGTATATGCTTGGTAAGCCTATAGATCTAAAAGTCTGGGAAAGTTTATTGCAGCTTCTATCACTACACTATCAGGGTGTTGGTTGTTACACACACACACACACACACACACACACACACACACACACATATATGGTAATTTCAGTAATTGTTTTATTGTTTATAAATAGCGGATTAGATGGACTTTTCTTATTCTAGAATAAGCTTTCTTAGCTACACAAGCTCCATCTCAGGGTGGCTCATTCTTTTCTTTGGGACATCACCGTGTGCACCTCTGCTCTCTAGTGCCATTCCCATCCTATGCACACTACATCCCAATCATGAAACAATAATTGTTTTTCTTTTTTCTTTTTTTTCTGTAATCAACAAGAAGTATGTTTACGCATTGACATTCATGTCTCAGTCAGTCTCAGGGCTATTCCCATGTAGTTGGATTAGCAATATAAGTTACCTGCTTGCTCTGCAGTTTGAATTCTTCACATCCCGATTGTAGCCCCCTCCCTCAACCCTTCCTGATTTACACTCCCTACCTCATCCTCTCCTGCTCCTTTCCCTAGTCCTCAGAAAGGGGAGCCCTCCTCCCCTGACATCAGACCACAGCCTATAGAGTTTCATCTGTACTACCTGTGTCCTATTCCTCTGTGGCCTGGCAAGGCTGCCCTGCCAGGAGGAAGGGATCAACATTGGGAGGCAAGACTCCATGTCAGAAGTAGTCCCTACTCCTCATATTGTGGGACCCACAAGGACACTGTGCTGCCTGTCTACTATATCTAAGCAGAGGGTGGAGGCCCACATTATACGTGGTCCATGGTTGGTACATCAGTCTCTGCATTGTAGTGTGGCTATCCTGTATTATGTGGCTAAGACCCACTTATGAATTAGTACATACCATGTTTTCTGGGTATTTGTGCGTCTGGGTTATCTTACTCAGGATGATCCTTTCTAGTTCTACCATTTTACCTGCAAATTTCACGATTTTATTGTTTTAAAAACTGAGTAGTATTCCATTGTGTAAACGTGCCACAATTTCTTTATCCATTCTTCCACTGAAGAACATCTAGGTTGTTTCCAGGTTCTGGCTATTATGAATAAAGCTACTATGAACATACTTGAGCAAATGTCCTTGTTGTATGGCAGAGCATCTTTTGGGTATATGATCAGGATTGGTATGGCTGGCTCTTGAGGTAGAATCATTCCCAATTTCCTGAGAAAGTGCCAGATTGATTTCCAAAGTGGTTATACAAGTTTGCACACACACCAGCAGTAGAAGTGTGTTCCCCTTTCTCCACATCCTCATCAGCATGTGCTGTCACTTGAGTTTTTTATTTTAGCCTTTTGGATAGGTGTAAGATGGAATCTCAGAGTCATTTTGAGTTGCATTTCCCTGATAATTAGGGATGTTAAGCAGTTCCTTAAGTGTTTCTTAGACACTCAATATTCCTCTGTTGAGAATTCTGTTTAGTTCTGTACCCCATTTTTTAACTGGGTTATTTGGTTTGGAGATGTTTAATTTCTTGAGTTCTTTATATATTTTGCATAATAGCCCTTTGCCAGATGAAGGTTTGATAAAGATCTTTTCCCATTCTGTAGATTATCATTTTATTCTGTTGACAGTGTCCTTTGCCTTACAGAAGCTTTTCAATTTCATAAAGTCTCATTAATTAATTGTTGGTCCTAGAGCCTGAACTGTTAGTGTTCTGTTCAGGAAGTTGTCTCCGTGCCAATGAACTCAAGGCTTTTCCCCACTTTTCTTCATAAAAGATTTACTGTGTCTGGCTTTTTGTTGAGGTCTTTAATCCATTTGGAATTTAGTTATGTGCACAGTGATAGATGTGGATCTATTTTCATTTTTCTACCTGTAGCCATGCAGTTATGTCTGCACCATTTGTTGAAGATGCTACTTTTCCATTGTATGTATTTGCTTCTTTGTAAAAAATCAAGTGTCCGTAGGTGTGTGAGTTTATTTCTGGGTCCTCTATTTGATTCCATTAATCAAGCAGCCTATTTCCATGCCAGTACCATGTTGTTTTTATTTCTGTTGTTCTATGATAATGTTTGAGACCAGGGGTGGAGATTCCTCCAGGAGATCTTTTATTGAACAGGATTGTTTTAGCTATTCTGGAATTTTTTGTTTTTCCATATGAAGTTGGGAATTCATCTTTCAAGTTTGGTAAAAGAATTGCATAGGTATTTTGATGGAAATTGCATTGAATATGTAAATTGCTTTTGACAAATGGCCATTTATACTATGTTGATATTACCAATCCATTAGCATGAGAGATCTTTCCATCTTCTGAGATCTTCTTCAAATTCTTTCTTCAGAGATTTGAAGTTTTTTCATACAAGTCTTTCTCTTTGTTTGTTAGAGTTAAACTTCATATCATTCGTGGCTGTTGTGAAGGGCGTAGTTTCCCTAACCTCTTTCTCAGCATGATTGTCATTTATATACAGGAAGGCTACTTATTTTTTTGAGTTGATTTTGTACCCAGCCACTTTCCTGAAGGTGTTTATTAGCTGTAGCAATTCCTTAATAGAATTTTTGGAGTCACTCATCTATACTATCATATCATCCATGAACAGTGATAGCTGGCTTCTTCCTTTCCAGTTTGTATCCCCTTGATCTCCTTTACTTGTCTTATTGCTCTAGCTAGGACTTCAAGTACTATACTGAAGAGATATGAAGTGAGTGAGCAGCTTTGTCTAGTCCTTGATTTCAGTGGAATTGATTTAAGTTTTTCTCCATTTGGTATGATGTTGGTTATAGGCTTGCTTTACATTGCCTTTATTATGTCTAGGTATGTGCCCTGTATCTCTGATCTCCTCAGGACTTTTAACATGAATGGGTGTTGGACTTTTTTCAAATTCCTTTTTGGCATCTAAGGAGATTATCGTGTGATTTTTTTCTTTTAGTTTGTTTATATGATGAATTACATCGATAGATTTCCATATATTGTACTACCCCTGCATGCCTGGGATGAAGCTCACTTGATCATGTTGAATGACAGTTTTGATGTGTTCTTGGGTTTGGTTTGCATAAATATTCATAAGAGAAATTGATCTGAAAATCTCTTTCTTTGTTGTGTCTTTCTGTGGGTTAGGTATTAATGTGCCTGTGGCCTCATAGAATGAGTTTGGTGATGTTCCTTGTGATTCTATTTTTCAGAATAGTTTGAAAAGAATTGGTTAGCTCTTCTCTGAAGGTCTGATAGAATTCTGGCTGAATCCATCTTGTCCTAGGCTTTTATTGCTTGGGGGAGTTTTGATGACTGCCTCTATTTCTTTAGGTGTTATAGGACTACTCAATTAATAATTGTCTTTAGATGGTACCACTTGTCTCAAGGGAGCAGAAAATAAACTCTGGCTGAGAAATATAAAAAATAAGCTGGTGTGATATCATAGTAAAAAGAAATAGGTGTACTGTCAATGTACTTACGCATACACATTGTGAAAGTTCTGTTTCTGTTTTCTGGTATTAATACAAAGACTCATTCAACATTGCAAAAGTCACTGGTGGAATTTTATACAATTAGAAAATGTAACGTATCAATTTCTTTTTAGGTCCATGGATCTTGAGGGAGAATCTTTTAAAAGGGCAAATGTTAGATTAAACAGAAATAATTAGTTACCTTGCTTTTGATTGTGAATATTTTCATATGAAAAGTTACTGTTCTATCACATAAGGGAAGCAGTTCCAATGAATTAACAGCTTAAGATTCAGTTTGGAAAGGTGGATATTTTAGAGCTTTTAGGTGTAAAAAAATAAAGTTTAAAAATGAAGAATATCAGCATTCTGAAGTAACTAGCTTAGATGTTGGGAAATTGGATTTCTTTAAAAGTTAGTATTTTTAAGACATACCCAAACAGATTTTCTTGTTTAAAGACAATAAACTTTATATCCAACACATTTAATTTGCTAATAAAAACCTATTCATTCTAAAGAAATCCCTAAAAATCATGCTATAAAATATACTTCTTTATTTCTCAAAAGGCTTCCTTCCAAAAGATAAGTAAACTCCAATCTAAGCCTTCTTTATGACTGTGTTAAGTACATCTATTACATTACCTCTCGCCATAAAACCCTTTCGCATAGAAGGCAACAGACACGAGATCTGTGCTCTGCATGCCAAATATGCCCACTGTTTCCCTGCTGTATTGGTGTACAGATCTGGGATTTTTCATTGGAGTCAGTGTAATGAGTTATAATTGATGCTGGTGATGTGATGACAAGGCATGGCACAACTGTTTTCATGTAATCCCATTCAATAGAGTTGTGAGCTGTCACTGTGTCAGTCTTAAGACTTTACAGTGAATGCCATGCACTTGCAGTAATAAAATTGGTACTACAAAGGATTTACTAATAAACTTAGGAAATGCTAAGTTATACACTGCAGCATTTAGCTACAGGAGTGCCACTCTAATATGACTGGAAGATAAGCTTGTTAGAAACTGTAAGAAAGAAAATTTTGTGGCATAATTGAAGTTTAGAGTTGCTGAGAAAGTCTCTGCTAATGTTTATCCATCAAGCTTAGTCTCTGTTCCCATAACAAGAGGAGAGACAGCCCTGATAGACAATCACCAGTTAGGCTCATTCCTGTATCAAAGAACACACCTCAAACAGGCAGCTCAAGGTAGTGGTCAGTGATGCGATTACCACTAAGAGCTCTTATCAGCAAAAGCATAATCTGCAGGGCCATCAAGATGACCCTGGGTAACAACTATTGAAAAAGGGAAACCCTGGTATACTCCATAAATAATTCTGATGGCCTGATTCCTCTGTTGTGTGAATCTCCCATCTGCCCAAGTGGCCAGACTTGCAGTTTCCTGTCTGTTTAAATTGTCCAAAGTGTAACGTGGGGACTGGACCCAAAAAAGGGTAAAGGATAATCATATGTTTGGAAGTTAGTAAATCTTCCATTTGTGACTGGCTCCTCTTTGATTACCAGCCAGAGCTGGACACATATTATTAAATAGTCTTTTCCTTTATTAACCTCTAAGTGTGGGGAGGAATTCCTCACTGGGAAGGGATATGAATTCTATAACAAACGAGAAACAATTCTATTTAAAGTCTCTCAATTCTGAATCTGATAGGTTGTTTAAAAATTTTGGTAACACTAAATTGCTTTTTTTGTTTTGCTTTAGGAGTTTAAAAGTGAAAATAAATGAGAACAAATATGATGCTTCATCTGTATGAAAATAGAATGAAACCCATTACTTTGTATTCTAAATTAAAATTTTAATTAAAAAGTTTTATTTTCCATAGTTGAAGATTTACTCATTATATTGTTTTTTTTTTTCTTGCAAAATATTCAGTTGAAAAGAACCTTGAATGAGTGAGATGGCTCTTTGGGTAATGGTTCTTGGCCACTAAGCATGACAACTTGAATTTGATCCCTGGAACTCACAAGGTAGAAAGAGAGAACAGATTGCTGAAAGTTGTCCTCTGACCTTCACACGTGTATTTTTACAGATACAGACCCACTAAATAACATGTAAAAAGTCTTAAAACAGCTTTGAGTAGAACATTTATAAATTAAAGATTGATAAAGAACATTTTGTTTTTCTGATAGTTGCGGTAAGTCTGTTACTACACAGTGGTCTTTATAGGTAGCATGCAGTAAGGTGAGTAGATTTATAAGACCAAATTGTCTTTAGATACTCAGATACCTAAGGCACTTGAACTTATGAGGTTAATATCTGTTTTTAACATAACATTTTTTACACAAGAGAGTCCCAAATCTTCAATGATAAAACTAATTACAGAGACTCTCTATGGAAAATATAGGAAATCCAATTACTTACCACTGATTTGTCGAAAGGTAAAGTCCTAGGACTGGAGGGGAAAGTTAGTAGTCCTTGAGTTTTGATATTCTAAGTCACTGTGGAGACGGTTCTCAAAGCATGACATCATCAGGATTGCTACTTGATGAGTAGGAAGTGGCTGAGGAGCACGTACTGTCTTCTGCTTAAACATCTTTGAAATTCTGTTGCCCAACTGTCAGTGTCTTTATGTTTGTTTGTTTATTATTAAGAAATGTTGGTCTGTGTCAAGGGCATTTTCTCTACTATGTTTATATATATTTATAGCCTTACATCTCTGGAATAATTTTCAGTTGGTCATGATGGTTTTTATGTCAGTTTTTAAATGATTTTGTTGATTATTTTGGCGCCTAGGTTAATCTATGTTGTTTTATGATTTGTTTTCCCTTTTTCCGTGTATCCTTATATAACTGCTATCAATATTTACTGGCTTCTTGGGCTGGAGAGATGGCTCAGCGGTTAAGAGCACCGTCTGCTCTTCCAAAGGTCCTGAGTTCAATTCCCAGCAACTGCATGGTGGCTCACAATCATCTATGATGAGATCTGGTTCCCTCTTCTGGTGTGCAGGTGTACATGCAGGCAGAACACTGTATACATAATAAATAAATAAATCTTTAAAAAAAAAAGAGTAAAAAAAAAAAAAAAGATGTACTGGCTTCTTATAATTGGTTTGGCAGTGCCCGTTCCCCCCTGTAGTTTATGATTATTTTGATGAGCTTTGAACTCTTCCTTAAAGGTTTGGTGGAAATCTGTGATGAATCATTCTGGCCCCAGGATTTTATTTATTGGAAGACTTCCCATTCCTGTTTCTCTGTCACTGATTATTATGGGTCTATTTAAATTGCTGTTAATTTTGTAGATCATATGTATATAGGATTGTATCAGTTTCTTATGGATTGTACAATCTTCAGTAATACATTTTGAAAGTATTTCCAAATGACTCTCTGAGCTTCATCGGGATTTGTTGTAAACTCTTTCCTCTCATCTCCAGTTTTATTAATTTGGGTTATTTCTCTTCCTCACTCATTTTGCTTAGACTTGGTCGAGGATTGCTAACTTTTTTATTTTCTTTTTTTAAATCCAACTTCTTCTTTGTTGTATGCATTGTTCTTTTTGCCTCCATTTTATTAGTTTCTGTCTTGATCTTTGCTGCTTCTTGCACTTTGGTACATGATGGTTTGTCTTGCTCTTATTTCTCTAAGACATTGAGGGTCATCGTTTTGCTATGTTTTTGAAACTGCTCTGATTTTTCAGTTTAAGCACTCATACTCATAGATTTTCCTCTTAGCCACTTTAGCTATGGTTCTTTCAATTTTACTTAAATATAATTAAAATATTTGTATCTCAATTTCATGACCATTGTTCAGATAATTTCTTGTCTTTTAATTAGAGTACTTCATCCATCCATGTATTTTTAGTGAAATTTAAGTAATATGTGCATTATGCCTATCATTACTTATTTTAGTAGCAATCCAATCTTTCCTCTTTCTCTTCTTTGCTGTCTTCTTCTCTGGTAAATATTTGTTACTGATTTTTCTCTATTTGCTTGCAAGGTCTATTCAATTAGTAATTAGTCTATGTGTTAAAATGTGTATGTTGTTCTTTAGAAAGCTCATGGAAGCATCAGTTATGAACTCTGGTGCCCCATATTTGACCACCTCCTCTTGGTGGGGGGTGCCTGATGGCACTCAAAGAAAGAATAAGCAGGCTAACAAGATGAGACTTAATAGCCTACAACCATATAGTGGGGGAGGAGGTCCCTTTCGGTCATAGGCCTAGAGGAGGGGAATAGGGTGAAAATGGAAGGGAGAGAGGAGTGGGAGGATATTAGTGATGGGATAACAATTGAGTTGTAATCTGAATAAATTTATAAAAAATAAAACCTAAAATAACATTCTCAGCTGCTTTCAGTAGTAGCATACGAGGAAAGGTTTCAACAGTAGCATTTAGCCATCCATCTTATCACAGAGCACAGACTATAAAGGCTGAATCTATCTTCTGCATTCATGGAGAATTCTAAATTAGGATTGTGGATTACTACAAATGGGCCACTAGGTACTTTCCTCTGCCTTGCAGAGATGAGAAAGATAACCATAGCAACAGAAATTGCTGATGTACTAACAGGTCAGAAATTGCAATAGAAGCAGTGGGGGACTCACTAATCTCTCCAAGTCAATGTGTCTTTCTTTTCTATTACTTGTCCTCTCTCTTTTAGCTTAACATTAGTGGTACATTAGCCAAGAACATGCCCTATAATGTGTTCAGTAATTTATCCTAAGCAATGCTTAGATGCCTCTCAATGTTTTATTTTTAACTTTAATACTCAGACAAAATAGTAACTGGTACTATGTAAGATAAAGCAATTGCGTTATTCCTGAAAGCCTTGACACTGTTTTTGAAGGTAAGATTCCATGCTATTTTCTAAGATTATCATAATTTGGAAAACGTAGATTGTTCTAGGAAAAATATGATTAGGAATGACACCTTCTCCTAGAGATTTGGACTGCAGGATTCTGAAGGGGAAAGTGAGTGATACAGGCTTTGGGAAAGTATGGGGATAGATTGTAAAGGGTAAAATGACAAAAAGTAGTCTACATGGAGCAAACAGCTAAATCAGCTGACGGTATATACTGAGGAAAGTACAGGAAAGCACGCTGGAAGCCATTTGCCTTCAAATATTTGCAAATAAATATTGAAATTAGGTCAGGTGGAAGGCAATGAGAGCATCAAAAGGGCACAAAGGATATCATATTGAATACTACTTGAACTTTAATTTTTGTAAAATGCTGCCATAAGACTCCCTATAAGAGGTAAAAACGGGTCCAATAATATCACTGTATAAGGCAGTCTCGAAGGGTAAAAAGTCCTATTGTGTAGGACTGGAACCTACAGTGGGATGGAATTCTGAATCCACAGGAGTACCTCGTGTTTCTGAGCAGGGTGGGATGCCTGGTGGAATGTGAGTATGAGACTGTGGATGCCATGAGATGCACAACTTCAGCGGGGCCAGAGGACTCAAGGCCACAGCTGTGGTGTGTTGGACTTGACTGCTTGGCTCAAGGTTATAATGCCGAAACCAGTGATTGTAAATGCAGTGGGACTATGGACAAATATGAAGCCTAGTTTTGTTTGAATATTCGATCCTGTCTGCACTGGGGAGGATAGAGGAAACATCAGAGACAAGGGGAATAGCTAAGAGGGCTCAACAGTAAGAATCTATGTCATATAATTTATGAGCATAACGAGATAGAAGGCAGAAAGATGAGATTTCAAAGTGAAATTTTAAAGCCTATTGAATTCCATGTGAATAATTTTTTTCTCACAGCTCTTTTAGATCTTATGTGTGTAGTTTTACTTTAATTTTCTATTTTAGGAAAACTTGTCTCTTTGGCATGTTATGTGCTGTAAGTCATTTTTATTATCATTTTAAAAAAGCAAGATGTAGCTTTTTGCACATGTATATGCGTGTCTTCATTCCTATGCATATATAAGTGTGTTGGATGCATTGGTACCTATGTTGGCTCAAGGTAGACAGGGTCTCTCACAGAACTTGATGCTCATAATTCAGCTAACTGATTGGCCAGCAAGCTTTAGGGAGCTTCCTGTCTCTATTTCTTCCAGGCTGGGATTACAGGTCTGTGTTTCAGTACCTGGCTTTCCTGCATGGGTCCTGGGATTTAGGTACCCATGCTTACATGGTGGGGCTTGTGCGAACTGAACCATCTCTCTAGGCATGGTGTAGCTTTTCCTATTGTGGACTTGTGGATCTTCAACTCTCCGTGAAACGTAGACTATCCTATTGGGAAACCAGAGGAACACTGAGACTTCTTTGAGATGTAAAGTAAAAGAATTGGAAAGTGGAAATGAACACATGGAATTTTGCAAAGTGTGGTGTGAGAGTTGTAAGACACAAAGCTCAGTGCTTTGAAAGACAGGTAAAATAAACCAGCTTTGCTGGATAACTGAATTCGGGTGCTTTATCATGTAAATTAGGTCTGCAGACCTTTCCATCACTGGATGTGGTAATTTGAATATCATGCTTGTATTCAATAACATTTCTTTATAACTTGTACTATTTTACCTCTGCTCTGACTGTATACTTTCAGTATCTTGAGTTTCAGAAGAGTCTGCCTTTATGTGAGCAAGTGCTCTGTTCTGTCTGCCAGTCAGGATTTTAGATTGGGTAAATCGCTGGTTAGGTAGGGGGAAAGAGTATTAGGAAATGTAACCGTCAGTGTTAAAATTATGTCTTATCTTCCCCGTATTCTAGAGAGAAATGCTTTTAGTCCACAACACCTGGAAAAATATTGATAAAGATTGTCATTTAGACCAAAGCATAATTTGTCCTGTTCTCTGGAAATAATCACTGCAAGTTTTCATGCCCATTTAATTTTCTGTTTAATTTTAGGTTAGATATATTAGCAAGCTTCTTTCACACCTTTCTATCATTCAGAGATAAATTATGAGAAATAATTTTGTAGTTGGGATAATTAAACATATAAACCTTCAATAGAGGTTTTTTGTTTGTTTGTTTACTTGTTTGTTTGTTTTTTGTTTTTTGTTTTGGTTTTTTGAGACAGGGTTTCTCTGTGTAGCCTTGACTGTCCTGGACTCACTTTGTAGTCCAGGCTGGCCTTGAACCTACAGCGATCCACCTGCCTCTGCCTCCTGAGTGCTGGGATTAAAGGCATGCGCCACCACGTCCGGCGAGGTTTTTTGTTTTTAACCTAAAGAGTAATATTTTCCTTAAATTAGTGACCAACTATAGTTGTAGTTTAATATGCATTTTAGGCATGCAAACAGAACAAGCAACAACCATTTCTTTTTGGTTGTTGTTTGTTTGGGTTTTTTTTTTTTTTGTTTGTTTGTTTGCTTGTTTTCTGAGACAGAGGTTCTCTGTGCCACATTGGCTGTCCTGGATGGACTCATTTTATAGACCAGGCTGGCCTTGAACTCAAAGAGATCTGCCTGCTTCTGCCTCCTCCAAGTGCTAGGATTACAGGCGTCAGCTACCATGCCTGGCTGCAACATCCATTTCTTAAATACATGTTTTCTATACCCGTAGGTATGAAAAACATTAAAATCAATTTGCATATAATTTTCTTTTAGTTACACAAACTTCTGAGCTTACCTCTGCCTATAATTTTAGAGCAGGGTTTTGTTTAATTTTTCTCACCTTAAGGGCTAAGAGTTCTGCTTTGTCGTGGCACAAGTACTGCTCAGTTAAACCACTTTTCATCTTCCCTATTACAAAGTCATGCATTACCATCTCAAAGCTGACTTGCAGCTTTCATGTTTCAGAAAAACAAAAACAAAAAGAAACCCCCTGAAGATTCTCATCATTAGAATCTTTTGTTCATTTGTCAAATGAAGATAAATAATTATTGTCTGTCTTTTGTTCTAATTACCAATCGTCATACTTTACAAATTTTTTTGACAAGAAGAAAATGTGACTTTTATTTCACCGTATTTTGGCCCAATAAGGACACCCTAATTAGCTTTACTTCCTGGATCAAAACAAGAACACATAGAAGAGTCCTGAATTTGATGTGAAGTCAATGGATCATCCCTAAGGAAGGTTCTTCAGCAGGAAATACTGCTGGAGCTCAAAACAGCACTGAGTGAGGTCACTAGGCTCTCACCGTCTCCAGCTTCCTCGCCCATTTGCTGAGGAACTTATGTGCACACAGAACTGAATCTCACACACCAGGAGTCCTGGTTTTTTCTTTTCCCTTATACATTTGACGTCTCCTTTCAGACAAAATAAAATTCTATTTGTTAAGTGTCGAGTTTATAGGAATTATAAAACAAGTTCCAGGTGAGAGTGGTTCACTTGTCACGCAAGAAGCGGATTATAAAGGAAAATGAGTTGATGAACTCAAAGTTTGCTAGAAGAAACACATATTGCCTGACAGCACACAGAGCAGACAGATGAACTGCTGGTTCTTCTGAGCAGCTCCCGAAACAACTTGACATTAGCCAGTTTGAGAAGCACCTGGAAGTATGTAAGACCAGTATCATTAGATGGACTGATGCTGAAACTTAACTACTGTGACTGCACTGTTTCCCTTAAATGTTTTTTATGCAATAGCTCATAAGAGCTAAATGTCTGCAATATGGCCATAAAAAACATGTAGAGATGGCAGAGTCATACAGAAGACCCCACTTGAGCAGCTATGCAGACCGATGTTATGACATGCCACTGTAATCTACAAATGTGTTGAGTCATATTCAAGGCTATCTTGGAACATCCACAGCCAGATTGCCATAGGCAGAACATATAATACCTATAGATAGTCATTGTAGAGGCCATAACTCAGAAACCAGAAAAGCAAGCCTGGCCCACAAAGGAGCTTTGAACAGCTAAACTGAACTCCCTTGTGCTGAAATGACAAAAGGCCTCCTGCTGTAGTGCGTCCATCAAAATAAACCACAGCACAGTGGTGGCCCAGGGCTCCTATTCTGTAAATAGCCGCTGCTCAGGCTCAAACATTGACACCATTTGCCTGAGAACTATCACAAGATAGGAGATTTCATGCAGAAGGGCTCTTCCTGACTAAAGAATGCATGTTCCGCAGGGAGAAATTCACTCCCAACCTACTCAGGAAGGGACTCAATTATTATAAGTTTTTGGTCCCTTTACTAGGAGCTAGCAGTTTAAAAAAATACTGTGGCTAAAGAGTGATTTCCTTCAATCATCTCACAATCCCTTGTCACATTGCACACACACACACACACACACACACACACACACACACAAAAGGAAAATATAAAAGGCGCAATGAGCTCAATGTCTTCTGCATTCCACTACTTTCTTTCATTGTTTGTGCTTTGCATCTAATTTCAGGTTAGTTAATTTTATACTTTAAAGTAAAAGTCGTAATTTATGCTCAAACTTAGTATTTTTGGAGGTCAAATACAGGTGCTCTCCTTTCTAAAACGTTAAAACAACACTAAACCCCTATAATTGGTTGTGAGTTCCCCTAGGGCAAATGTTTACACTGTCCACTGACTTCATTACTTGTATTTATTAAGTGTTCAACATTGTACCATGAGTGGATTAGTGCTTTGTTGAATGTAGGATCCTTATTCATTACAAGATGTTAAAAATAAATAATAGAAAAAATGACAGGATTCATGCAGCCAAGTGTCATACTAGGTTGTGTTCAATTTTAATGAATGGGTGTATTGAGATTTTTTTTTAACAGCTCTGTGTGATACCTCAATCCTTTTACAGTGAGGGTCTGATGATGTAGAAGGACCACATTAAAGATCCTAAGTTGATGATGTGATGACTTTAGTTTAATAATAAAGACGTATGGCATACGAAGTGGAGAATTTGTGTGGGAAACTACTATCCTGGAAGTGTATGTGGCACTTAAATTTCTCTATTTACCCATAAATCTTATCTATTTATTTTTTCCCTGTCTGTGGGTTAATGACAAGATTGTATTTTGTATGGCATAAACTTAGACGTCTAAATTTTCTGCCTCCTTTTTTCTCTTATTTAAAATAGATTTGTTGTAATATAATGCATTCTGATGACGGCTTCTCCTTTCTTTGCTACTTTCAGATCCTTCCAACTTCACCTTCCATCCATATCTACTCCCCTTCTGTTTCTTATTAGGAAACAAACATGCTTCTAAGGGTAATAATAAAATATAATATACTAAGATAAAACAAAAACTAACACATTGGCATTGGGCAAATCAAGCAAACAGAAAAAGGACTTAAGAGAAGATACAAGAACTATAACCATTTGCTTGTACAGTCAGTAATCCCATACAAACACTAAACTGGAAACCATAATATATAGGCAAAAGGCCCATAAGGTAAAAGGAGAGAAGAAGTAAATATATAAATAAAATAAGAAAAATTAACAAAGGAAAATCACTGACACAATTTTGTGAGACGAGAAACCTTCAAAGATGCTGTTGAGTTGGTTTTCTGTTGACTGTCTACTGCTAAGCATGCAGCCTAAGAGAGGATAGTGAGAGACGACTGGAACTGGAAAAGATTGGCTATGGTGTGTGTGTGTGTGTGTGTGTGTGTGTGTGTGTGTGTGTGTGTGTGTGTATGATGCAGAAATCTAGTGCAATAAAAACACTCCCAGGAATCTATGAGGGTGACTCCAGGAAAGCGGAAGAGACTCACAGTAATGGAGGATTTGATCCTGAGCCAGCCATCTTCCGCAATCAGGCAAGGTTTCCAGTGGTGCGATGCAGCCACAACACCTTCAGCCCACAATCTGTCCTGCTCTCAAGAAGTGCAGGAGCAATGGTGTAGCAGAACTTGTGTGAGTGGCCAAGTAGATCAAGATTGATCTAACTTGAGGCCCCAGATCACAAGAGAAACCCCATGTATGAATGGCAAGAAACTGGAGACTGGTTAGCCTAGAGGCCGAGGCTAGAAAAAAAATCAATAAAATGATTTCTAATGATATTCTTTTTTTTTTTTTTTTTGGATAGGATGGAATTTTTCTTATTTCTTTTATTAATTTATTCATATTACATCTCAATAGTTATCCCATCCCTTGTATCCTCCCATTCCTCCCTCCCTCCTATTTTCCCCCTACTGTGCTCCCTTATGACTGCGATTGAGAGTGGGACCTCCTCCCCTTGTATATGGTCATAGGGTATCAAGTCTTTTCTCTTTTTTTTAATTTTATTTTATTAATTTTTTTCATACTACATTTCAATTGTTATCCCATCCCTTGTATCCTCCCATTCCTTTCTCCCTCCTATTTTCCCCTTACTCTCCTCCCCTGTGACTGTGACTGAGGGGGACTTCCTCCCCCTATATATGCTCATAGGGTATTGAGTCTCTTCTTGGTAGCCTGCTATCCTTCCTCTGAGTGCCACCAGGCTCCCTATCAAGGGGACATGCTCAAATATAAGGCACCAGAGTTCGTGTGAAAGTCAGTCTCCACTCTCTACTCAACTGTGGAGAATGTCCTGTTCATTGGCTAGATCTGGGTCAGGGTTCAATGTTTATTGCACGTATAGTCCTTGGCTGATGCCATAGTTTGAGCAGGACCCCTGGGCCCAGATCTGCCCATCATAATGCTCTTCTTGTAGGTTTCTAGGACCCTCTGGATCCTTCTATTTCCCCATTCTCCCATGCTTCTCTCACCTAGAGACCCAATAGGATGTCCTTCCCTCTGTCCCACTTTCCTGATAAATGAAGACTTTCATGGGACATGCCTCTTGAGCTAGGGTCCAAATATAAGTGAGTATATGCCTTGTGAGTCTTTCTGCTTCTGGGTGAACTCACTCATTAGGATCATCCTTACATACTCATAGATGAGTGCCTAGCACAGTTATCATCAGAAAAGCTTCTGCAAGCTGATAAGAGCAGATGCAGAGACTCACAGTCAAATAGTAGGTGGAGAGACCATCCAAATTAGAGCTCTCCAACTGGTCTCTCCCTTTGGAGCTTGGGAAACCCCAGGGAGGAGCGATGGATGATTTGTAAGAGCCAGAGAGCTCAATCATACCAGGAGAACAAGGTCCACAGAATCAAGTAAGCACGGTTCACTGGGTTTCAAAGACTGAAGTGACAATCATGGAACCTGCATGGGTCTGCACTAGGTCCTCTGCGTGTATATTGTGGTTGTTAATCTGGCCTTTTGTGGGACTTCTACCAGTGGGAGTGGGGTGTATCCAACTCTTTCATCTGTTCTTGGGACATTTTTTTCCCTATTGGATTGCCTTGTCTAGCCTTAATGTGTGGGTTTATGCCTAGATTTATTGTATCTTGTTATGCCTTATTCTGTGGATACCCTCTGGAGACCTGCACTTTTCTGGACGGAAAAGGAGGAGCAGTGGGTCTGGGGAAGAGGTGTAGTGGTGGTACTTGGAACTCTGGTGGGAGTTAGGGGAGGGGAAACTGCAGTTAGGATGCATTGAAAACAAAACAAAAAAACTCAAAAATCCATATACACAACAATAAAAACGAAAGTTTCCCCAGTGAGACTGCCTTGGAGGAAACTTCTGACTTGCCTCCTGCGGTTTCCAATGCTTCATGCTTCTAGCACCAAAAGGAGGTGACTTTTGCATACCACCTAGAAAACCAATCAGCAAGCTCTTGTTGAATATTAATGAGATAATTAAAATATTATTTATAAACCTCTAGGATGCCAAAGCCTATTACAGATTCTTGAGGATTAATTTACTATCTAAATTTAATGTTTGCTGTTTGAGACAGTCTCATGTATCCTAGGGTAGTCTTGAGCTCACTCTGTAGTTTAGGTGGGCTGAAACTCCTTACCAAGTTGGCCTCCACCTCCAAGTGCTGAGACTATGGGCATGTGCCAGACGATTACATTTTGTATAATTCAAATAAAGTCAGCATTCATGATTTTTTAAACATTTAAAAACTTTTACATATACATTTATATTATTACATGTATATATCATAAACTACCTATAGCAAGAAGAACCATGAACACAATGAGGAATTATATAAATGTTACATTCTTAGTGTTTTGGCTATTTGTACTTGACAACCTTGAAGAAGACATCTTTCCTATTGTGGTTCATCTAAGAATCTGAATGTAAATCAATCTCTCTTACATCTCATCATTATCAACTTAAAACATCTATCTAGACCTAAAAACATCTTAACCCCTAATCAACTCAGCTTCATTGTAAAACTAAGCTACGTGGTTTTCAACTCCATCAGAGTCTTGAGAAAGAATAAAATTGATTACCTGAGTATGCCAGGAGTACAGGTAAGTAGCTTTCCAAATGAGAAGATGACAGAGGCAGTTTGCTACCTGAATAGTCACTCAAGTATGGCTCTGTGGCATGGGACGGATTCTTCCATTAAGATCAAGATATCAGAGAAGATTATTTTTTCTTCTTTTCAGTAACATGGAAGGTTTTATGAACATGTAGAAGTTTATGAAATACATAGCAATATAAATCAAACCAATGACAAAAATAGTGGTAGAGACTGTTCCATGCCTTATGGAGTTATTTCTACATTCCTACCACTGACTTGTGTATACTATATAACTCACGATAAACCAGACAGGCTGATTATCTCACATATAAAGAGCCTAGGGCTTACAAAAGTACTTAGAAGACAGTGTATTTAAAACGTAGCCATAGGTCACCTTTTGAGGATGAATCACAATCTAGTACAGCATACAATGGGCACTAATGGATAATAGTTAGGAGTTACATTGGGACCAGATGGCAAAATCTCTTGACTCTGCTGTACTGCCTCATCCTGAACTTGTAACATTTCTCATCTATCTTCATAGCAACGATTTCAGCTTTGTTTAATTTTAAAGTTAAATGCCAAAACAAGTGCTATGTTCCAGGTGACCGAGTAAATTTAAGATAACAGGTAAGAGGTTGCTGTATTTTGACTTCACAGAAGACCTCCATGAATGACTGACAACAGATATTTCTCCATGTATACTGAGCTATCTAGGACTCTGATTTATGTTGGTCTTAAAATTAGACTCTTAGCATCTTGTTTATTTATTTAGTTACACTTCCCTGCTTCACCTTGCTCTGTGCAGTTATTTGAATGTTTATGATTGTTTACTCAGGCATTGCTCATACGTACGACACTAAGTATTATTGTTTGTTCTACATGAACCTATATAATCTATGATGAGTAAGGCATATTTGGACACCATGAAAACAGTGTGTATTAAAATGTTGAGGAGTCCAGTGATCTGTATGCTTGTAAAGATCTCCTGTTATAGGGAGATTAAGGTAAAGAGAAGCATTAGGACTCCGAGAAGAAAGAGTGTTTCCTGGTGATCTATGGAGCACCTGGTGGCTATGGACCGATGGTTTTGAACTTTCCTAATTAGGGTTACTGACTACAAGGAGCTGTGGGTAAGATCAGAAAACAGTCATATAGAACTACTACATTAAATGATACCTTATGATTTCATAACTAGTAATGTTATTACTAGGAAACATCCTAACAGAAATAGGCAAACCAAAGAAACCCCTTCATTAATGTATGTGCCTAATAAAATTTGACTATATTGATGATGTAAGATAGTTTATGCTATAAAGATAAAGATAGTTTATTATAAAGATACTTGTTCATGGAGCTGGGGAGTTTAATCAGTCAGAAACGTGCCTCACACACAGCATGAGCACAGAGTTCAGAGCTCTGGATCCCACAGAAAAAGCTCGGCACAGGGCTGTGCTTTCTAATCCCAGTGCTGGGGAGGCAGAGACAGGTGGCCGTAGGAGTTCTTTGGCACCAGATGAGCGAAACACATGAACTCAAGGTTCAATGAGAGACTGTCTCAAAACACAAGATGAACACTGATAGAGAAAGACAGCTAACATCAGTATGTCTTTTCCGTAAACCCATGCATGTGCAGTACACATACACACATATGCATGCACACACACACATGGGAGAACTCACAAGCGAAACAAATAATAAATAAATAATAAGTAGCATAATGTATGATTCCTCAGAAAACTTTGCTGTTTGAGATTATTGAATTTAGAGAAGATGAACAATTGTTTTAAAATGACTTTAGAATCCATTTTCAGGCTTTTAATAACACGTACTCTTTGTTCTAAGGTTTGTGAGTAGCAACATCCAGCCTTTGCTTTATAATTACAGCTACAGCTTCATTCTCTTTGGCTATACTTGTCACTCTAAATTGGAAAAATAGTATAACTTTGTCAAAACTCACATTTGGAATAAATGAAAAATCCAGAATGGTGTTTAAAAAGTATCCACCAGTCATCTGGGATGCCGTATCTGGTTTCTTGTAGGGGAAAAAAGGCTTTGTAATTTCTTCATTAGCAGTCGACACCTTGAGCTTCTTACCACAGTCAGCCGCCTGAGCACCGATCCAGTGTCTGCACTGCTACAGTAAAACTCATTATTTTGTGTTGTAGCTGGAAAGGTTATTCTTTTCACACTGAAATGAAACAGAATTTTAGATAGCATATAAAAAAATGGAGACATGTGTACCCTTTAATTACTAATATAGTTCTAGGTAGAAAACCCATAAAGTGCCCTTCAGTGGATAGATGATGGACTACATTCGTAAATACTTATATCTGTGTTAGGTAATGCTTTGAACCTTCTAAAAGTTCATAAAATATATTTTCTTGAAAAGGTTGAACTAGATTTAGAACTTCACATGCTGAAAATAACTTTGAAAATTACTTTCCATTGGGGAAATCAATCTGATTAATAGTTGCATTTTTAATATAAAGTTCAAATGGATGTTTCAGTTCAACACTTTTTGAATTTCCAAAAAAAGTGCAAGATGAATCATCATTATTCTATATGCAGATTAAGGCTTCTTAAGGCTATATAGGAATAGATCCATATATTATGTGTGTGTGTGTGTGTGTGTGTGTGTGTGTGTGTGTGTGCACATATATGTGTTTATACATATGTGTGTAGTTTGTCTTAGTTCTTTTTTTGTTTTTGTTTTTTGAGACAGTCGCCATATGAAAGAAGGGTAGAGGTAGGGATTGATCATAACATACAGCACTTGTGCTGCTGCCTCAAGTCCTGGGTTCAAAATCCAGTACCCCAAAGTGTAAAACAACGGAATAAAGGAGAATTTACCTTACAAAGATAATCTCAGAAAGCAAGTTATTATTTCTAACTGAAAAACTATTCTTTTTGTAGTTTGTCTTTATTTACATTGAAAAGGGCAGTTTTGGTCATAATACCTCTTGTTAGGTGTTCATGATTAGAAGGATATTTTGTGTAATTAAAACTGCAGTAAAATGTCCCTGAAAGTACTGGACACTTTAAGGACCAGAGATGGTTTCCTGCATAAAGGCACTTTCCATGAAGACTAATGAGTTGACTTCAAGCTCTGGCATCCCCACAGTAGAAGAAGAGGACCGTCCTCTGTGATGTGTTTTCTGATCGCCACGTGACTTCCAACAGTATGCACACATGCGTGTATACATACACATGCACAACTAAATAGATGGAAGGAAGAAAAGTACTTGAAACTCTGGAGGTTTTAATAGGTTTCTTTACAAAGTTTTAGTCATGAGCCATTCAATGCATGATTAAAAAAAAGCTGTAGAAGGCAATTTTGGTTTTAGTACTTATATAAAAAATTTCCAGTATAAGTATTACTTATCTAGCATTTTTTGAATAGGTATCAAAAAATAAGCAATTTAAAAACTTATGTTCTAGATTTACTTGAAAGAACAATATATTGTCCTTTATTCATTACCAGGGCCACTCTTGTCCAGGACTCTAAGAGAATTCAGTAAAACTTCTTGTGATGATGGCAGTGCCCTTCCTACATTTGGGTTCCTGTGCTCAGCATGGACAGGGAAATGAATTTCCAAATTGTTTTCCGTTGGTCAATTTGTATTAAAAAAAAGCCACATTACTAGCAACTATTATATTAGATAGGGAAGCTCCTAGACTTTTAAAAACATTCCTCAAATTATTCCACCTGGAAATTCTACTTTTAATATGACTTAGAGTTAACTATAAACTGTTAGCTACAAGGAATCCACCACTCTCATTTATTAATTAAATTAATTGTATAAAATGGTTTCACTGTGGTCTTTTTATGGATGCATACAATGTACTTTAAGTATATTTACCCTCTACTATCTTGTCCTACCCCTCTTCCTTTTCCCCAATAATCTTTATTTTATTTATATGTTTTTAAAAAATAATCTCAATCTAATACAAGAGAGACAACTTGCTGTATTTGGCATTCTGAGGCAGAGCTTAGTTAATGTGATGATTTCTAGTTCTATTCATTTTCCTGCAAATGTCAAAACATTGCTCCTTTCTGTGTGCATGTGTATATATTATATACTGTATTCATGTGCACATCTGTGCACACCAGATGTTAATATCATATGTCTTCCTTTATTGCTCTCCATTTTCTTTTGTAGGGCAGAGTGTCTCACTAAATCTGAAGCCCACCTAGCTAAGCAGGCTGGTCAGCAAGTCCCAGACACCCTCCTGCGTCTGCTGCACCCAAGCTAAGGATTACAGGTGTGTACTACCATATTTAGCTTTTCGGATCGTTCTAAGCACTTGTCTCAGCTTGTCATGATTGTGCAGCAAGCTATTTACTGACTGAGCCATTACCAAGCCTTGTTTTCTTCTTCTGTATGTCTGCATCTGTGTGGGATTATTCCTCTCCTATTTTCTGGCTCTACACATGTGTTCTATGTGTCTACACTGTATACCTTATGCTACTATGGCTTTGTAGTGTACTACTAAGGAAGGTACTGTGTTATTCCCAACATTGATCTTTCTGTTCAGAACTGCATTGTTTATTTAGTACCTTTAATGCTTTTCTATAAATTTTAAGAGTGCTTTGCCTTTTTTATGAAGCATGTTGTTGGATTTTTGATAAGGTAACATTGAATCTGTAGGTAATTTTTAATAATAAGTTAATTTGTCAATTTATAACAATAGTGTATCTTTTCATTCCTAGTACTATTTTCAAACTCTTTCTTTGGTGATTTATAGTTTAAGAGGTATTTAATTTGGGGAGTATTGTTTTTCTTTATTTATGTCTAGTAGTGTTTCTTGAATAAAATTGAACACATTAGCATTCAATGTGTACATACCTATGATCTTGATAACTTTGTGTTGAATTGTTTCATTGTTAATATGTGGTGACTTGCTTTATTACTTTTGACTGATTTTGGCTGCTGCACCTAGCATTGAGATTCTGTTACCATCCTGTCACTTGCAGTTTCTTTTACCTTGAAGAAGAATTTCTTCCTTTCTTTCTCATTAATTGATTAATTTCTTTACTTTGCATCCTGATCAGAGCTTCCTCTCATTCCTCTCCTCACAGTCTCTCCCTCTCCCCTCCCCTCCCCCTATTCCTTTCCCTTTCTCCTCAGAGAAGGGGAGACCTCCCATGGATACCAACCACCCTTGGCATATCAAGTTGCAGTAAGACTAGGTTGCACCTTCTTTTATTGGGGATAGACAAGGCCATCCAGTCATGGGAAAGAGGTCAAAAGCAGACAGCAGAGTCAGAGACAGCCCATTTGTTATGGGTCCCACATGAAGACAGAACTGCACATCTGTTATATATCTGTAGGGGTCTAGGTCCATCCCATGCACGCTTTCTGGTTGGTGGCTCATTCTCTGTGAGCCCCCATAGGCCCAGGTTAGTTAATTCTATAGATTTTCTTGTGGTGTTCTTTACCTTTCTGTCTCTTTAAGTCCTTCTTTTCCCCTTCCACAAGCTTCCCTGAGCTCCACATAAGAGAAGAGTTTCTTAAAGACAACAAATATGTGGGCCATGATAGATTAAAATAGTATATTCATTCAGCTGGTCTGTGTCTTTTAATTCGAAATCAAGACTAATCATACCAAGAGTGATTATTGAAGGATAGATGAGTCAATTTTCTTCAGCTTAGAGTTTTGTTTGTTTATTGAATTAATAATAGCTTATTGTGTAATACCTGTACATATTTTAATGTTATTTATTCTTTCCAAAGTGCTCATGATTATTCATGTCTTTCTTCTTTTGGTATCTGTGTTATTACTCTATCTTTTGCAATGCTGACTTAGCAGTCATAGATTTTTGTTTGTTTGTCTTCTTCTAATCATCAAAGGTTGACTTTATTATTCCTTGATTTTAAAGGATAGGTATTGTAGGGAAAAATCACAATTGACTTTGTTTCAGGAATAGAAATAGTTTAGCTCCTGAATGCCTGACCCTTAGGATTTCTGTTAAGAAGTTCATTGCTTCTCAAATAGGTTTTATCTTTGTTAGCAACTTGGTGCTTCTCTTTTGCAATTTCAAACATTCTTTCTTTGTTCTGTACTTGTGGCATTTTAATTAGAACATGATCTGAAGAGATTTTGTTCTGTTAATGTCTATTTGCAATTTTAAATGTCTCCTATATTTGTATGGTAATAACTCTCTCAGGGCTAGAAAACATTTCTGATATAATATCACTGAACAATGTGTGTTGCCTTCAGTTTGTATCTTGACTTTCTCTTCCACAACAAAGTCTCGTATTCTTGGCCTTTTAATTATGTCCCAGAGTTCTTGAAGGATTTTATTTTCTTTATCGGCATCTTAATGTTATAATGCCTTCATATCATCTTTAATTTTGATATTCTTTTGTCTACAATTTTGTCTATTGGTAATGATTTCTATTGGTTATTTAATTGATCTATTGAGTTTTCATTTTTCAGGATTTTTATCCCCATCCTCTGCAGATGTTCTATATCATTGTAGGCCAAGGTCAAGTTTGAGGAACGATACAAGACAGGGAAGAACAAATGGTTTTTCCAGAAGCTTCGCTTTTAGGTATATTTTCATTTCCATCATTAAAAATTAAAAAAACATTTAATTGGTGCTGGCTTACAGTTCAGAAGTTTAGTCTATTATCACCATAGTGGGAAGTGTGGCAGCATGCAGGCAGACATGATGCTGGAGATGTAGCTGAGAGTTCTGCATCTGGATCTGCAGGCAACTGAAAGTGATAGTGAGCCACTGAGCCCAGTCTTGAGCGTCTGACACCTCAAGGTATCACACCCTGAGAAGAACAGACTTCTTCCAACAAGGCCACACCTACTCCATGAAGGCCACACCTCTTAATAGTGCCAGGCCCTAAAGGCCAAGCATGAAAACTCAGGAGTCTATGGTACCGGTCCTATTCAAGACACCCCACATGTGGAGCTGTTTAACGTTATCTGATGACAGTGCAGCTTACAATTCGGTTTCCTTTCATGTTTTAACCATTGTAATGTAAGTGTATCACAGATGAGTACAACTCACTGTTTTGCCTTAAATTTTTAAAAATAGTTTTTAACATTGACATTGATTTTTGCTAACAGTACTCAACCTGGATACCAAACAGTGGCAACACCCTGGGGAATTTCCTCATTTGACCATTTTCATCAGACTCTTTGCCCCCATGAAACCAGTTATTTGTTCCCTATTTTCAACCCTTGTTTTTGTTTCCTCCTTAATGTTAATAAAGTTATGTGCTATGCAAGCTTCTGGGACATATGTCTTTTACTCATGAAATGCCTATAAGTTCAATTTATATATCGAATTATTTTTTATTAATGAGTCTATTTTTTTATGAATATCCAGTTTATCTATTGGCTCACTGAACTGCAGTTATAGCCCCTCACAGTCTTAGACTATTGTAAATTGTGCTAATGTAAACATGCATGCACATTACAGATTAAATATCTACACTGTATCCAGAATTCCATTAGAAACAGTTTTCCTGAAGCAAGGAAAAATGTGGTAAAGGATCTGAGGGGTAATTTTGTGAAGCTGGTCAGAATTATGCATGTGTTTCTGGATGACAATAGCAAGAAAATTAATAATAAATCTACCATAGTAATAGAAAATAATATGAAACTTGAATGATACAAAATATTGACAGAATATATTATGGTATATCTATAGTAAGTTTCTCTAAGATGGTAAGACAAGAAGAAAGAGGTCACTGCATGTATAGGGCTGCTGCCCATGGTGAAAATGTGAGAACATCTGAGCACAAGCCCTGACATTTGGAAAGCCTTAGATGTGGAAAGCTGGGTCACAGAGGGATCAGTCAAAAGGCCATTATTTATAAAATATGCGGGAAAGAGGGCTTGTAGTTTCCTGGTTGTCTTAAGGTCGAACACATATTAGAAGGGATCAGAGTGGTAATATGTTTGGTAATATGAAGAGAAGTAAATCATAAATCACCTGGGGCTCCCATATTGTTAATAACCAGGAGACACAAGCATGAAGGGTCCTGCTCAGTAGGCAGCAAATGAAGAGGGGGAAAGAAAAGACAACAAGGTGCTAAAAAGCAAAATGCACAAGTGGCAGGTTCTGGCTGTGAGTATTTAAAAAACCAGCAGTGCCACCACTGTCCTGAGGACAAAGATGGATGCTTCACAGAGAGCAGATGCTGCAGACATCCAACTGAAGAAACTTTTTTTTTCGGAAGGAGCTGTCTTCAAGAAATTGAGTTCTGTTTAGCATTTTTCTTTTTGAGCAGTTTTATAATATAGAAGCAACGTTCAGTCCTTGTGTATATATATATATACACACACATACATATACACACACACACTGCTATAGTTTCAGGATCCACATTTGAAGCAGAGACAATTCTAAGAACAGCAATTTCCTTAAGTTGTGTTATAGCTAGTGATATCAAGTAACAACTAAAAACCCACATATAGCAAACACAAAATATCGGGAAGTGATAGACTGATTAATAAACATCCATTACATGCTTCATGAAGCCAAACACTTTGTAACATCAGATATCATTTCAAAATTAAAATATAACCCCTAGATGTTAGTGATACACAGAACTAATTAGACACAGTTTTCGGTAGTTAAGTTACTGAGTAATTTTGGAAACTATGAATAGAAAGTTAATTTCTCTCTATGAATCTGTACCTATCATCTAGTGGTCTTTTATCTCTCCATCTATGTATGTAAATAGAAAAAGAAAAAAAGGGAGTTTGAATTAATGGCTTTTAGGAAAAAGGGCTTGTGGGAGAAACCATGTGTTTGAAAGAACATCAGATGCCTATGTTTGAATGCAAAGTTAATAAATAACTGAAAAAGCCAGTCAGAATTACTGCAGTACAGGACTATCCTGAAAACCTGCAGCTATTCTTGTGCAGCTCTGGTGTTGCCCTACTTTCATTTCTGTTGCTCTGACAAAATAGCAGCTCAGGGAAGATAGAACTGATGTGGTTTGGGGTCCAGATTCCATGTCATAGCCCATCATCTTGGGGAAGTCAGGGCAAGAACTCAGCAGCTAGTGACAGCAAAGCCATGGACAACAGCCAAGAAAGAGTATGTGCATCCTTGCTTACTTATTAACTCTTAGTACCTTTCCCCTTTCTTATACTATTCATGACCCGCTGCCTAGAGGATGCCACATTCAAATAATGGGCTGGGTCTTCCCCAGTCACGTGACCATCATGACACTTCCACATAGACATGCCCAGAGGGCCAATCTGCTCTAAATAACTCCTCAGGCCTTCAGCCCAGGAATTCTAGGTTGTGTCAATGTGACATTTAAAACTAACCAGCACAAGTCATCCCTTATCAACCTGACACACAAAACTGTCACCTTAAGCCATAACTTTCTACATTTTTGTCTCCAAAGGCTCATGTTACCATCATAATATAAAATGCAGTACAACTCTCCAAAGTCTTAACAATTCTAACACTTTAAAAAGTCAAAATTTTCTTTAAAAGTCCACTCTCTTAACTGTGAGTCTAAAAAATAGTTACATCCTCAAGTATATTTTATTTCAAATGGGAAGAGCAAAACATAAAATCAGTCACACCAAAGCAACACCAAAATCCATCAGTGTAAGTCCAAATTCTGCCTCTCCAAGTCCTGCATCCGAGATTCTGTCATGATATTATAATCTTCTGGGCTCCGAAGGCAGTAAGCAGCCTCTGGTTTCAGTTCTGCTGTATGCAGTAGGACAGCTCCCCTGAGGCTATCTCCACTTCTAACTTACAGCTCCCTCAACAGATGTCTCACAGTGCTGGCATCTCCATCGTTCTGGAGTCTGTGCTGCAGCGCGGCTTCCTTCCTTCCCCTTCACCAAGAGTCGCTCAGAGCCTCTCTGCAGCGTCTGAAACCGCCACATGGTACCTGGCCTGTTTTCCACGACTCTTCACGACTTCAAAACTGCTATCATGTGGATTTCTTTTCAGGACCAAGTTGTGCTCCAAGTTCCAAGTGCTTCAACCCACAGCTCTATCACTTCTGTGTGCTATCTCTGAGGAGTTACTGAAGGTCTTACCTCCACGAGGCTGATTTGTTTTTTAAATCAATCATAGCTGCTTTAGTTTCCACCTGAGCAGAATACAGAGAAAACAGAGAGGGAAGAAAAGATGAAAAGAAACCTCAGTCATCATCATAGAACCTTCCTCTTGAAGCAGAAGGGAACAAATATGGAGGCCCACAGACAATATGCAGAGAGTGAGAGTATGAAGCAGGGGTTTTCTTCCTCTTCCTCAGGGCATAGGGAACTCTGCAGAAGAGGAAGAAGAAAGAGTATAAGAGCCAGAAGGGATGGGGGAAACCAAGGAAGTAAGGCTACAGACACAATGGGGCTGGTACACATGTGAACTCAGATAGACTATGGCAGGATGCACAGGCGTGAAGGGGTCTACAGCAGATGGGGTACCAGAGCTGAGAGAAGTGAGCATGTGCTCCACCCTAACTCAGGTGCTATCTCCAATTGGGAGCCACTTGCAAATGAAGAACGTGTGTTTTCCAAGGGAGTCTCACGGGGAAACAAACCACTCTTAAGTGTAGAACCATGTTCAGCACCAGCTTGGTGGTTTGTCATATTCCAATTTGTTTGTTTCTGATTCATCTTATCTTATCTTATTATTATTCCTCAGATGCCTGTTTGTTTCTAAAAAAGGACAACAGAAAGGCTGTGGATGCACTGTGAGAGGAATTTTGGAAAACTGAGAGGAGTAGTGGGAGGGGAAACCATAATCAATATGTATTGCATGAAAAAAATCTATTTTTACTAAAAGGAAAAAGGAGACACTAAGGAAAAGAAAAAAGTATTTCCAAAAATGAAAAACCAAAAATGAAACAATAGCAGAAAGAATAAAAATCCTAGTAGCATGAATTAGGTGATGTGGAATTCCAAGTAAAATAATTAAATATGTACCAAAAACAAAAACAAAAACAAACAAACAAACAAAAACTCCTCTACTAAACATGGGAAACAAGTAGCAGGAAAAGGGGGAAACTGTAGTGTTTTGGGGTGCTTAAATAACTGAAGTCACCTTGCTCTATTCATGAAATGGGTGAGTTTCAGTAAACTTAGGTGTTCACATCTTTTCTATGCCATGCTGGTACCCAGTCTGTCTTGCACAAGAGGTTCATGTCCCCTAGAGCAGTCTTACATGCCACTTTACTTTGTATGATATCTGCTGCACAGGCCTCTACCTGCTAAAGACTTCTCAGATTATACCCCTAAGGGTGGTTGTGTTAGCTGGAGAGGATGTTTTCAAGAGCAACAGGAAGATAGGAAACAGGTCCAGGACTTAGGATTTTACAGATGAAGATCTATCAAACTCCAGGCTTATTATTACTTGATAAAAATCTTTCGTGGTCATTGAAGACAAGTCTATCTCTCCCTGTGCTCTCTCTACCTTTTGGCTTATCAGAATCTGGTCTTTGTGCTCCTCACAACTACCTCTCTGGGCAGGCAAAATTGAGGCTCCCTGACCTGTGGTTATTTTCTGATCTTAGGCTCCCATGGTAGCTGAGGATATTACAATCAATTCTAAAGGTTCTGTCTGGCTGCTGCCCTATCTCATACAGCATGACAAAATGGAATTCCTCTCCACTACTGACCTGTCCACTGGAGAAAAATCACTCTCTCACTGAAGCCCACAACTAGATTTCAGGCATGTGAAGCTTGTGGGCTTTTCTGAGAAGGGGACTGTTCATCTGCCATCTGGATTACTTTCAGGAGGTCATTTCCTTTCCCTGAGGCTGGTTGGCATCTCTGTGATGTGTGTGTCTTTTTGGTCTTTCCTGTTTTCTTTTTTCTTCACTTTCTTCATGCATTTATGAAACTCTTTGAGTTAGGGTCTGCTTTTTCTTATTCTGACACATCTTCACTGACTCACAAAGATGCAGACATGAGTTCCCTGTCCAGGCCCTTTTTGGAAAATGATTATTAGACTTTTCTTGATTTGTTTTGGGGGCATCATATCTTCCAGGTTTTTCCTTTTTGGTGTAGCATTGGATTGATCATTTGCAAGCTGGAGCTCTGTCAGTTGGAGTAAGGTCTCTGGTGTTATGTGGCTGCTTCCAGGATTTTAGGTGACACAATTGGATCCACAACATAATAGTCAAATAACAGCAGACCACAAGTGGCAGTCCTGTCATCAGCAGTTGTTGAAAACTTGGGTTGTGTGGTTTCTTAGGGGGAGCTTGGGCTGACTCCTGATACCTGGTCTGTTGAAATGGCGTGGAAATAAAGATCCACTTCATGCTTCCAAAATGGTTAAGTCTCTTAACAACATCAGTGCTGTGCTTGCTTTCTCTAGCTTCCACTGTGACCCTGAGCTGGGCTGGCAACAGCTGAGATAAGTATCCTCAAGGTGTCACATATAGGCTCTTGGTTAGAAGATCTTTTATAAGGTTACAGTCAACCTGCTAGTTCGGGAATAACAGTGGGACTAAGTTCAGATCTCTGCCTAAGAGCCTTTGCCATATGTACCTTGCCTCTGGGTTCCCAGAAAGACAGAAATATTCCTAGGGTATGTAAGGCTCTCTCTCTCTCTCAGCCTAAGCCTGGGAACGTGACCCAGACAAGCTTGGGAAAGTGACTCAGAAAGAATTGAAGGCCAGTTTCAGTTTCTGAGATCAAGGTGGCCAACTGAAATAAACAATTTCAACTAAGGTAAACAATTCTCAGAAAAGTACCATCTGAAAATTCTCTGGAAACTCCCCAACACCCCTCCCTGCCAAAAATAGCCCCCAAGACCAACAACCCCTGCAATAGCCAATAACGTTTAAACAAGCACCCTTAGTGACCACCAGAGTCAATCCTAACATAGGGCACGCAGCCCCTCCTAACCTTTGCGGGTTTTAGCCTTTAAGAGTAGCCTGTAACAGTGACTCGGGGTGCCTCCCTCCTGAGTGAGTGCTGAGGTCCCCTGACCCGCGTCAGCAATAAACCTTGTGCTTTTGCATCAACACTGTAGTCCTTGAGTGGTCTCTCGCGACGACCCCTACCCGAGTGGACTCTAGGGTCCAACAGGTACATCCAGTAGGCTCAAGACTGAGATCAAAATCCAGTTGGAGATCTGATGCTGAACAGGGGTACTCATTGTTGCCACAGACACCAGGCAACCTGACTCCCTGAAGGACTCTAACTGGGCAGACTCACTTTTAAACAGTAATTGAGAGGAATTAAAAGCAAGTTTCAGGGCTTTTCAGAATCTGCCTTAGGACTGCTGACTATGAATGTGGTGTTATTATGCTAGCTGGGAAGACACTTAGCAAGTCCCTTATATAGGCACATTGCTGCCAAGTGCATGCAACTGAAAACTGGAACTGTTTTCAGGATCTGTTCAGAATCTGTTGTGTGACAGAAGCTGGCAAACCTGTGCTAAGTGCTTAGAGAGAATTATTTCCCAACAATTATGCTCATGGATGGAATATTCTTGCCCATAGCACAGGGTCAAAAGAAAGCCACCATTTAAGATGTACTAGGAATTGATGATTCCCAAGACTGTTGGTGAACTAGATGGTCAGCCTCCTTGTGTGACATTATGAATTTGAGATTGCAGCTGAGGGAGCTAGGAAGGAATGACAGGAAGATTTTCAGGTCCACTTCTAAGAACAGGACTTCTCATTTCATGAGTTTTATGATGTAAATCTTAACATTTGTCAAACTTGTAGTTTACCTCTTTCATTAAATTTGAACATTGTTTTAATAATTACATTATCAAATACTTAATGCCACCATTGTTTGTTTTGCAATTGGGATGCACATTGCATACACATCAAACTGACTTTGTTCCACAGGTTGTGCTTGCTTCTTTTTTCTTTTCTCTATCCTCTATACTGTATACTTTCAGTGATTTAGAGGTCAGTATTTTCCCCCCAATGATGTTTCTATTTTGTTCTACATCCATCTAATATGTGGATTTCTTCACATATTTTGTTTGTTTTCTCCACAAGAAAAATAATATATTTTAAAATATCCATGTGGTTATTATCTATATTTTATATTTTTCTGTATAAAAGAAACTTTTTCCTCTTATTATCATAAAATGAAAACTCCCATGAATGAGTTGACTGACTGTTAGACCTGGGGATGACCAATTTACTGTGCCTTCATGACACTACACCTGTTCCCATTTGGGCAATTACCCGAAGTCATGTTTGTCTTATAGGTAGCAAATCAACAATGCTAGAAGCAGAAATCCCAAACCAAAATTTCTTGAAATAGATATTTTCTCAAAATGTGCTAGGAAAAATGGAAAACTTTTAGAAAATATAAAAAACAAAACAAAACAAAACTGGGAGACAGCTAAATTTGTGAAGATGGATCATCTTAGGAAAGAAGTACATAAAATCTATTAGTGTTCAGGAGAACACTGGGATATAGGGATAGTACCATATGTTGAATAATCTGCGAATAGTATCTTATTTTTAATCTTTTGACTAAAGTTGTTTGGGGATTGCCCAAATGTTCTATAGCAGATCTGAACACAGAAATACTACACTTCACCAAAGAAATGGATATTTCTTAGCTTTTGCTGGACACTGTTGGACAATTTGGTTTAGTCTCCAGGTAGACCTGACCCTGTAGGCTGTTGTTGATCTTAAATGTCCATAGTTGTATAATATCAGCATAGCATGACAGGTTGGATACTTCCTGTGTGTAGTGGTTTTCACTTCTGACAGATTTTCTGTTTGTGTAGTAGCCACCTGGGCTTGTCTCTCTCACTATGTTGGCGTGACAAGGATACGGTAAGTGTCTGTCAAGGTAAGATGAACATAGACTGTGAGTGATGTCTGGGTGGATGTGTAAGCAGTTTGCAGAGCTTTCTTTGGACAACTGTGCAGATGAGTGATCAATTACACCATTAGCCTTCAACAAAAAAGGAGTACCACATTTCCTTATGGTAAAAAATAATTGTTTTTAAGTTTGAAGGAAAATTCCAGTTAATGTAGATTAAAGGAGATTTTACTTTGTTCTTCATGTTTAATAAACCAGAGTCCCCCAGACTGATGCTGATAGCTACAAAGACCAAAATAGTGACAAACACAGTTCACATTGGATTACTGTTTCACAGCTGTTCTCCACATCACCGTTAGGTTTCAGATTCTTGGTCCCTTTTGTCTGAGCTTTATATTTGCAAAGTTCAGATAGTGTCTTTTTAGAATGGGCCCAACCATGCATTCAAATCACTGTGTGTATTTTGAGAACTCTCTAAATCTTTAGTAGCTTTATTACTTATTCCCCAGGAGAAAAACAGTTTGTATTAATAATGAGAAAGAATCTCTACTGCCAATATATTCATTTTATAAATACATAAGTGCACTAAGAGATTTCTATGTCGTCCATTATTTAAATTTTACTCCTGAAAGTCCTGAGTGCCCTTCTCAGCCTCATTAAGCAGGCCACTCTTAAGAGCCATGGCTTCTCAAGAATTGATAGATCTGGATACAGGAATTGCTCTATGTAGATATTTCAATGGAAAATATTTTTCTTTATACTGTTACTGAAATGCTAACATAAATACCCAGATATACTAAAGACAACTTCATAAGAAGTACGATCTTGTTGAAACAGCAAGTTTCTTGGTGAATAAATCAGTAATGATATTTTTCCTATCAGTTCTCCTTAGTGGTATAATTGCAGCAAACTATAAACTATATTTCCTTTAATAAAGATAAAGCAGGCATCTCTAGATATCAAGAATATTCTATACCTATATATATATATATATATATATATATATATATATATATATATGTATATCCAGCTCACCATTAAAGGATAGACCTCATTCATGCTATTATATAAGGATTACAAATAATGATGATGGGTTCATCAGTAAGGAAATTATGGAGTATAGAGAAAGAACAAGAGCTAAGAAAGAAAAAAATTGTAGTGAAATTCTAGTTCTCTGTAATTCACAGATAAATTGTTACCTCTGATTGCTAAGGATTTTGATCCTATTTCTAACTGAGGGAATATAAAATGTAGAACTTTGAAAATTTTAAACACTTCTCTAATAATTTGTAGTAAAATTTTCATATGTAATGTGCTATGAACAGTATGTATTTAGTATTTTCAGTAGAAATTTTACAATTGTCAGTTACCATGTTGACTTTTATTTGTCTAGATATTTAATGTTTTAAGTAAAGTTGACTACATGGTTTGAACTCTGTGGAATTAGAAAGCCAATAATCTCAATCAGGAAAGTTATTTCTCTAACTTGATACATCACTTTAGAGACCATAATTTTACCTATTCTGATTTTATCATCACAGTAACTGAGGTAAATTTCCATTTCCACAATAAAGTGAATAAAACCCAAACCCAAATTCCGATGTTATCTTCATGATATTTAAAATATTCCATGGTAAACTAAAAGAAATTAATCTGGTTGTTGCAAACTGCTTCTCTCTAAAGAGAGATGATTAAATTCTCTAGAGAAGACAGCTTCCTGCTTCAATATTATTGGGAAAAGAAACCATAGGGGAAAATTTCCTTCCTTAATCTAATGAGTATTTTATAGGAGAAAATATTTTCAGGTTGTAGAGTGTGAGCCAAGGCCAAAAAAGAGCCAAATAGGACTCCTGATGCAAGGTAAACTGTCAGACCTCAAGAAGACCAAGAAACATGTCATCGTGAGGGAAGGTGAGAGTCTGCGCCATTCTAACTGATCATACTATAAATTATGAACATTTGGGCCACATGTGATGGTCATTCATACGTGACTAGAGTCTCCTAATTTTGGAAGACATTCAGTATGACAGAGTTGTGACCTTCCCACTGAAAACTATGGACAAGCAGTACATCCTGAACTTGTAAGTTGTTCAGGTAGATTATGAGTCTCTGTTTAGTGGCACAAGTGATGGCAGCCTTGGCTGGTCTGGAACTCACAGGAATCCAGAAGTCTTTGTCTTCTAGTGCTGGGAATAATGGTGAGTGCTATGATGCCCAGATAATACCAGCATTTAAAGCAAAACCATCCCAGGAGTACCTACACGTGTCTGAGCTTAGAAAATAGAAATTTCTGAGAAAACCAGTTGGTGTCAAACAAGTCAAAGTCTTCAGCTTCTTCAGTCCAGGAAACTACTGCTTATTTCCAGATATTAGAGTAGTCTTTTCCAGGCAGGATCTCACCTGCAGACACAGGTTTATCACTCTAATTAACCTGCCAATTTCTTGGTGGAAAAGGAACTGAAAAGCTGGTGATAAAAACTGTATCACTTTCAATGTTTCAAATGACTTTAAAGTCCATGCTAATTGATTTTGAATTCATAGTCCATGATTTTAGTTCATTCAGATAATTCTGCTTATTTTGTTTAGCATAAAATGCTACTTTTTACATATTTAAAATGTTTACATATACATTTATATATTACACATATATACCATAAACTACCTATAGCATGAAGAACCATGACACAATCAGGAATTATATAAATGTCACATTCTTAGTGTTTTGGCTATTTGTATTGGATAACCTTGAAGAAAACATCTTTCCTATCTTGGTGTGTCTAAAATTCTGAATGTAAATCAATCTCCATCATATCTTGCCATTATCAACTTAAAACATCTATATAGACCTAAAACATCTTTACTTCTAAACAACTAAGCTTCATTGTAAAACTAAGCTACCTGGTCTTCAACCCCATCAGAGACTTAAGAAGGAATAAACTTGATTACCCGAGTATGCTGAGAGTGCAGGTTAGCAGCTTTCCAAATGAGAAGATGACAGAGACAGTTTGCTACCTGAATAGTCACCCAAAACTCTCTATAATGTTGGAGCATCTTCTTTGGTCTTCTGGCCCTCTATATCTGACAGACATATTTGTTAGGCAGGAACTATTGAGGAGTTGCTTACCCTGTCTTGGCAGAGTTTGGCTGTCGACTCTTCCTGCATTCAAGCTTGCTAGTTTTTAGGCAGAATTCCGTCTGTGGTAGAAACGAGGACATTTTGCCCAGTTGCTTGTTTGCCACATTTGAAGCCATCTCCATAATGAAAAGATGGCATCCTCAACATATGGTGCTGGTCTAACTGGTTGGTTACAAGTGGAAAAATAAAAATAGATACATGTCTATCACCCTGCACAAAACTGAAGTCCAAATGGATTAAAGACATCAACACAAATCCAGACACACTAAATCTGTTAGAAGAAAAGGCAGAGAAGAGTCTTGAGCACAGGAGACAACTTCCTGGACAGCTCAGGCCCTAAGAGCAACCATTAATAAATTGGACCTTATGAAACTGAAAAGCTTCTGTAAGGTGAAGGACACTGTCAATAGAACAAAACGACAGCGTACAGCCTGGGAAATGATCTTCACCAAACCTACATGTGACAAAGGGCTAATATCCAAAATATATAAAGAACTCAAGAAACTAAACACCACCAAAACAAATAATCCAATTAAAAATGGGGTACAAAACTAAACAGAGAATTCTCAACAGAGGAATATTGAATGGCTGAGAAACACTTAAAGAAATGGTCAACATCGGTAGTTATCAGGGAAATGTAACTCAAAACGAGTCTGAGATTCCATCTTACACTTATCCAAATGGCTAAGATAAACTCAGGCAACAGCACATGCAGGCAAGGATGTGGAGAAAGGGAAACACTCCTCCATTGCTGGTGGGAGTGCAAACTTGTACAACCACTATGGAAATCAATCTGGTGCTTTCTCAGGAAACTGGGAATAACTCTACCTCAGGACCCAGCCATACCACTCCTGGAAATATTCCCAAAAGATGCTCCACCACACAACAAGGACATTTGCTCAACTATGTTCATAGTAGCATTATTTGTAATAGCCAGAATCTGGAAGCAAACTTGATGTCCCTCAACCAAAGAATAGATAAAGAAACTGTGTTACATTTACACAATGAAATACTATTCAGCTGTTCAAAACAAGGAAATCATGAAATTTGCAGACAAATGGTTGGAACTGGAGAAGATCATCCTGAGTAAGGTAACCCAGACCCAGAAAGACACGCATGGTATATACTCACTCACAAACGGACATTAGCTACACAATATAGGAAAACCACATTGCAACATAGAGACTGAACCTTAAACCTAGGACCACGTGTGATGCAGATTTACACTCTCTGCTCAGGTGTAGTAGCACAGTCTTCTTGTGGATCCCACATGTGGAGAGTAGGGACTACTTCAGACATGCACTCTGGCCTCCGAACTTAGATCACTTCCCCCTAGCAGGATGGCCCTGCCAGGCTCCAGAGGAAGAGGCTCCAGGTAGTATAGATGAGATTTGATTGGCTGAGGTCAGATGTTAGTGGAGGAGGGCTCCCCTTTCTAAAATGCTACTTTTATCATTGTGGGAAAGGAAGAAAAATTACTTGTCATCCTGAATTAAAGGTTATTTCTTTAAAAATATAAGATAAATCTTGTTCTTAAAAAGTAATAAATAAACTTCAAAGTTTTGTTTCCATATTCTTCAAGTGTACATGGGAGGAAAAGGCAGCAGAGAATAGGTATAACCTTATTCTTATTCTAATTCTACGAATTCACCTCAATAATTACATTTGCAACACACTATGCAGTAGCTGGTAACACAGAGAAGACAGTGCCGCTCTGTGGAGTGTAACACACTGGCTTGTGTAATTCTATGTTCATTTCTCTTTTTTCCCTGCTAAACAACCTTGAATGTAGTATTTGTTCTTTGCTTCTTTCTTATCTATATGCCAGGATAGACCTCTCCAAATATTACTAGCTGCTCATGACCCTATTATTAACTGTAACATGTTGGTTTCCATGACACAATTTAGAAACCCCTTGTTTTGATCACTATGACTGTTGGATGAAGTGATAATTCATGCTAGTAGTGACATGAATTGTAGAGTTGAAAACAAATGTAAGTCAAGATTTTTAGTGATCTTGAATAAGTAGAAGTATGGTATCTGTAGTGAATACTGAGACAGTTTCTCAACTTCATGCTCAGGACGCCTCACCAGGGTACAATGCCCAGCTCTGAAAAATGTACTTCCAAAGGTCCTTTCACCAAACTGAGTGTAGATTGTTTTGGACCATTGTGTGAGATAGACAGTACACTGAAGATATTTTTTGTAGGTGAAGAATGGGTTTGGGTAGAGTAGCAATCTACATTATTTGCCGAATTGTCCAGTTTAGTAAGGTTTGGTCTTATTTTGCGAAGCTCTAGACACACAGACACACACTCACACACCCACATACCACATATATCCAAAGGAAAGTGGATGAGTGAATGAATGAATTGAATGAATGAGTAAAGATAGTGGCCCTACTGTCTTGCTTGGAAGCACACCTTCACCGATCTCTATTACAGGTTAAAAGTTCTATTCATTCTGTTATCTTCTTGCTGAATATTCTGGATTACTTTTCTACTTTAAACTATGTTGTTCAGAGCTGAAAATGTTCCCATTGTAGTTGTCTTATCTTGTATCTTTGAGAAGTACAGGCGAATCACTTTTATGTTCTTTTGTTTTTATTCCTGTTAACAAATCTTTGGTGTCTTTTGTAATGTTGGCGCATGCCCCTAACTCATCCCATCAAAGAATACCTACCAGATTGTGGTTACATACTGTAGTCTCTTCTTGGCAAATAAAACAGGGAGTCAGAAAAAAAATCTATATTAGAGAAACATCCTATACAAAAAGCAATGGCCTTTCATCATAAGGTTCTTTGTCATAAGGTTAATCATTAAACCTTAATCTCTACAAGGAAATCCTTATCTAGTGGTTGCCCTTTACATTTAAAATGGAATTTTATCTAGAATTGTTCTGGCATTATGAAATTTAGTGAAATTTTGATTTTACCATGTTGTGAGTTGTCATGTAAAAATGACTTGGTTATTGGAGAAAAGGTGAAAAAATTATGACTTTATTTACATTAGAGATTGTATGTTGAATGGGAAGACTGAGTCATATGGTGCATGGCTGGAAAGCTCCAGGCAGTATGTATTACATTACACAGGAACCTATTTTCTTTTTGATGCAGGGTTTTACTGTGTATCTCTGGATGTCCTGAAACTGTAGTTAGGGCTGGCATTGAAAACACAAATGTGTCCCACTTCTGTCTTGAGAGTGCTGGGATTAAAGGCATGTATCAATATACCCATTTTATTCAGGACCATTGATTGTGTGTTTCTGACTATCACTTGATTTTATTGTTCCTACTTATAGCATATGTCAGAATGAGAGAGAGAAAGAGAGGAGAGAGAGAGAGAGAGAGAGAGAGAGAGAGAGAGAGAGAGAGAGAGAGAGAGAGCGCTTTGCCACTGTTTTCAAGGACTCGATGTTCAAATTATGAGACAGCTTCAGATGAAGTGTGATAGTGTTATGCTTTGTGCTTGTGCAGTTCAGGAGAAATGGCTTTGTTATATATTAGAACTTCATAAAGGTGGATCTGACTATAGTGACTAACTACCAAAAAGAGCACATCCAGACAGTATTAGAGATCAAGGTCCTCACTGGTTCTGCTTCAGTCAAGATATCTATTGGATCCTAGTGTGTTAGGTGAAGTGTGAGCAGTGGCCAGTTCTTTGAAGTCAGTGTTAGAGTTGATTCTGACATTCTCTGGGATGTATAACTGGGAAGAAGGAGCAATATGAGTGAAGAGTGGCAGGGGCATATATTCTCTATGTTGGCTCTTAGGTCAGGGTTATGGTCTTACAGGCATACGACAGAAGTATCTTGTATAAATTTGGGAGTAATAAAGGATGGCAAAACAATCAACACAACATGAACATATAGCAATTGGACACATAAATGGCTCAACAAACACCTAATTATGAAATGCCAATTTCGGGAGATCTAAAGATAGATACAGAGTACAGTACAGTGGCATAAGAGCCCTTCCATAACCCACTTTAAACAATGGACAAAGCATCTACACAAACAAAGAAAGAAAAAAACAAAACAGGAGGAAACAATAATCTTGAACTATACATTAGGACAAATATGCCGAAGAGACATGCACAGGTCTACTCATCTCAAACCAATAGAATAGCCATTCTTCTTAACTAAACATAAAAGATTCTTCAGGACAGATCATATATTAAGGCACAAAGACTAGTCTTTTTGTTTGTTTGTGTTTTAAATTAACTAATTATTCATCCTGGTCATAACTCCCATTGCTCCTTTCCTTCCAGTCCCACCCTCTCTCCTTCTCCCCTAATCTCCCTCCCCTAATCCTCAGAAAAGGGGAGCCACTTTACCATCCACCCCAGCTCATCAAGTCATATCCTGACTGCATGTGTCCTCTTTCCCTGTGGCCTGGCAAGGGAGTCTCGCCAGGGGGAAGTGATCAAAAGGCTGGCAGCAGAGTTCATGTCAGGGACACTACCCTTACTAGAGGACACACATGAAGCCTGAGCTTCCTTTGTCTACATCGATGTAGGGGCCTAAAGTACAGTCCATGCATGGCCCTTGGTTGGTGCTTCACTCTCAGCAAGCCTCTCTGGACCCTGGTTAGTCGGCTATGTTGGTATTCTTGTAGAGCTCACTCCCCTGTAGATTGCTTTTAGTAAGATGTTTATTTTTAGAATGTTAATCCTTCTGGTCCATGAGCATGGGATATCTTTCTATTTCACATCTTCTCCAATTTATTTCTTCAGAGAAATGAAGTTCTTGTCATACAGATCTTTGATTTGGTCGATTAGAGTTACAGCAAGGTAGTTTATATTGTGTAGAGTATACTTTCCCTAATTTCTTTTTCAGTCCATTTATAATTTTTTTATTTAACATGGTTACTGATTTTTTAAAATTTATTCTTGCATCCAGACACTTTATTGAAGGTGTTTATCAGTTGTAGGAGTTCACTGGTGGAATTTTGGGGGTCACTTATGCATAGTATTACATCATCTTGGAATAGCGATACCTTGAATTCTACCTTACTGATTTGTATCCATTTGTTCTCCTTTAGTTATCTTATTGCTCCAGCTAGAATTTAAGTACTATATTAAAGAGACATGGTGAGAGTGTGTAGTCTTGTCTTGTCCCTAATTTTAATGGAATTAGTTTGAGTTTCTCTCCATTTAAATTGATCTTGGCTATAGGCTTGCCATATATATCCTTTATTATGTTTAGCTTATGTTTAGTTTAGTAATGTCTAGCCTTGTAGCTCTTATTTCTCCAAGACTTTTGTCAAAGCCTCTTTCTGCATCTTATGAGATGATTATATGCTTCTTTAAATTTGTTTATCTAGTGATTATGTTGGTAGATTTTCATACATTGAACTATCCTGCATCCCTGGGATGAAGTCTATTTGATCACGGTAGATGATGTTTTTGAGGCATTCTTGTATTTATTTTGTGAGCATTTTATTGGGTATTTTTGCATCAATGTTCATAATGCTTTGAAATTTTTTTTCTTTGTTGAGTCTTTGTATGGTTTAGGTATCAGGGTGACTGAGGCTTCATAGAGGGAGTTAGATGATGTTTATTCTGTTTCTATTTTGTGAAATCGTTTGAGGAATATTGATATTGCCTCTTCCTTGAAAGGCTTGTAGAATTCTCTGCTAAAACCATCTGGCCCAGGGATTTTTTGGTTGAGAGACTTTTGATGACTGCTTCTATTTCTGTAGCAGTTGTAGGACTGTTTAAATTGTTTACCTGATCTTGATTTAACTTTGGTAAGTGAAATCTACCAAGAAAATAGTCCATTTTCTTTAGATTTTTCCAATTTTGTGGAAAACAGACTTTTGGATTTTGTCAGTGTTTGTTGTTATGTCCCTCTTTTCATTTTTGATATTGATAATTTGGATACTCTCCCTTTTCCTTTAGTTAGTTAGGCTAAGTGTTTGTCTATCTTGTTGATTTTCTCAAAGAACCAGCTTTTGGTTTCATTTATTCTTTGTATTGTTCTTTTTGTTTCTACGTATTGATTTCAGCCCTGAGTTTAATTATTTCCTCTTATATATTTCTCTTTAGTGTGTTTACTTCTTTTTTTCCCTAGAGGTTTGAGATGTGCTGTTTGGTTGCTAGTATGGGATTTCTCCAATATTTTTAAGGCATTTAGTGCTATGAATTTTCCTCTTAGCACTGCTTTTATTGTATCTCATAAGTTTGGGTATGTTGTGCCTTCATGTTCATTGAATTCTATAAAGTCTTTAATTTCTCTCTTTATATCATCCCTGCCCCAGTGGTTATTGAGTAAGGAGTTGATCAGTTTCCATCAGTTTGCAGGCTTTCTGTTGTTTCTGTTGTTGAGTTTCTGCTTTAACACACAGTGGTCTGATAAGATACAAGACTTGTTGTGACTGACTATAAGGTCAATTTTGGAAAAGGTTCCATGTGGTGCTGTTAAGAAGGTATAATTTTTTGTGTTTTAGTGAAATGTTCTGTAAAGATCTGTTAGGCCTATTTGATTTATAACATTAATTAGTTTCATCATTTTTCTGTTTAGTTTCTGTCTTTTTGACCTATCCATCTGTGAGAGTGGATGTTGAAGTCTCCCATTATTAATGTGCGGGATTCAATATGTGATTTAATTTTTAATAATGTTTATTTTACAAATGTGGGTACTTCTGCATTTGAGGCATAGATATTCAGGACTGAGATTTTTATCTTGCTTTATTTTTCCTTTGAGGAGTACAAAGTGGTCGTTTCCATCTCTTTTTATTACTTTTGTTAGAATGTCTATTTTATTATATGTAGAACTCCTACTTGTTTCTCAGGTCAATTTGCTTGAAAATCCTTTTTCCAGTCTTCTACTCTGAAGTAATTTTTTTGTTATTGTTGTTTTTTTCCTGAGGTGTGTTTCTTATATGCAATAGAACGATAGATCCTGTTTTTGTATCTACTCTGTTAACTTGTGGTCCCTTTTATTTTATTTATTTATTTATTTAGTAATTTATTCAGATTACATCTAATTTGTTATCCCCTTACTTATATCTTCACATTCTCCGCTCCATCCCACTTTCGCCCTACTCCCCCCTATGTCTATGAAAGAGGGGGACCTTCTCCCATACCATATGATCACAGCCTATCAGGTCTCATTCTGGTAGCCTGTTTACCCTTCCTTTGAGTTCCACCAGGCCTCCCCACCAAGGGGAAGTGGTCAAATAGGGGGCATGAGAGTTCATGTCAGAGTAAGTCTCCACTCTCCACACAACTGTGGAGAATGCCCTGTCCATTGGATAGACCTGAATAGGAGTCCTAGGTTTACTGCATGCATTGTCCTTTGTTGGTACAATAGTTTATGCAGGGCCCCTTGGGTCCAGATCCGCAAGCCTTTATGGTTTTCTTGTAGGTTTCTAGGAACCTCCATATTCCTCTGTTTCCCCATTATTCCTTACCTCTCTCACCTAGAGTCCCAATAGGGAGTCCCAGCATCTATCCCAATCGCCTGCTCAGTGAAGATTTTCAGGAGACATTTCTTTTGGGCTAGTGTCAAATTATAAGTGAATATCTATTATGTGTAGCTTTCTGAGTCTGGATTAACCCACTCAGGATGATCATCCCTAGTTCCACCCATTTGCCTGAAAGTTTCAGGATTTCCTTGTTTTTAATAGTGGGGTAGTATTCCATGTATGAACGTATCACAGTTTCTTTATCCATTCTTTGACTTTGGGACATCTAGGTTGTTTCTAGGTTCTGGCTATTACAAATAAGGTTGCTATGAACATGGTTGAGTGTATGTCCTTTCTGTGGGGTGGAGCATCTTTTGGGTATATTCCAAGGAGTGGAATAGCTGAATCTTGACATAGTTCTAGTCTCAGTTTTCTGAGAAAGCACCAGATTGATTTCCAAAGTGGTTGTAGAAGTTTTCACTCCCACCACCAATGAAGGAGTGTTCCCCTTTGTCCATATCCATGCCAGCATGTGTTGTCACTTGAATTTTTGATCTTAGCCATTCTGATGGGTGTAAGATGGAATCTCAGAGTCATTTTGATTTGCATTTCTCTGATGACTAAGGATGTTCAACATTGAATAAATTTGTGGACAAATGGATTAAACTAGAAATGATCATAATGAATGAGTTAACCCAGAATAAGAAAGAGTCAAATGGTATATACTCAGATCTGGACACTAGCCCAGGGGGCATGTCCTATGAAAGTCTTCACTTATCAGGAAAGTGGAATAGAGGGGAGGACATCCTATTGGGACTTTAGGTGAGAGAACCATGAGAGAATGGGGACATAGAAGGGTCCAGAGGGTCCTAGAAACCTACAAGAAGAACATTATGATGGGCAGATCTGGGCCCAGGGGTCCTGCTCAAATTATGGCATTAGCCAAGGACTATATGTGCAGTAAACATTAAACCCCAATCAAGATCTAGCCAATGGACAGGACATTCTCCTGAGAGTGGGGACTGACTTTCACACAAACTCTGGTGCCCCATATTTGACCACGTCCCCTGGATAGGGAAGCCTGGTGGCACTCAGAGGTAGGATAGCAGGATACCAAGAAGATACTTGATACCCTATGAGCATATACAGGGGGAAGAGGACCCCCTCAGTCACAGTCATAGGGGAGGGGAATAGGGGGAAAGTGGGAGGGAGGGAGTAATGGGAGGATACAAGGGATGGGATAACTAGTGAAGTGTAATATGAATGAATTAATAAAAGAAAAAGGAGTGTTTTTTTTGAAATTAGGAAATTGAGCCCATTGATGTTGAGGGATATTAATAACTGTTGATTCCTGTACTTTTCAAAGTGTGAGTATGTGTGCTTTCATTCTTTTGTTTTGCTGATGTGAAATTACTTGTTTTCTTTGATGTAGTTATCCTGGTTGTATTCCTTCTAATTTCCTTCTAATATTCTCTGTAGGGATGGGTTAATGGCAAGATATTATTTATGTTTGGTTTTGTCATGGAATAGCTTCTTTTCTCCATCTATTTTGATAAAAATTTTTTTGGTATAGTAGTCTGGGCTGACATCTGTGGTCTCGTAGTGCCTGTAAGATATCTGCCAAGACCCTTCTTGCTTTTAGAATTTGGTGAAAACTCAGGTGTAATTCTGATAGGTTTGTTTTTATATGTGACTTGGCCCTTTTCCCTTTCAGCTTTTAACATTCTTTCTTTGATCTGTGCATTTAATGTTTGATTATTATGTGGCAGGAGGATTATCTTTTCTGGCCCAATCTATTTTGTTCTGTAAGCTTCTTGGATGTTTAAAGGCATCTCTTTCTTTTGGTTGGGGAAGTTTTCTTCTATGATTTGTCAAAAATGTTTTCTGGTCCTTGGAGCTGAGATTCTTCTCTTTCTTCTATTCCTATTATTCTTAGGTTTAGTCTTTTCACAGTTTCCCAGATGTCTTGGATGTTTTGTGTCAGGAACTTTTTAAATTTAACATTTTTTTGAATGATGTATTGATTTCTTCAATTTTATCTTCTACACCTTAGATTTTTTTTTCTTCCATCCTTTGTATTCTGTTGGTGACGCTTGTGTCTGTAGTTCCTGTTATTTTCCCTAGGTTTTCCATCTCCAGGATTGCCTCAGGTTGTTTTTTCTTTATTCTTTTTATTTTCATTTTAAGTCTCGAAGAGTTCTGTTCATTTCCTTCTCCTGTTTGAGTTTTCCTGTATTTCTTTAAGGAATTCATTCAATTCCTTCACTTGTTTGTATTTTCCTGTATTTCTTTGATGAATTTATGTTCTTCCTTTAATGACTCTATCATTTTTATAACCTCAGATTTAATATCATTTTCTTGCATATCAGGTATGATTGTGTCTCTAGGGCTTGTTGTGGTAAGATACTGACTTCTGGTGGTGTCATATGGACCTTGGGTTTTGTTGCTTATGTTCTTATGTTGATATCTAGCCATCTCACTGTCTCTGGTGTTAGCATGTCTGGTGGTCCCTGATGGTCAGGTAGTTTAGGAGTAGGCAGAAAGGGTTCTAAGCTTAATATTGATTGGGCCCCTAGAGGCCTTCTCAGGATGGCAGATGGATGATGTCAGTTGGACTCCAAGTATAGATCATCTTTGCTGGCAGTGTCCCATGGGAGTCAGGCAGATAAGGAATTAGCAGTGGAGAGGGCTCTAACATGAATGTTGCTTGGACCTGTGCCCCCCACAAGTCTCCGAGCGATGGCAGGCAATGGTTATTGTGTCCCGCATACACTTCACTTCTCTTTGTCTGTGCCCCAAGTGGGTCAGGCAAATCAAGCATCTAAGCTGAATGTTGCTCATGTCCTCCCACAAATCTCCTTGGGATGGTGGATGAACAATGTGGGTTGGAGCCTGAGCACAGCTAATGGCCAGGTAAGTCCTCATTTTGTTTTTTGTTTTAAATTTATTTATTTACTATGTTAACAGTGTTCTGTTTACATGTATGCCTGCACACCAAAAGAGGGCACCAGATCTCATTCCAGATGGTTGTGAGCCACCATGTGGTTGTTGAGTTTTGAAATGAGGCTCTCTGGAAGAACAGCCTTTGAGACATCTCTCCAACTCCTCATTTTCTTTTTTAGAACGAGGTTTCTTTTGCAGCCCAGGCTGTCCTGGGACTCACTTTGTAAACTGGTAGACTGGGCTGGCCTGCCTTTTCCTCCTGTGTACTGGAAGTACAGATGTGTGCCACCATGATTGGCACAAAAACTAGTCTTAATGAATCTAAGAAGATCAAAGCAATATCAAACATCTTTTAAAAATACTATATTTTAAAGTACATTTCTGTTCATATACCTTCTGAAATAATCAATTAGAACAATATTCTGTTACCTAAAAGTGTTACCTTGAAGAAAGATTGAATACATTTTTCAGAGTATTTCTTATGAAAAAGGCAATATAAAACTCTCACATCTCAAACCAGGAGTGGTGGCGCATCCCTTTAATTCCAGAACTTGGGAGGCAGAGGCAGGTGAATCACAGTGAGTTTGAGGCCAGCCTGGTCTACAAAATGAGTCTAAGACATCCAAGGCTGCACAGGGAAACCCTGTCTCAAAAAAACAAAACCAAACCAAAACCCAAAACAACAACCAAAACAAAAAACAAAACAGAAAACCCAAACAAAACAAAAAAACTCTCACATCTCTAATATTTTCAAAATATACTGTTTAAATCATGTTTTTGCATATTTTCTCTATTTATACCACTATTAACATGAAAATGCTGCCACTCCTTGCCTCATATCTAGCATTTTTAGCTGATAAATATTAAAAAAATAACTTGATAATTGCTCCACTGTTACTGTCTAATAATCCTATCATAGATATAGAAAGAATTCCTGTAAGGGTATCTCATATTATTCTTGTACCTGTCGTAAAATGGCAGAGTGCATATCAGACCAAGAAGAGATTGAGAGATGTTTAATACTATGAAATGTCTAATATTTTAATACATGTATGGTGTAAATAAAAATGAACAAGAACATTGCCTGTTTTATTTGACCCATTAATGTAAAAATCGTTAATTAAAAGTTGCCACTTCAGTTTAATTGAAGTACATAAATCGTTGGAATTGGACAAAGCCCTGTGTGAATGAAGTCCTGAGTGAATGTGTGCTAGTAACGTCATCCTGTCCACGTCAAAGACCCATAGTTTTAGACTCATCAAAGTGCTGAGACCCCTATCACATCCTCACGAGACTCAGAAGGATGGCAAAGCCTTCCTCTTGTCGAAGTGTGAATGTTGATAGTGTGTGCAGAAAACGTCCTCCATAGAATTCCCCCTGACATTTGCAGCCATAAAAATGTTCACCTCTTCACACTGCTCCTACTGAGGTTGGCTAAATGCATCTCTTTGTTCAGCTCTATGTAATAATTCCTCTTCCTATTCAACTGCCATAACTAATATGCTGAAGTTCAGGTATGCTGAAGTCTCCCCATCAAAGACCCCATACCACTAGATTCTATCTGTTCTGTGTTTCTGTCTTTTTCTTATTTTCTTACCACCTCTTGGCATAGCAAGTCACTGGAGATGTGCAGCATGCAGCAGTAAGAAGCACTCCATTTTCCGAACTCCTGAGAAAGTATCCCAGGACATTTGAAATTCTTCTTCACAGAGAAACGTGCTGCTTCTGCTTCCTATGTGAAGAAGCTATTTATGTTTCCCTGTTTATATTTCATAAAGACTTCAAACTCTTTCCATTAAAAGAATGTTAGCACCTCAAACTCCCAATGCTAATCATTTTACATATTAATCTACATCTTGAGATATTTGTCTTCCTATGGCTGGGAATATGAGCATGTGACATCACACTTGTTTTTTCACAAAAATCAGAGGATTTTTGAATTCAACTCTTCATGCTTGCAAGGCACAAATTTATCTCCTGATATAACTTCCTTGGTTATCTCCCTAGCTACATGCTTGGAAAATTTATCTACTAGTTAGAAAAGATGAACATCAAATTATGCATTTTCACATTTCATTGATAATCTTATTTATTGGTGTCATATTTATTGCTGTTACTTTTTGTGAGACCACAGAATTCATTTCTTAAAAAAAAACTGTTTTTTTGTGTGTGTGTATGTTTGTGTTCATGTACATATGTCACATGTATGTGGGTGCTTATGCATGCGGAGGTCAGGTCTTTGTCAGTTGTTATCCACCTTCATTTTTGAGGCAGAACCTTCTGTGAAATCTAGAGGAACTAGAATCTGTCAAATCAGCTAGACTGGTTGACAGAAAGCCCCTGATGTCTTCTTGTCTCTACTTCCCTTTTCTGGGACTACAGGTTAATGCTGCTGCTCTAACTTATTGATGCTGGTTCTGTGAGAGTCATATGGGGTCTGCATGCAGCCATGGCCAATATTATGGTGACCGAGTCATATCCCCAACCTCAAAATTGAGTTCTGTAATGTTGTCACCTTCATCTGAAAATTGAGATGCCATTTGAAAAAATTACACTGCACCTTTTAAAAAATGGTGGTGGTAAATAGTATGATCTTATAATTGTTCCTAAAATGTGACTCATTATAAGACACTGAGAAAAAACATAACCAACTTATTGTTAAAAACATTAGCTGAAAATGTCTTATCTCTAACATAGCTTACACAATTACATAAGGACCTTCTTTGGAGATGTATTTCCCTAAAGGAATTCCTAGTAGGAACACTATATATAACAGAGCAGTAGAAACGGTATGACGAAGATGTATGTGTCCAAACATTTCAACTGCTAGAGTGCATTTGGCAATGAAGAGTCAGCAGAATTTTTGCTGAACAATTAACTGCACCATTAAGAAATAGATTTCTAGCAAACTGAACTTAGAAAATGGATAATGAGGACATACCAATGACAAAGCTGAAGTTAGTCATTTTCAAAGCTCTATATGCTTAGTGGGTGGAGCCTAATATGCTCATAAAGGTAGAATAATAAAATAAATATCATTTTGCTGGGACTTGAGATAATTGGATATGTGGATAGAAAGGTTATTCATATATTTTGCCTTTAGGTTCTTTTCTTAGAAGAATAAATTAGCTGATGATTAAGTGGAAAACATAAAAGAAAAAATACATTAAAAATTTCAAATGAGGATTATACTAAAGTACATTGTAATGGGGAGTAGATGCAAAGATAATTATCTGCATAGATGAAGCATGACTTGGCTCTAGCAACTTCTATTAAAAATTTGGCTACTATCACTTTAGAAGAGCCAGGTTTACATATAAATGCACTGTATATCAATGAGCCAAAACCAATTCACCAAATTACCCATTTGCCAAATGACTTTGCTTCTTTTAGCTATATTAATTTTATATCATTAGTTTTTGTTTTGTCTTAATAGCTTTTGAGTAATGATCAGTTTGTTTCTCTCCCAGTTTCTAAATGAGGTTCGTTTTGTTTCTGTGAAAATTGTATGCCAAGGACTAAAGAAGCAAATACTTACAGTACTAGAACATTTTTGACTATAAAGAATTCTTAAATTAGGTGTAGTAGCACCTGCCTATAATCCTAGTACTTGGGAGGCTGAGGCAGGGAGATGATAAATTTACAATTAGCTTGGGCTGTCTAGAGAGACCTGCTCTCAAAAACCAAATAAAACTAGAGTAACAAAAATAATTACCAATATATTTTTATGTCTATATCCCTCATGGCCATATTCATTAAAATTTGTATTTGTTAGAAAAACTTATCTCTGGAGGTTTAAAAATTAATTTAAGTTAATTTTTAAAGTTTATTATTTTTAATTTGTGTGTGTGTGTGTGTGTGTGTGTGTGCGCGCACGAATGTGAGCTTGTGAGTGTGTGTGTGGGTATGTGCATGTGAGTTCAAGTTTTCTTAGAAGTTAGAGACAATGGATACATCTGGAACCAAATTATAAGCAGTTGTGAGCCATCTGATTGGTAATCAAATTTGGATCCTCTAGAAGAACAGGACATATTGCTAACTGCTAAATCAGGCCTCTGTCTTTAGAACAAGTTGATAGAAATTTATTTTTCTTAATAATGGAATATTTAATTGGTCTTAATTGTATTTTAGAAGTTAGTTATCTAATTTTGAAATCTAACCCTTTGATATCTACTTCAATCATACTCTTTTTTGCTTAGTTGTTAGAGATAGTCCATATCATTAGAGTGAATAAATAAATAAATATGGTGAGTTAATGATCATTCTTCTCCATGAGGAGAGAAAATTAGTAAGGGAACACTATAAACTATTTAGCTTTGTGCACAAATACTCAAACGAGCAATGTGTAACTGTGATGTGTTGGCTGCATCTCTGTCATGGTTTGTGATGTCCACGGAAGACAGGGCTTTATGATGTTTATGGCCTTTAAGATACTCATGACCCCTGTGTTTGATTTGTAATACTTTACTAGATTTGCCAGGTCTCTAAATGCCAAAATATTCATGCACTATGGTATTTTGGAGTATATGTACATCTGTATTTTTTATTGTTTACTGAGTGTGAAAGGATGTAGTAAGTTAAAAGTAAGAACAGCTTCACATTGGATTTTACACTTTTATTATTAAGTATCTATTATTTTACTTACCTACCAACAAAATGTAAAAAATCCATGACAGAGGTAGATCTCGGAAAAGATAAGCTGGGAAAAGATAAGCTTCAGTTTTAGTGGCTATTCTAACGGTAGAGAAGCTGACTGAGATGGTGAGAGTGTGGATCTGCTTAACTTGTGTGTGTGTGTGTGTGTGTGTGTGTGTGTGTGTGTGTGTTTCTCAAGACAGAGTTTCTCTGTGTAGCCTTGGCTGCTCTGGACTCACTTTATAGAGGCTGGTTTCCAACTCAAAATTGATCCACCTGCCTCTGCCTCCCTGAGTTCTGGGATTAAAGGTGTGCTCTACCACACCTAAGCTTCAGTGTTGATCTGCTATCTATCTATCTATTATCTATTATTTATTTATCTATCTTTCTTTCTATATGTCTATCTATAACTTTTCTACCTATTTTGTTTTTCTGAGACAGGATTTCTCTGTGTAGCTCTGGCTGTCCTGGAACCTACTCTTTAGATCAGGCTGTCCTTGCGCTTACAGACATCCACCTACTTCTGTGTCACACATGCTGGAATTAAAAGTGTGTACCATCATTCCTAGCAATAATAAATTTCCTAAATAAAATAAAATATAATAGAAAGACAAAAGAATCTTATAGAGATGATCATATCTGATGTGTATCATTTATAGATATCAAGTAATTCTATTAAATAAACAAATGTTAGAATTAAGAAAGGGGGAAATAAGCCTTCAGTTTATGCATTATGAGATGCTTAAATAAAACAAGAATACGAATCTACACAGAAACCTGTAGGCTTTGAACTTTTTCAAACCTAATTTATTGAGGTTCTTTAATGCTTATACCTCCATTTCAGCCCACCTACGCTAGATAGGAGCGAAAAACGGTTAATGTGCACAGGAGAAGTAGACCTTTTTAGACTCAGTTTCCTTGGAGCTTGTCCATTCTTTGTTGTCAGGATTCCAGTTGATCTGTAAAACAGCAAACCAGAAATTCAGCAAAGGTGACTGGAACTGCAGCATCTGGAACCTGGAAGCTAGAAGTGTTCTCTGGAGTGGTTCTCTCTAGGAGCATCTCAAAGTGGAGCAATAAGGAGCCAAACAATAGGGACACACACACACATATGTGTGTGTATCTGTATGTATATATGTGTGTGTGTGTGTGTGTATGTATATCTCCTCTAAGATTCAATACTGATGTTTATCAGTTGGCAAAATCTTCTAATGGACAAATATCATGTGTTTTCTCACAAGTCTGTTCCCAGCAGAAAAACACCACACACCCTCACACAAATTTCTTTCACCTCCCATAATTGGGATCAAAATAAAAGCATGTTTACATCCACTACAGAAACCAATCAACTCCCTCACACTCTTGATGGGATATCCTTGCCAGAACCTTTTATTCCTCTGGTGTTTCTGTGTGTGAATGGGATACCCACAACTTCATAAGGGTCCCATTTCTATGCTTTGCTAAGGCTTTTAAGTGTTATTTTTTTATTATTAGAGGTTATCATATAATTGTATCATTTTCCTCTTCTCCATTTTCACTCCAAACACTTCCACACACCTCTCCTTCCTCTCTTTTTACATTCATGGCCTGTGAAAATCACAATGATCCAGCTAGTAACTTCTACACGTTAGGCTTTAAGAATTGTGTGGTTTCCCCTACACTGACAGTCTCTAGGAAAATGATAAAGTAAATGCTAAGCTTGATGAATGATTTTGTTTCTCCTTCTGCCTAGGAATTAATTTAATGTATGCTTTAGCAATACTCTTTAAATTCAGCCAACAGCACACAGAAAGTGACTATAGTTAGAGAACAAAGTCTTCCCTTCTCTGTTTTCATGCTAAACATAATAGGAATAAAATCTGTGTGCACATGAGAGCACACGAGCACACACACACAGACATGCATATGTGTGCACATGTGCATACATAGACATAGATAAACACACTTATACACACATGTACATTGACACCACACACATACACAGATACCACACACACACACACACATATACACACATACACACACAAAAATCCCCCACAAAGATACAAAACAGAAATCAAAATGTACAAGCAACAGACTAACTAGTAAGGAAGCCAGGAGGCAAGTGTTAAAATAAAAGAAAAAAAACTCACCAGAAAAAAGGCTTTATAAAAGCTAAAACTATTAATAGAGCATTACTAACATGAATAATTGATAAAACACTGATAAGAATGAAAGAAACACAGAATTGCAAAATGTATGCAAAAATGGAAGATTAGGTCATTTCAAATCAGGTACTCTGGCATAAAATATGTCCTCATTAAGAGAGCGAAATAATTTATAACCAGTGTATTAATGTCCTGGGATTTAACAGACCTATATAGTCAGATATATAATATATATGTGTGTGTGTGTGTGTGTGTATGTGTGTGTGTGTGTGTGTGTGTGTGTGTGTGTGTGTGTGTGTTTATTTTTTTGTGGTTTGGAAGCTGGAAGTCTGGAATCAATATGGCAGATGGTTTGTTACTTTGGAGAGAGAGAGGTGGGGAGACAGAGAGAGAGAGAGAGAGAGAGAGAGACAGAGACAGAGAGAGACACACAGAGAGAGACAGAGAGAGACAGAGAGACAGAGAGAGACAGAGAGACAGAGAGACAGAGAGAAATATTCACTGGTTTTGAAGCTTCTGCTGGGCACCAATTGTTCCTGCCAGCCTTTCAAGTGTACATACTCAGCCTCTTCACACTACCTTCTCCTTTCAATACTCCTAAGTCTGTGCAAGTCACCTTCATCCCTCAGTTCATATGGGCCCAGATTCTGAGGTCAGCCTCACCCAAATTCAGGGTGGGATCCACTTATATAACTTTATCAGCAGACTCTACTTTCAAGTGACATTCTAGAGTTCTGAGTAAAGCTAAATGTTGTGTTCTGGCAGGGTGTTGATCACTGTTCAGCCAGATCTAATCATCAGTATAGGAAATCAACACCCTGAGTAATCCACGAATTTCTCTTCTGACTTTGAATTATTCTATTGTTTCCTTTTTTATTTTGAAATTATAATAAAATGTAAAACACTTACCTTTTCTTTTTCTAACTTACAAGCCCTCCTATATATATATATTGTTTCTTCAAATTATAACTTTTTTTTTTTTACTAACTGTTATTGCATACAAATGTGCACACACACACATATTCCTAAATATAACCTTCTCAGTCCATATAATGTTGCTGGTATGTCTGTTTTTAGGTCTGACCATTTGTCTCTAAACAATTGGTGTGTTATTCCCTGGGGAAGAGCACTTTGAAGTTGCCCTGTAGTACCTTATGTAGAGTTGAGGTTCTCTGGACTTTCATTGGTCCATTTTGGCACACCCATTTGTGTCATCCCTGCTTGGTTCATATTTGCAGAGTAATATTAGTGAAATTTTATTTGCATCTCTTCTGATATTACCAAGAGACACAATCTTACAGAAAATTCTCTAATAGACTGGCTCTTAAAATCTTCCTGCCATCTCTTTCACAGTGTTTGCTGAGTCTCAGGCACAGGAGTGTTTGGTGCATATATCCATTAGGACTGGTCTCTAAAACTCTGCATTTTGATTGGTTTGAATGTTTTAAAATTATATTTCAGTAATTTTTAGTGTGTATGTGCATGTGTGTGTGAGAGAGATGCAGAAGTACACAGAGAGGCAGAGACAAGCATACACAGAGACCGACACACACACACACATACACACATACACAAATACAGACCAAGAGAGCGATACACACATACACACACACACACACACACACACACACACACACACACACTCAGACACAGACAGACAAACACACATACAGATATGAGAGAGCAGAGAGGAGAGAGGAGAGAGGGAACAGCATGTGAAGATCAGAAGGCAGTTTAAAGAACCTGGTTTGCTATTTCTAGTATATGGTTTCCAGATTGAAATCAGGATTTCATGCATGGGAGCAGGTACCTTTACCTACTGAGCTCTCTTGCTTGTCTGTGGCTATTTCTCCACAGCAAAATAGAAAATGGGAATACATACACGATAAATTGATTTATGTTGTAGTACTTCATTAAGTTTTAAGATTAATGATGTCCTTAATTTGGGGACAATCCTGCCAAAATAAAAAGCAGTAATATACCTAAAAATGTAAGAGAGTAAGATGAGAAAACAGAATAAGTTGCTTATCATCAAGTATACATGTCTATAGTAATAAGATAACATATTTTAAATTTAAAAAAGTGTCTGTAGTAATTACAACTTTAAATTTATTTTGTGCCATATGCTTGCAAAGTACCTTCTGGTTTCTGTAGCATGAGTGTCCACTCAGAGTTAAAGTGCAGGAGCATTCCTGGGGTAAATAAAGTGATATGGACAGCTTCAGTGATTCAGGAATGGCAGAATAAACGAATTTCTTCTTCCTTTGGTACGTGGTTTAATACAAATATTAAAAGAAAGCTGTTAACGAGAGTTACAGCACAGTAGTTCTATATATGCAAATTTTGAATAGATTTCGTGGATATACTTATCCTTTCTTATGAGTCCTTTTGTTATTGTTGTGAAATTAGGTGGTTTTACTGTGTGTCTTCTATTATTTAGCCAAGATGCTAATAGGTGAGTTATTATTTCAGCTATTAGAATAACTTTTATTTTGGCAAGTAAGAAGAATTGAACCTTTGGGTTTCTGTCTTTTTTCCAACTCAGTAGTACACTTCTGCCTTTGGGAAAGCCTTTTTTTCTTAGTACACTGACTCTACTTTTATCATAAGAAAGATTTGAATTGTTATGTTCCATAAGATATACAATAACTATATATAAATCAAATCCTTAAAAGTAAAAGATACTTGCAACATTACTTGAGAGAGAGAGAGAGAGAGAGAGAGAGAGAGAGAGAGAGAGAGAGTAATTTATGTCTGTGAGCCTGGAGGACAATGATGAGATTCCTGCTCTATCACTCTTTACCTTCTTTCCTTGAAGCAGCACTTTTCTCTCAAGACAAAGCTAAGCTTGCTTCCAGCATGCCCAGAGGTTCTCACGTTTCTGTTGCCCTGGGCACTGGCATAGACATGTGCCTTTCATGGTCATGCTTAGCTTTTTACATGGATGCTGAGGATTCAAGCTCAAGCTTTCTTATGTTTGTGCAGCAAGTACTTTTACCCACTAAACTTTCCCCCCACCCAAGGCTAAGATTTTTAACCCAGTACTGATATTTTTTTTGGCATGGATCTGAAGCAATATGGTTAGAGATAGATCCTTTATAGAATACTGCAAATAATTATTTGGGAGAAAAACTACAGTACAACTTGGGAGTCACAAGAGAGGTGCTTAACTCTGTTCCATCCATCCCAGGGGCACTTCAGAGGGATGTTTATTTCATGGTCACAAACATTAAGTGATGAAGTGTTTGGCACAGGTTCAACATGTCATGTTGGTCTTTATTAATAAGGTTGGGAGATAAGGTCAAGGATTTATTTTCATGAGGGAGAACTTTGAACAGTCTTAAGTGCTCAAATTTATAATCACCATTGTCAACCTTGATGAAGAAGTTGAGGCTGGCCCAGTGTGGTGGTGCATGCCTTTAATCCCAGCACTCAGGGAGGGAGAGGGAGATGGATCTCTGTGAGTTCGAGGCCAGCCTGGTCTACAGAGTGAGTTCAGGACAGCCAAGGCTACATAGGGAAACACTGTCTCAAAAACAAACAAGCAAGCAAACAAACAATCAAACAAGAAATCGAGGCTGGTCATCTGTCTCTTGAAGGATACAACCTTGGAGTTGGTAAGATTCTGATTTTCTTTCTCTTTAAACTGAAACCTTACTTAGTTGGCCATCTCCTGAGTCTAGACCATGATTAACTTACATGAAACCTTACCTAGTTGGCCATCTCCTGAGTCCAGACCATGATTAACTTACATGAAACCTTACCTAGTTGGCCATCTCCTGAGTCTAGACCATGATTAATTTACATGAAACCTTACTTAGTTGGCCATCTCCTGAGTCTAGACCATGATTAACTACATCAATGAGCAGAGAGACATAGGCAGAGGAGTTAGGGAGAAAACCAAATAAAAAGCAGAAGTCCTGGGATCCTTACATTTTTAAAATATTAATGGAATCTCTTTGAAAAATTTATACTTGTATACAAGATATTTTTATTCTACTTACATTTACTCTTCTCCCTGACTCCACCCAGATCTAACAAGGCAGCAATCATCCTTGATTTATATCTTGTTCTCTTTGAAAACTTTATCTTGTTTGATATTATTATTTATACATATTTTAAATTTTATTATTTTAATTGTTTGTGTGTGTGTGTATGTTCATGTGAATGTGCATGTACATGTGGATATGTGTTGGTGAGTGCAGGTGCCCACACTGGCAAAAAAAAGCTTTGGGTTTCTATGGCTTTGAAGTCTCAGGAACTGATTATCTGCCCCGTGTGGGTTCTGGGACCTGAGTTTGAGTCTTCTGGAAGAGCAGTATATGTTCTCACCCACTGAGCCATCTGCCAGCACTTTCTTTATTTCTGATTTTTCATACATGTCCATCTTAGAAGTTAATATGTGCTTGTCATTTTCTAGTGTAAAATCTAAACTAATATTCACCAATCTGACACAGATTTTAAGTGGGTGGCTCTATCTTCATTGGCCTGGAACTTGGAAGCAGGGAGTAAATGCGTGTACCTTTCTAGTTCCTTTCACATAGGCTGTAAAGGAAAAAATTAATAAAGAAGTTACAGGAAAAACCATGTCCTAGGTTTTCAGACATAGCAAACTATGGGAAATTAAATAGATGGGAAAATTAACGGAAAGTATGGGTTGGTTTCACAAGGGCTATGTGGCTCCCGCTGGTGCCTCTCTGGCCTCATGAACCTAGGGTCATTTCCGGTAATCAGGAATTTTGCTGCTTTTTGTGTGGGCAGGAATATAGGCAGAAACCTTTTCATGGCTGCTTCTCTTCAATTGCTTTTAGGTGACAATAATCTTTGCATTAAAGTGTCATATATTGAAGTAGCATAGTCTGCATTCTTTTGTGGAAAAGTATTAAGTTTCTCTCTTGAAGAATTCATCCATACTGAAATCTTGATAAATGACATGTATTTTATAATGCTCTTTGTCTCTCCCTCTCCCACCTCCTTCTCTGTCTTTCTTTGTCTCTCTGTCTCTGTCACTCTGTCTATCTGTCTGTCTGCCTGCCTCTCTGTCTCTGTCTCTGTCTCTGTCTCTCTCTGTCTCTCTCTGTCTCTCTCTCTCTCTCTCTTTCTCTCTGTGTGTGTGTGTGTGTGTGTAAAAATTAGCAATGTAGCCAAATTAATCCCACTAGTTTGAGAGGAGCATCCTCTTAAAGTAGACATTAGCATGCCTACTTTGCTCATGAGTAATGTTTCAGAAGTTTTGATGTATGTAATTCGTTAGAATAAAATTAAATAAAATTATAAGTTCTAGGAACATTTTATTTTGGTTAACTCTCTCATTGACATGGTTGATATTTTTTAAGGTGGGAGGAAGGTTTGTTAAATATGGAGAAAAGTATTTTAATGTTTTGTTCTAAAACAATCTCAAATTCTTCATTAGGAGCTATAATCCCAGCATGCAGGAACAAGACAGAAGCGTGGAGGCTTATGAGAAGTGTAGAGTTAGATACAGGTCATTTTGAGGTATAGAATTAAAATGGAGGTTCTGGCCAGTGCTTTAAACTTACGATGGTAAAGATTCTATGAGACTATTTGGTTGATGGCCAGATTAGATTTTGATGTTTATAGATGACTGGAATGTTGCATATCCACAGCACTAATTTCTTGAGTTGTCTTTAGTTCCTTTAACAGCTATCTTTTCCCAGCTCTATGTCAGACCAAACATCCTTTCAAATATCAAACAACATAATTAGAATATATTAGTTTAGCAGATTACAAGCTGCCACCAACTTAAGAGCTAATAATTTCATCAGATAACATTTGAAAACTGCAACAGAGATTTCCCTAATGTGTTGTAATCTAGCCACCTGTGGTCTTCACAGGTGTAGTTTTCACATTTCTTGATTTTTTTCTTTTCTTTTATAATTAATAAAAGTTCATGTCAGTATTGCAATTGGAGCATGTTATTCCAGGCACCCAGAATCCATGTTGCAGGTCCATAATTATTATATATGACTCAGTGTGAACTTTATCTTACTTCTTTTGACAAGAGTGAGAGACAAGGAGAGAGAGAGAGAGAGAGAGAGAGAGAGAGAGAGAGAGAGAGAGAGAGAGAGAGAGAGAGAGAGAGAGACAGAAAGAGAGCAGAGAGAGAGAGAGAGACAGAGAGAGAGAGAGACAGAGAGAGAGAGACAGAGAGAGAGACAGAGAGACAGAGAGACACAGAGAGAGACAGAGAGAGGACACATATTGTATTGCATATACTTAAGCACTCATGCTATCAAAGGATTCTTACAAATAACATTATTTAAAATTATAATGCCCAAATTGAGCATTTACAAGATTTCACAAACACATGAATTTCAACACATAGAATGTCACTTGAATATAATTTAATTACAAATTAGCATTGATCTAAATCTAAAACAAGAAAGTGTAAGACTTCCAAAAGAACTCTTAGTTGAAAATTTGATTTCACTGGAGTGGAGTAAGAGTTTTAGATAAAACATCAAAAGCATATCCACTGTACTAGGGGAAAACTCTATCTATGAAGTGAAACTTCAAATATTTTACTTCATCAAAATTTAAAATTCTGTATCAGACACTGTTATTAAAACAAAAAGGTAAACCAAAGGCTCAATAAATATTTCAAATCAAATACCCAATAAAACATTTCACCTTGACTGTGTATTAGGCTCAACATTTTAAAATTAATCAATTAATTAATTCACTTTACATCCTAATTGTAGCCCCCTTCTTCCTCCCCTCCTTCCACCCTACTCCCTCTTCCTTCATTCCCCTTCCTGTGTTCCTCAGAGAAGAGGAGTCTTCCCCAACTAACCCACCCCACCTCATCAAGTCCTATCAGGACTGAGCTTGTCCTCTTCCCCTGTGGACTGGCAAGGCAACCTCACCAGCAGGATGTGATAAAAAAGCTGGCAACAAGGACCATGTCAGAGACAGCTCCTGCTCCCCTTACAAGAGGACCCACATGAAGCCTGAGCTGCCATTCAGCTACACCAGTGTAGGGGGCCTATGTCTAGTCCATGCATGATCCTTGGTTGTGCTTCAGTCTCTCCAAGCATGTCTGGTCCCCGGTTAGTTGGCTCTGTTGGTCTTCTTGTGGAGCTCCTGTCACCTCCAGGTCCATTTCTCTTTTCCCTGACTTTTCACTTCACCCAATGTTTGGCTGTGAGTCTCAGCATCTGCTGTGATCCACTGCTGGGTGGAGCCTCTCAGAGGATAGCGGTGCTAGGCTCCTGTTTGCAGTATGGCAGAGTCTATTAATAGTGTCAGGGGTTAGCTCTCTGCCATTGGATGGGTCTCAGGTTGGGCCAGGCATTGGATGGATATTCTCTCCATCTCTTCTCTCTTGCTCTATCTTTATACCTGCACATCTTGCAGGCAGGGTGAATTTCAAGTTGATGTTTTTCTGGGTGGACTGGTGTGCCTCTCTCTCTACTAGGATACTTGCCTAGTTAGAAGGCTTCCTCTTCAGTGTCTATGGTGCCTATTACTAGGAGTCTCTACTAGATTCCCTCTCACATCCTCCCCAAAGCCAACCTGACTCAGGTCTCTACCTTGTCACAGAGAAGCCCCTGCTCACAGTTTCTCTTTTCTCTGCAGGTCTGATCTCTCCTCTCATATCTCTCTGTGCTCCCGCTCCTACCTTCTCCCTTCTCTCAATCACTACTGCTATTTTATTTCCCTTTCTGAGTGAGACTTAAACATCCTTTCTTGGATCTTCCTTGTTCCTTATCTTCTTTGAGTCTGTGCATTGTAGCATGTTAATCCAGTATTATATGCCTAAAATCCTCTTATAAGTGAGTATATGCCACCTTTGTCTTTCTGGGTATGGATTATCTCACTCAGCATGATCTTCTAGTTCCATCCACTCGCCTGAAAACTTCAAGATTTCCCTGTTTTTAACAATTTAATAGTATTCCCTTATGCAAATGTACCTCAGTTTCTTTATTTGTTGTTCAGTTGAGGGACATCTGGGTTGTTTCCAGATACTGGCTATTAGGAATAAGGCTACTATGAACATATTTGAGCAAGTGTCCTTGTTGTTTGGTGAAGCATAATTTGTATATATACCCAGGAGTGGTATAGCTTGGTATTGAGGTAGAGCTATTCTCAATTTTCTGAGAAAGTGCCAGATTGATTTCCAAAGTGGTTGTACAAGTTTGCACTCTCACCAGCAATGGAAGGATATTTCCCTTTCTCCACATTCTTGCCAGCATGTGTTGTCACTTGCAGTTTTGGTCTTAGCCATTCTGATGGGTGTAAGATGGAATCTCAGACTCATTTTTATTTGATTTGCATTTCCCTGATGAATAAGGACATTAAGCATTTCATTAAGTGCTTCTCAGTCATTAGAGATTCCTCTGCTGAGAATTCTCTCTTTAGCTCTGGACCCCATTTTTTAATTGGATTATTTGGTTTGTTTGTGTTCAATTTCTTGAGTTCTTTATATATTTTGGATATTAGCCTTTTCTTAGATGTAGGGTTGATGAAGATCTTTTCCTAATCTGTGGGCTGTCATTTTGTTCTATGGACAGTGTCCTTTGCCTACAAGAACTTTTCACATTCAAGAGGTCCCATTTATTAACTGCTGTTCTTAGGGCCTGAGCTGTTGGTGTTCTGCTCAGGATGTTGTCTCCTGTGCCAATGAGTTCAAGCCTCTTCCCCACTATCTTTTCTAATAGACTCAGTCTTTCTGGTTTTATGCTGAGGTCTATGGTCCACTTGGACTTGAGTTTTGTGCAGGGTGATGATTATAGATCTATTTGCATTCTTCTACATGTAGATGACTTATGTATACTATCATATCATCTGTGAATCACAATACTTTGACTTCTTTCTTTCCAACTTGTATCCCCTTGATCACCTTTTAGTTGTCATATTGCTTTAGCTAGAACTTCAAGCACTATTTGAAGAGACGTGGAATGGGTGAGATGCCTGTCTTGTACCTGATTTTAGTGGAATTGCTTTGAGTTTCTCTCCATTTATTGTGATGTTGTCTATCACCTTGCTATATATTGCCTTTATTATGTTTAGATTTGTACCTTGAATTCCTGATGATTGCGAGACTTCTAATATGAAGAGGTGTTGGATTTTGTAAAGTTCTTTTTAAGCATCTAATGAGATTATCATGTGGCTCTTTTCTTTCAGTTTGTTTATATTGTGGCTTATATTCATATATTTTCATATATTGATCCACCCTGCATGCCTAGGATGAATCCTACTTGATCTTGGTGAATGGTGTATTTGATGTGTTCTTGGATCCAGCTTGTGAGTATTTTATTGCATATTTTTCATCGGTGTTCATGAGGAAAACTGTTCTAAAATTCTCTTTCTCTTTGGGTCTTTGTGAGTGGTAACAGGATGACTGTGGCATCATAGAATGAGTTTGACAATATTCCCTCTGTTTATACTTTGTGGACTAGTTTGAGGAGTATTGGTATTAGCTCTTCTTTGAAAGTCTGGTAGAATTCTGTACTGAATCCCTCTGGCCCTCTGCTTTTTCACATGGAAGAATTTTAATGAATGCTTCTATTTTGTTAGAATAGGACTGTTTATTTTGTTTACCTGATCTTGATTTAACTTTGGTGAGTGGAATCTATCAAGGCAATTGCCTATTTCATTTACATTTGCAAACTTTGTGGAGTACAGGCTTTTAAAGTAAGACCGAGTGATTCTTTAGATGTTGTGTCTATTCTTGTATCTTCCTTCTCATTTCTGATTTTGGTGATTTGTATATTGTCTCTCTGCCTTTCAGTTTTGCTATGTGTTTGCCTATCTTGTTGATTTTCTTAAAGAACCAGCTCTTGGTTTTGTTGATTCTTTGTATTGTTCACTTGGTTTCTAACTTATTGACTTCAGCCTAAGTTTTCTTATTTCCTACGGTCTACACCTCTTGGGTGTGTTTGATTTTTTTACCTAAAGCTTTCAGGTGAGCTTTTGCTAACATGAGATCTCTCCAATTTCTATATGAAGGTACTTAGTGCTATCCCCTTTCCTCTTAGCATGGATTTAATTGTGTCCCATAATTTTGAGTATGTTATTCCTTCATTTTCATTTAGTTTTAGGAAGTCTTAAGTTTCTTTAGTTTGTCTCTATCTATGTGGTCACTGAGTAGGGAGTTGTTCAGTTTCCATGAGTATTTAGGTTTTGTTGTTGTTGTTATTTTTGTTGTTGTTGAACCTTATCTGTAACCATTGGTGATCTGATATAGTACAGTGGATCAATTCAATTTTCTTATCAGTTGAGGTATGTTTTCTGACCAACTATATGGTAGATTTTGAAGAAGGATCTATGTGGTGCTGAGAAGAAGGTATATTCTTTTGTGTTTGGGTGAAAAGTTCTGTAGATATTCACTAAGCCCATTTGATTAATGACATCTGTTAGTTTGATTATTTCAGTTTTTGTTTTGTTTTGTTTTTTTTTGTCTTGATGGTTTGTTCCTTGGTGATAGTTGCATTTTCAAGTCTCTCACTGTTAATGTGTGGGGATTGATGTGTGATTTAGGTTCAAAAATAATGTTTCTTTTGAAAATGTGGGTGCCCTTGTATTTGGGTCATAGATGTTCAAGACTGGGGTGTCCTTCTGCTGGATTTTTCTTTTGATGAGCATGAAGTGTCGTACTTCATATCTTTTGATTAATTTTGGTTGAAAATCCATTTTATTAGATATTAGAATGGCTACTCTAGCTGGCTTTTTACATCTATTTTCTTGGAAAACTTTTTCCAGCCATACACTCTGAGGTAATATCCATATTTATTACTGGGGTGTGTTTCCTGTATGTGACAGAATGTTGGGTACTGTTTTTGCATCCATTCTGTTAGTCTGTGTCTTTTTATTTGAGAGTTGTGTCCATTGATGTTGGGAGATATTAATGACTGTTTGGGAGAAATTATTATGTTGTTTTTGGTAGTCTGTGCACTTGTCTTCTTTTAGGTTTGCTGTAGTGAAGTTATTCACAGTTTGTGTTTTCTTGGGTGTAGTTAACTTCCTTGGATTTTCCTCCTCCTATCTTCTGTAGGGCTGGGTTAGTGCATAGATATTGTTTAAATTTGTTTTTTTAATGGAATATCTTGTTTTCTCCCTCTATGGTGATTAAAAGCTTTGTTGGATATTGTAATCTCAGCTGACATCTGTGGTCTCTTATGATATGTGTGACATTTGCTCAGGCCCTTCTGATTTTTATAGTCTCCGTTGAGAAGTCAGGTTTGATTCTGATAGGTCTGTCTTTGTATTTTACTTGTTTTTTTTCCCATTGCAGCTTTTTAAAAATTTTTTTTATTTTTTATTTTTTATTTTTTTATTAATTTATTCATATTACATCTTGATTGTTAGCCCTTCCCCTGTTTCCTCCCATTCTTCCCTCCCTCCCATTTCTCCCCTTCTCCCCTCCCCTATGTCTGTGACTGAGGGAGACCTCCTTCCCCTATATATGCTCTCAGAATATCAAGTCTCTTCTTGGTAACTAGCTATCCTTCCTCTGAGTGCCACCAGGTCTCCCCATCCAGGGGACATGGTCAGAAAAGGGGCACCAGAGTTCATGTGAGAGTCAGATCTCACTCTCCACTCAACGGTGGAGAGTATCATGTTCGTCAGTTAGGTCTTGGTAGTGGTTTGACGCTTACTGCCTATATTCTCCTTGGCTGGTGCCTTAGTTTGAGGAGGACCCCAGGATCCAGATCTGCCTGTCATACAGTTCTTCTTGTAGTTTTCCAGGACCCTGTGGGTCCTACTATTTCCTCTTTCTTCCATGCTACTCTTGCCTAAAGTCTCAATCGGATATCCTCTCCTCTGACCCACTTTCTTGGTAAGTAAGGATTTTCATGGTACGTATCCCTTGGACTAGTGTCTTGATATAAGTGAGTATATACCATTTGTCTCTTTTTGCTTCTGGGTGAACTCACTCATTATGATAATTTCTAGATCAATCCATTTGTCCACAGATTTTGGGAATTTCTCGTTTTTAATAGCTGAGTAGTATTCCATCGTGTAAATATACCACAGTTTCTTAGTCCATTCTTCTACTGAGGGACACTTAGGCTGTTTCCATGTTCTGGCTATTATGTATAGAGCAGCTATGAGCATGGTTGAGCATATGTCCCTGTTGTGTGGTAGGGCATTTTCTGGGTATATTCCAAGGAGTGGGATGGCTGGGTCTTGAGGAAGCCCTATTCCCATTTTTCTGAGAAAGCGCCAGATCGCTTTCCAAAGTGGTTGTACTAGTTTGCATTCCCACCAGCAATGAAGGAGTGTTCCTCTCTCTCCACATCCTCGCCAACATGTGGTGTCATTTGAGTTTTTGATCTTAGCCATTCTGATGGGTGTAAGATGGAATCTCAGTGTCGTTTTGATTTGCATTTCTCTGATGACTAACGAGGACGAGCATTTCTTTAAGTGTTTCTCGGCCATTTGATATTCCTCTGTTGAGAATTCTTTGTTAAGTTCCAAGCCCCATTTCGCAATTGGGTTGTTTGGTTTTGTGGTGTTTAATTTCTTGAGTTCTTTATATATTTTGGATATTAAACCTTTGTCAGATGAAGGGTTGGTGAAGATCTTTTCCCATTCTGTAGGCTGTCGCTTTGTTCTCTTGACAGTGTCTCCTGCCTTACAGAAGCTTCTCAGCCTCATGAGGTCCCATTTATTAATTATCGACATTAAGGCCTGGGCTGTTGGTGTGTTGTTCAGGAAGTTGTTTCCTGTGCCTATGTGTCCCAGGCTCTTCCCCACTTTTTCCTCTAACTGAATTAATGTCTCTGGTTTTAAATTGAGGTCTTTAAAAATATGGAACTCTTCATGAATTTGCGTGTCATCCTTGCGCAGGGGCCATGCTAAACTCTTCTGTATCGTTCTATTTTATTATATGTGCTGCCGAAGCGAGTACAGCCCCATTGCAGCTTTTAATATTTTTATTTTCTATATGTTTAATATTTTGATTATTATGTAACAGGAAGATTTTCTTTTCTGGTCTAATTTATTTTGTGTTCTGTAATCCTTTTATATTTTTAAAAGCATCTTTTCCTTTAGGTTGGGGAAGTTTTCTTCTATGATTTTATTGAAAATATTTTCTGGGCCTTCGAGCTGGGACTCCTCTTTCTTCCATTCCTATTATCCTTAGGATTCATCTTTTCATGGTGTCCTTGATTTCTGTGACTTTTTTTTAAGATTTAATATTTTCTTTAACAGATGTATAAATTTCTTTACTTTTATTGTCTATGCCTGAGATCCTCTCTTCCATCTCATGTATTCTGTTGGCAATGCTTACTTCTGTGGTTCCTGTTCTCTTCCCTAAATTTTCCATCTCTGACATTCCTTAGCTTTTGGTTTTGTTTATTGATTCCACTTCAATTTCAGGTTCTAAACTTTTTTATTAATTTCCTTCATCTATTTGACTGCATTTTCCTGAATTTCTTTAAGTGATTTGTTCATTTCATTTTTAAAAGCCTCTATTTGATTATATTTTCCTGTATTTATTTATTTCTTCTTTAAAGGCATCTATCATCTTCATAAGCACAGATTTAGAGGGATTTTTCTGTGTTTCAGTTGTGATAGGACATCCAGAGCTTACTGCCATATTGCCTTCTTTTTTGTTGATTGTACTCTTATGCTGGCCTTTAGCCATTTGGTTGTCCCTGGCATTGGCTGGCTGTTCCTGGAGCCTACTGGGCTTTTTGGCTATGCTGGGATTGGGAGAGCCCTAGGTCATGGGCTCAGGGCTAGTTCTCAAGTAGGCTACAGCTTGTCTCTGCTGGTTGTATACAAGTTGGACCTATAGATAGGTAATTAGGGCATGGGTTTTTAGCCTGTGTGATCTTGAGGTCCAGCAGGTCTCCTCCAGAAGGCTAGTAGATCTGTGAACTGTAGCCTGCATCAGTACATCTCTGGAATCTGGAGTTGTCCTTATATGTCAAGAGTACCTAGGAAGTCTGACGGTGGTACTGAGCATGTCCAACAGGATCCAATCTTCTCCTCTCTTTGGCAAAACACAGATGGAACTTGTTTTCAAGTCCAAAGTGCTCTGGCTTTCTCACCCCTCAGACACTGAGCTGCTGGTACTAAGATTATGTTGTATTCAGCCATCTTAGAATGGAACCCTGTATGCTCCTATTGTCCAGTCGTTCTCCACTGGGGGACAGGTAGAACCGTGAACTGGAGGCTGGGATCTGCTCCTGGTATCAAGGAGTTGTACTTGGGGAGGTGAGAGATTTCTGGGGTACAGATTCTGAAGCTGTGCCTTTCAGGATCTCAAGAGTTGTGTTCAAGTAGGCAGAAGGCTCCAGCTCCAGGCAGCCTGGGAACATGTGTGTCTCTCAAACTGGAAGCTATCCATTGGGAGCCTGGAACTGTGTGTCCCTAGCTCCCAGGATGCCTCTTCTCCAGGAAGCAAAGATGTTGGTGTTTTGGAGTCAGCAGCCAGTTTCCTTACTGGGTCTGCATCTCTGATTTTCTGCTACTCAGATACTATATGTGCTGACTGTTGTCCACTTGCTTATTCTCTGGCACAACGTTCTTAAGACAAACAAATACTTTATTTTTTAAAAAAAGAATGAACTAAATATTTGAGCAGACATATGAAATCATAACCATCACCAAAACCAATTTTAACATCATTAGCATTGATTATATATTTTTAGGGCATTTTTGTTCCCAGTCATTGCAGGAATATCCTACCCAGTGTAATTTAACTCCCTCCAAAATGTGTGACCTCATTCTAATCACAGAGGTATACCAACAAATCCCAAACTGAGAACCTGCCCACAGTAGTACTCGACAACTAACTATTCTTTAAATGTTTTGAAGTCTTAGAGGACAAGGAAAAATTAAAGAGTCATCAAAGTTTGTGGGAGAAGCATAATAGTTATAGACAATGTGTGAACTGGAATAGGAAAAGCATATTAGGGCTGATGAAACGCCTCAGCAGGCAAAGATGCTGGCTGTCAGTCTTGGCAACCCTAGTTTAAAATCTCAGCGCCTTATGATGTAAAAAGAGAACCAACTCTTGCAAGTCGTCCTCTGACCTCTCCACAGATGCCATGACACTGTCCTTCTTGCTCTAATACATTAATGCATTAAAAATTAAAAAAGAAAAAGCACAGAATTTAGAAATGCTAAAAACAAATGAAGTCTGTAAACATTACTTTTTTGGCTGATGTTGTTACTTTACTGGACTAAAGCATGCTCAGATAGCTGATCACACGTTAATTTTGGGTGTGACTCTTGGGACTTTTGCTAGAAAGGATTAGAACTTGAATCATCAATAAACAAATGAAAATCTCCATCTTGGAGGTCTTCATATGGGAGATTCATACAATCATTGAGAGTGCAACAAAACCAAAACAAATGAATTTTGAAACAGCAGATGGTTGGATTGCTTCTCTCCTTTTAGAGCTGTCATTTGTCTTGGGATGTCTGTCTCACCTTTAATTAGAATTCTTACTCTGAGACTCACAGCAGCAGCCTCCAAGGTGCTCAAGCCTTCACTGAGATATTCATTTTGTTTAGACTGGTTTGGTTTCTCGGTTCTCCAGACTGGAAGTATCATATTGTGGGGCTTCTTAGCCTGTGTAACTGTGCTGGTAGTTATAGAGATATACATTTCACCTCCACTGACTGTATATAATGATTCAGTTTCAAGGGAGAGCCTTAACTAACTTAGTCATGGGCCATTGTTAATTTCTTAATTTTAATTTAACATCAGAGGATCCTAGGTGAAGGATATAAGGAGGCCCCATACTACATCTTAAATCTTCTGTTAAGTGGAAATTATTCCAAAGGTAAAATCCCAGACTGTGTATGTAATTACATACCAACTATACCTTAAAGAAGCTGCTGAAATGATACAATTTGTAAGCACCAAAAATATCCAGGAAATAGAAGCTATCAAGTTCTATTATTAAGTTAGGAAAACCAGATTCGAGAAGGAGATCAGAAATTTTGAGAGAGAGAGAGAGAGAGAGAGAGATATTGAGACAGACAGACAGACAGACATCCAGGAATAAAATAAGATTGAATGGATTGAAGGCTTATATGAAAAAAATGCTGGTATGCCAGATTCTCAAAAGCAGAGGTTTTTTAAAAAAACATTTTCTTTTTGTTGAACATAGCCATCATACACTGAGATATAAGTAGGAAGCATAATTTTAGTACTCTTTTACAGAAAATAATTTATGGGCTTAATTTCTACTTGACCCTTGGAGGTGACATGTCATCTTAATAAATGAGCAGTCAAGAGATACCAGATTTGGCTTGTGGGTTAAAGATTCTATGAATACATTATTTAAATTTGCACAGTTGACCAACCAGATCAGTGATAAAATTGTATTAGCAGAAGAAAATGAGGAAGTTCAAGGAGATCACCCTCATTTATCATATTAAAAATTCAATATTCAATTTATAAAATTGGTAACATAATAACATGTAGTTAAAATTGTTTAGAAAAGGCAGTCAATTACCCAAAGAACTAAAATAATGATAAAGAATTGAAAGAAGGTATTCAATAAGATACCAAGGAAGTGGGAAATCTGAAGCAGGGGCTTCCTATTATTTATTGCAATTCTTTTTGTGCCCTTTAAACACATATTTATTTATATTAGAGCTTTTGGATTGCTCTATGGTATGCCAACATAGAAACATATAAATTGTAAAATTTTATGTAAAATTTGTAAAAAGCTTGTAAAATTATATGTAGCAGAAAGTATGGATATTAATTTTTATTACATATGTGTAGAGAGATACATACAAACATACATATACATATATATTTTATAATTGTTTATCAAATCGAATGTTTGCATAGATTACAAGGACTGTTTCAAGCAGTCGATTTAGGGATTTAAGTGGCAGTTCCCTTTAAGTTAATTATTTAAGCAATGACATTTACCCTCTCCTAAATGAAAAGCACCACATTGGTAACACATTTTCTCAAATTGAAAGTTACCCAACCCTCATGTATAGTGCTTTCTTGAACAAAACTATTAAATTCATTTAGCTAAAAGTGCCACAGGAACCACTTGTTTTATTGAACCCCCTTAAAAGTTTGTAATTGAAAAATAATGCAAATGAGTGATTCTTTAAAGGCTAGATCTCTAGTAAGTAAATGTCTTGGAAGCTGACAGCATGATTTTTTTTTTGTTATGCTACAAACTAGCATCCATTTCTTTAGGCCAATATTGAGTAGGTTAAATGTACTGAGGAAGTTGTCTTAGAATATTTTCAAGAAAAAAGTCAACATAAATTTGGTAAATGGGCTCAGGTAAAATACTTGTTAATATATCCATTGGCCATTCAGTAAATAACTTCTATTAAGGGAGAAGAATTCAAAACATAACTTAAAAACCATTTGGATGAATTTAATTACATACACAAGATTCTTATAAATACTCTTGAATGCAGAAAGAAATAGACACACAACTCATCTCAGTTTTTAGAACTTTGGGGTAATATTGCTGCTGTAATGGTTATGCAGTCATCTTGATAGACTCTAGAATTCCCTGGGAGAAGGGCTTCAGTCAAGTCTGTAGGGAATTTTCTTGATGCATTTGTTGAGGTAGAAGTAATTACCCACTGTGAGTGGGACCATTCTCTCAGTATAATCCTCTCTGTTTTAAATGGAAACAGCAAGCCGAGCAAAGGCATTCATTGCTCTCTCTCTCTGAATCAGGACATATTGTGACCAGCTGTTTCAAGCCCATGCTTATCTTTACTTCCAATCATGATGGACTGCATCTTGAACTGTGAGCCAAAATAAACTCTTCCTTAAATTGCTATTGTCCAGGTATTTTGTCACAGCTACAGGAATAGAAACCAAGACAGCTGTGTATAATCAAGCACTATGTAGATCTGTGTGACTCACTGACTGATCCCACCTGGGAAGCCCAGCTGCTGCTGTCTCTCATATCTATGCAGTCCCTTTTGGAAGTGGACTGGTAAATTCCATTCTGACTTAATCAACTTGGGAGGGGAAGTAGGCAACATGGTATAAGATGAAAGACTCTGAAGGATATTCTAACACACAGACACACACACACACACACACACACACACACACACACACACACACACACACCTGGTCTTCCTTCCCTTTCTTTATTCTTTTGAAGATATAGCATAGGCATTTGGACCAGTCTTGTCTATAGGATTCCCCACAAATTGATAGCCATGTTTCTTTCTTTTAAAAAATATATGTATTTATTAATTTATCCATATTACACCTCAATTTTTATGCCATACCTTGTATCCTCCCATTCCTCCCTCCCACCCACTTTCTCACTACTCCCCTCCCCTATGACTGTGACTGAGGGGGACCCCATGTATATGCTCATAGGGTATCAAGTCTCTTCTTGGTAGCCTGCTACCAGGGGACGTGGTCAAATATGAGGCACCAGAGTTCCTGTGAAAGTCAGTCCCCACTCTCCACTCAACTGTGGAGAATGTCCTGTCTATTGGAAAGTGGGACAGAGGGGAGGACATCCTATTGGGACTCTAGGTGAGAGAAACATGAGAGAATGGGGAAGAATGATCCAGAGGGTTCTAGAAACCTACAAGAAGAACATTATGATGGGTGGATCTGGGCCCAGGGGTCCTGCTCAAATTATGGCACCAGTCAAGGACAATAGATGCAGTAAACTTCGAACCCTTCCCTAGATAGCTATGTTTCTTTAGGAAAGTTACAGTCCTTTTCCAGGCTTAGTTTCCTCATGTGCAGAATGCAAAAGTCCAGTCCACGATGGACACAATATTCTTGCATAGTGTGGCTTGGTTTCTTTGTTGTTGTTGTTGTTTGGTTTGTTTTTTTTTTAACAGCACCCAATGAGTGTCAGTTACTATGATTTTTGTCTTTCTCTTCCTCTATGCTGTGTAAAACTGTTTAGTTGAAAGTTGTATGAAGGCAATTGACAACTAAGTGCAAAAGAAAATAGTGACATTGAAAGCCTGAAAATGTGTCTAATAAAAAAATAAAACACTGAGAATAAAGAGGTTGTTAGTCTACCTTAGAATGAGAAGACTACATTTTAAAATGGTAGTCTATCCTGACTGCCTGTACTCAAAACTGGATACTTTCAGATTCATATTCACCAAGGACCCAATTTATTGTGAGTCATCTTTTTAGACACCGTCATCCAGCAAACCTATACAGAGAGGACAACAATGTTTCTTGTACTTAGAATAACACCAAGGGGCTGTGAAATCTCTCCTCTTTCTGAGATAGACAAGTCTTCCTATGCTGTTGAGAAAACGTTTCTTGGTAAAATTGAAGTTTTATCTATCATTAATCTGGAATAAACTGCTAATTAGTACAGTCATGGTTAGAATGATCCCTGAAGTCTATGATGATTAAGTTTAAAAAAAGTTACCTTTTTTTTTTTTTTTTTCAGTGAGACAGCTCGTTTATTTTATTTTATTTTTTTTTTTTATAGTAATTTAGCTTTTATTTTTTACCCTGCTAAAATGTGTTAATTCTACGTTTGCTTTTTATCCAAGGCTTGCTGTATTCTTTTTTTTTTTTTTTATTAATTTATTCTTGTTACATCTCAATGTTTATCCCATCCCTTGTATCCTCCCATTCCTCCCCCCCCCCATTTTCCCATTATTCCCCTCCCCTATGACTGTTCCTGAGGGGGATTACGTCCCCCTATATATTCTCATAGGGTATCAAGTCTCTTCTTGGCTACTTGCTGTCCTTCCTCTGAGTGCCACCAGGTCTCCCCCTCCAGGGGACATGGTCAAATGTGAGGCTAAGCAAGTAATTTTTGTCAGTGTCTGCTTTCATCATTCACTATGATGGCAACTAAATTGCTGTCACACTACTCAGATGCCGCTAATGCAAATTTTCAGTACATAGTAAGTATTATAATGCCATTGTGGGACTAAGAAGGTGATACGGTGTCAAGGATATGCTCAGCATAGCTATGCCATAAATTATAGAAAATGCATATGTATGCAGATTGTTTTTAGTATGACAAAACTGAGTCATGGAAATGTTTCTATGAGTAAGAGGAATGAAATAGAATCAGGAAATTTTGTTAGAAGTTTTGGAAATTCTACTAAATAAAGGAAACTTGCAAGCAGTCAAGTTGTCATCAGACCATAGGCTAGCGTATGATATATATTCCTTGATATCACGTGACAATGCTTCCCAGTTCTACTGGCAACACTTCATGCCTTAAAACCTGAAGAGGGAGACCTCCTCCCCCTATATATGCTCTTAGAAAGTCGAGTCTCTTCTTGGTGACTTGCTATCATAGGGGAGGGGAGAAGGGGGTAAGTGGGAGGGAGGGAAGAATGGAAGGAAACAGGGGAAGGGCTAACAATCGAGATGTAATATGAAGAAAATAATAAAATGGAAAAAAAAAGAAAATAAAAGAATGCTTGGCAAAAAAAAAAAAAAAAAAAAAAAAAAAAAAAAAAAAAAAAAAAAAAAAAAAAACCAAAAAACCAAAAACCAAAAACCAAAAAAAAAAAAGCCCGAAGAGAATATTCTGCAAACAACTCTTGGTGATTGCAGAGGCCAAGAGAAGCATTAGAACCCTTAGTTCTGGGGTTACATGTGGTAGTGACTGCCTAACATGGTCCTGTGAACAGAACATTGATCAGTTGCAAGAGCAATGTACATGCTTCACTGCTGAGCCTCACATGTGTTTTACTATAAAATATTCCATTGGGTTAAGATTTGAAAATGTCATTGCTGCCAGGACCAGCAATGTATCAGACCTAGCCTGTTCATCCTGAAGTATTTTTTCAAATTGTAGTCAATAAATGACATGTATCTGAATTTCCGAAGATGCTTATAGAAAGAAAATTTCATCATGGGCCCTCTTGCGTCAGACTCTCTGGGCATTAGTATTTATTCATCCCTACAAGTGTGCCTTTAGAAAGCCTCCCCTCTGACAGGCATACCTTTTCTCTGAGCTTAGAAGCTCAGAAGTCACCCCCAGCTAAAGACTTGACACCTGTTTCCATCTCTGCTTGGTTTACAAAGCACTGTCATTCTGTACTGCCAGTGTCTGGTGTTCAATACTGTTCAAATATCATTCAAAAAGTTATAAAGTAGATAAAGATCTTCATTGCTTTCTTTCTCGAGCTCATTCACTGTCTTGCAAAGGAGATCTAGCGCCTCTTTTAGCTTACATACCCTCTGTATGTCATTCTTACACATAAAATAGGCCATATATTTAGTGTTCCAGTTGAGACATTTGAGATAGAACAAGAGTATTACCAAATCTCTGCTATAGGAAGAAAAAAAATCAAGACATTATCAAAGATATCCAGACATATATTTATCTTAACTACTTGCTTAAAACGGCAGAGGCAGTCATACTTTACCAGATAATTGTTAAGTCACTCATCTGACGTCATATTATAACTTAAAGCCTCTTTATATACAGGGTAATTATAGTTCTCCTGGTGTAATGTACGCCTTCACCTCTGACTGGCCTCCCACTCTCTCTTAAGCCCATGCTTTACTGTAGAACACCTAAGCTGGAAGTACCAAGGTTACTGGAGCTCATTGGAAATGAGAATCCGCGCCTCCCTCTGGGTAACTGAATTAGAACCTCGTGCATGTGGCTGAGAATTCAGTGTTTTACAAGGCCTGCAAGTGACGCACATTAAAATTTGAAAGCCACTTGAACTGCTAGAACTCTTTTTCCTCTGTTCAATTCTCTTCCCACTTTCATTTCCCTCTCTTTTATTGCTTTCTGCATGACTGAACTTGACGTTATTAATTCTGTTCCCCTTTTATGCATTTGGGTAAAGTTGAAGGTTAAGAGGATGTGAAGGCTACTTTTCCAACCAAACCTATTTTCTCATTTATTAGACAATATTTAAGCCTCTGAAATACAAGGTAGGCATAGAGATCTGAATGAAAATCAAACCCATCCTGCTTTTTTTTTTTTTTTTTTTTTCAGTGTTCTCCTTTAATGTAAACTATCAAGTAAAAGGAGCTGACACTGGGGATCTGCACATTGGTGTTGTGTGGAGACCAAGGTTTCTTTTATGGAAATATATTGACCTACAGATAGATGTTCAGTTGCATCTTGACTGAACAGAGAGTTGCAAACCCTGTTGGCTTCAAGATTGGTGTCTTCTGTGAGGTGACATGGTCTTACGCCTGTTTCCCTCTGGATCTTTTTCTGCTCCCCGCCTGTCACCTTTCCACTGGTCCTTCAGTTGCATGACAGTCTTCGTTGTCACCTCTTCATACCAGCCTACCTCATGTACAGTGACTTATTTCTTATAGTAATGGTACTTTTAGTTAGAGATCGATAGTGTATAAACCCATGTAACAATATTTTATATACTGTGAAAGCATCTCTTTAAAACCTTTAAAAATTTGAAAATAGATGGGAGATACACATGTGAAGTTATACCATGTGTCTTCATACTATTTTGGTTGATGGCTTAAACACTACTCTTTCACTGTACTATGCCTGTGTCTTTTGCTTTAAATTTTGCTTTATAAAATTTTTAAGATAGGGTTTCACACTGTACCTCTGACTGGCTTTGAACGTTTGGTAATCTTCCTGCCTCAGACTCCTAATTAGTGGAATTATAAGTATATGCCACCATGCCTGGCTATTTCTTTTTATTAAAATATGCATTAGAATATTTAAATCAACACACTGTAATGGCATATATTTATAGAGTACAATGTGACAGTTCAGGACACGTACACATGGTAAGGGTTATTGGCATATTTACTATCTCTACAAGCCAACAATGACCTTTTTACATTAGAAACATTACATTTTTTTTTCAAATAGCTATATTAGGTTAATTATCATCAACTATAAGTATATATTATTACAGGTTAGTTCTTGTATCCACTTGTACTCGCATATCCATTGCCTATCATATCTCCCTTTCTCTTTCCTTCACAGGCTCTGAAAACTTCTATTGAGGTTCATTTTTTAGCTACTCTATATAAGTGAGAATATATTGTTTCTTATTTGTTAATTTTACAATGGTGTCTAATTTCATTTATGTTGCTACAAATGTTAAAATTAAGATTTTATAGCTGAACAATATTTAAATGTGATTTATACCACATATTGTCCATTGGTAAGTGAGCACCTTCCATATCTCATTATTGGAAAGAGTGTTGTATAACAGATAGGAAGGATAGAGCATTTTTTTTTGCATACTGACTTCATATCCTCTAAAGATATATTCAGGAATAGAATTTCCGAGTGTTAAAGCCATTCTATATTGATTTTTTTGCTGTAGTGTTTGCATTTCATAATGACTATACAATACACATCCCTAGCAGGCACCATAGTGTAGTCATAATACCCACTTTGTAATTTTCATCTCCATCAATACTGTGTAAAACTTCCCCTTCACATCTTGGCTACTAATGACTATGTTTTCTCTTTTGGAATATGTGTCTTAATTGCAGTAAAATGGCTTTCAATGTGGCTTCAATTTCTACTTCTCTGTTGAATAATGAGACTGAACGTGTGTGTGTGTATGTGTGTGTGTGTGTTGTATATTTTCTTCAGAGCGATGTCTACTTGGTTATGTTTTTGTTGCATTCTTTTAAATAAATTTTTTTGATAAAGGAAAAAATAGGTCAAAAAGTTAAATAACTGACTTTCCTGAGTTTGATTTTGCTTGAACCATGGTTTAAAGCTAAATAGAAGTAGAATATCTCAAAGAATTTTGCTTACTTTGTTAAAAATCATGATTTAAAGAAGACTGTAGCTTCAGGTATGAACCCCAAAATATGATATTCATTAATTTTCATTTGAATACTATTTGGTTGTGAATCTTGTCTTTCATACTCATGCTAATGTTTTTTTTAAAAAATTGCTAGTGCTACAATTTTCTGGTTTAGTTACTACTTTTGAAGATTTAGCCAAAACGTATTTTGACTAAAGATCATTAAGTTAAACAAAGGCTTCTTGATAACTTACAATTTGATTGGATTTTTAAATGTATCCCTAAAATTATTAATAATTCACAGTAAATAATTCTCGATATTGCGAAGTGGAAATTAATTTTATTTTAGGCGGAAGATCATAGTTTCCTTTATGAGCCTTTAGTAAGCATTCCACACCCACCCAACTTCGCATAGCATTCTATGTTATCTTTAATTTCTCCGATGAATATAAGAACTGCCTGTAAGACTATTTTCCTACTAACCGAATCAAGTGTGAACATTAGTATTTCCAAACAGTTCATGCTATTTTCAACAGCTTTAGAAACAAAACCAGAAGCTAGAAAATAGGCACTTGATACTACAAGGAACTATTTTGTCCATGGGTAACTGCCATATACATGTGCTTGTGCTTTCATTTGGGCTTTCTCTTAGGAAGGGTTTGACAAGATAACTAGATTGTCTTTTTCTTTTCTAATAGTTTCACCAGATACGTCCCCCCAAGATTCAGGTCAGCTATGGCAAGTTATCAGAAGTCCAGTCTTAGCTGGGTGTGGTGGCGCATGCCTTTAATTCCAGCACTCAGGAGGCAGAGGCAGGCAGATCGCTATGAGTGCAGGCCAGCCTGGTCTACAAAGCGAGGCCAGGACAGCCAAGGCTACACAGAGAGATCCTGTCTTGAAAAACCAAAAAGAACAGGAAGAACAAGAAGGAGGAGGAGGAGGAGGAGGAAGGAGAAGAAGAAGAAGAAGAAGAAGAAGAAGAAGAAGAAGAAGAAGAAGAAGAAGAAGAAGAAGAAGAAGAAGAAGAGGAAGAGGAAGAGGAAGAGGAAGAGGAAGAAGTCGTCGTCCAGTCTTTAAATCCTTGTAGCATTTGGACTAAGTCATCTGTCTTAGTTAGGATTTTTGTTGTTGAGAAAAGAAGCCATGCGCATGATGACTCTGATAAGGGAAAACATTTGATTGGGATTGGCTCCCAGATCAGAGGTTTGGTCCATCATGGTGGGAAGTATGGAGGCATGCAGGTAGACATGGTGCTGGAGAAGGAGCTGAGAGCTCTACATCTTGATCCACAGACAGCAGGAAGAAAACCGATGAGAAACCTTGAGCACCTGAAATCTCAAAGCCCACCTCTACCTCCCTTTCCATCTTTCCCCACTCCTTTGACAAGCTTCTTCCAGCAATGCTACACCTACTCCAGCAAGGCCATACCTCCTAATAGTGTGAATTCTTGTGAGCCTATGGGAACCATTTTCTTTCAAACTGCCACTTCATCTTTATTTTGAGCACAGTGATATGGAGACTGATTATCTTGAGATTTGAGTGGTGTCCATAATGTGCACATGTTGTTGGCTCTTCCAAGTCAGCCTGGAAATTAAGTCACAGAGAATTAGCAAAAAACAAAACAAAACAAAACAACAACAAAAAGCTAAATATTGGAACTAGCCACTAAAATTGTGTAATAAAAATTTCCAAGGCAATATCAGAAACTTGCTTATAGTACAGGAATTTTATTTTATTTTTCATTATGATGAGTGTTGAGAGAAGTGGCCTGTGATCCAGGGCTTTGAGTAGTCACAAAGGAAAGCAGCCACCTAGATAAAATGTAAAAGAGTAGGCTGTTTTTTGATCACATTGAAATTAACTAAAATTTGAAGTAGCATTTCTTTTCATAGGAAAGGTTTTTCTAATTTGGAACTATGATGAAGCAAAGTTGAATGTGATGCTGAAGCAAAAAGATAATGTATGTTCTAGAAACCAGTCAGTCTCATGAATAAAGCAACAATTTTTAGCCATGGAAACTGCTAATGCATGGGATAATTTTTCAAATAGATAAGAATTTCAACAATGTTCCCTGGACGGGGAGACCTGGTGGCACTCAGAGGAAGGATATAGCAGGTTACCAAGAAGAGACTTGATACCCTATGAGCATATAAAGGGGGAGGAGGTCCCCCTCAGGAACAGTCATAGGGGAGGGGAATAAGGGGAAAATGGAAGGGAGGGAGGAATGGGAGGATACAAGGGATGGGATAACCATTGAGATGTAACAAGAATAAATTAATAAAAATATTTTTAAAAAGTATTTCAACAATTTAGTATACTTACTAAATTTCAACAACTTAGTAAAATTTCAAAGTTGGTTTTCTCTAAATTATGCTGCTCTTGACGTACAAATGAAGAAATGAACAAAAGATAGATAGGACTGCATTTAGTAGAAATTGTCTCCATAAATTTTTAAACCTTTTTTCCTCAGGTGGGAGATTCAATACCTGTGGGCAGACATTTTTCTTCTTGGAACAGAGGCTGGGTAGCCTTGTGGGAAGCTTTTCTAACTGAATGTCTGCAGTCTCCAGGCCTGATTTAATTGTTGTACAAGTTCCCCCATATAGTGATGATGGTAAAAAGCAGTCTGAGGTTGACTTATAGAAAGCTGATTCAAAGAACATCATGCTGTAGCCTCCACTTTTAAGTTTGATTAGCTCTAGGTTAGGTGCTGTCTTTGTACAGAAGTTATCCATTTCTAGGCTGAAGATTCTGTCGAAACAGACTTTAGGTAAGAGAAGCATAGGAGAATGAGGAAATAGAAGGATCTAGAGGGTCCTAGAAACCTACAAGAGGAACTTTATGACAAGCAGATCTGGGTCCTGGGATCCTCCTCAAACTATGGCACCAGCCAAGGAAAATATAGGCAGTAAAATTCGAACCTCTACCCAAACTAGCTGATGGACAGGACATTCTCCACCATTGAGTGGAGAAGGAGATCTGACTTTCACACAAACTCTGGTGCCTCATCTCTGACCACGTTTCCTGGATAGGGAGGCCTGGTGGCACTCAGAGGAAGGATAGCAAGTTACCAAGAAGAGACTCGATACCCTAAGAGCATATATAGGGGGAGGATGTCCCCCTCAGTCACAGACATAGGGGAGGGGAGTAGGGGGGAAGCGGGAGGGAGGGAGGAATGGGAGGGTACAAGGGATGGGCTAACAATTGAGATGTAATATGAATAAATTAATAATAATAAAAAAAAGAAAGAGAAAAAAATTCAAATGCTAAGAAATCAAAATGCTGCAGATATATCTACTAGTAACAAATACAGACTGACATTGGTCAAGATTATTTAAAATGTCTTCATTTTAGTTTCCTCATTTGCAAAATATAAATTAGAATACTGCAAATTAAAGGTGTTAGATTTATGCCAGTCACCCAACATACTCAACAATAATGTTGTAATTATTCAGTTACTTTATTTCATATCATTATTTACCTTTAATCAAATGCTTTGCAAATATTTGTTTACAAAATGTCACTTTAGACTTGTATTGCAGTGAGTACTTGTGATGTCTGTCTTGTCATTATTTTGTTTATCAGCATTGACTTTCAGAAAATGCTCTCAACCATCATTTCCAACGAGGGTGCTTATACTAGGTGCTAAGTAACAAGAACTACTTTGTTTGCACGGCACAAAAAACAATGGTTATTTCTGTTTCCAAAACTATCCATCTGTCTGACCCCCATTCACACATTAAAAATGGCCATGAGATGACTTACTCCCTTTTCAACTAATTTAAGAACTATAAAAACTTAATGATGGTGTGCTGTTAAAACTCCATTTAGGAATTAGGAATTGATTATGTGGCACTTTGAAATTCTTAAAGTCTCTTCATCAGTAATGAGTGTAATTTAATCACATTCCTACAACTCAGCCTATGCCTTTGACTACCCTGATACTCTGGAGCTGGGGAAAGTATTGCTCCCCGATTCTTAGGGTAAACACTGGTTGGATGAGAATCCCAGGAGGGTCCTTTTTCAGTCATAGAAACTCATCTGAGCCATGGTGTTAATGGCTTCATAGTACTTCCCAGGGGTGCTTTTGTTTGAAACTAGGAAGCTATAAATACAACTGCGAAGAAAGGAGGAAGTCAACAAGAACTGAATTCAGCAATCTAGAGAAGTTTTGAACATTAGATTAAATAGAAAACTACTCATTTTCCATCTCTCTCTCCAGTGTGCATGGATATGCAATATATACATACCAAGGTTATGATGTTTATATACATCAATACAACATTTCATTTATGTATATGCATATACTATATATCTATATTAATGCAATTCAATATAATATAACATCTTTCTTTTGACTTTCTGGAGATTTAATGCATATATGAATGCCCTTGCGGAAGAGGTGAAGACTTCTCTGGGCAGTCGGAGGCAGACTGGGATTTATTCAGTAAACACTGCCTTTGCCTCTGCTTGATGAGTTTAACTTCAGGCGAGCCCTGTTAGCACTGAGAGGACAGTCAAGAGAGCCTGCATGCTAATGTAGCTCTGTTTTTCACTTGGGCCTTTCTGGAACTCTGGCATGCATCTTCCAGCCAGGTCCACATTCCCACAGGGTCTGGTGCTGATGATTATTTTGCTTGGCTGTATAGCCTCTAGCATTTTTTTTCCTAAAAATTAAATTGCCTGGGAAACAAACATAGTTCTTTTCCTTAAAGAAGTAACTTATAATTCATACAATTTATATAAGTTCAAAAGTTTAGGAGATAAAATTCAGAAACTTTTCCTTAATTCTAACAATACTTTGCTTTTATAGAAGAGTTAACTCATTCTAATGGCATTTCTTAAAAGAAAAAGAATAGATTTAATATAGATTCCAACAATTCATTGTTACAACACACTCTTTTTCCAAGCTGTATTCAAGAGCCATTACAGACAGTAAAGCAGGGGTTCTGGAAGTTAGCTCAAGGCTTCTTATAGCTATCAGAAAGGTCATTTGTATTTATTTTTGTAGTTCAGTGCTGCAAAATTTCTTCAAAGGACAAAAGAATACTAATTGATGTTTGACTTCATCCTTTGTCTCCAGGGTTTTCAGCTAGACGATTTTACATTTGATGCCTGAGTACTTCTTATTTGTAATTATACAGGGAACTCATCTTCCCCATTCTCCTCTCCCATCTACCTCCACCACCATGGGAGGACATCTCCACGGCAGGAAGCTGAATAGACTTTACTGAGTGCCTGCGTCATTAGCTGCAGCTCATATTTTTGGCATGTCTTCATTTGTGAAGATTTCCATTTGGTTTGTTTGCTTGCTTGTTTTGTTGTTGTTGTTTTTGTTTTTCAGATTTCAAGCATTATGTTCAGTCATAAGACTTACTTCACATATCAGGGTAGTGTCACCCATCTGAATTTGCCGAAGAGGAACATTTCATACTGATCTGATTGGTTTGCGTATTTAACAGGAAACAGCCCTATTAACTAATAGCCTGTCTATGACTAATATTCTGTATCCAGCCCAAGACCAGAAAGACTAGACAGCCACTAACTCCACATACAGTATCTCTAAACAGACCTCCCAGGCTTAGATTCTTAACTTAGTATTGACGCCTAGGAAAACTGTATACCTTCATATACTTCAGGGACTTTGATTTTCAGGTTCAGCATTCTATTGTGAAATATAGGAGCAACAGCAAAGGTGCTTCTCTAGAGGAGTAACTGATGTTAAGATTATGGAAATTCTGATCAAAGGGGTAAGGTGTAAGAGAGAAGGCAGGTGCAATTACTTGTGCCTACAGAAACCTGAGGGCCGTCAGCTAGTGGGCCACATGAAAGTGAGAGGATGGAAGTCTCCAGGGATGCTCTAGTAGAAGGTTGCTGGTGGCAGGAAGTTGGAAGCAAGCTGACCAGCAGCAGACCTCTGGCTGGATCGGCTTAGAGAACATGTTCATTTGGCTTTCTCTGCTTGGCTTAAAGTCCTTAGTATGAACATAGTGTGGAAACTGTCCCTTACAGATCAAATTTACCCACACTGGTATAGAGGTTGTAGGTTTCCTTCCAAGAAAATTAAAAGCTTATATGGGATGGAGGACAACTCATCCATTAAAGGAGAAAGAGAATTTCTCCTCATTAATCAAAGGATGTTGAAAAAGTTAACTTCTTTGGAGTCCGACTTCCATAAATGAACACATGTCAAGAAAATTCTAGGTTAAATAAGCACAAATTTGAATATTTTGTTCTACCTATAGAGATAAATATTTACCTAGCCTATCTAAATAGTTCTAAAAATATTAATAACTGAATAAAAAAGCAGTAAAATCCATGTCAGTCAAAATTTAATATTTTATACATAAAATTAATATAGATTATTGGATTATTGTAGAAGTTCTTAAAAAAAAAAGTAATGATAACCCAAAGACAAGTTATATTGCTGTCTTAGTGAACTTACAGCAAAAGCATTCTTTTTAAAAAAAATATTTATTTTTTAAATTTCTGTGTATGCTTGCCTGCATGGATGGAAGTACACAATATGTATGCCTGGTGTTGACAGAGGCAAGAAGAAGGTATCACATACCTGGAAATTGGAAGTACACACTGTTCTGAGCTTCCACGTTGGCTCTGGGAGTTGAACCTGTATTTTCTGTAAGAGCAACAAGTGCTCTTAACCACTAAGCCATCTCTCTACTCCAGATACATGGTTTCATAGGATCTCTAATCAATTCACAGGAAAGAGTGCTATAGGACGCAAGCCTTAAATTTTTTTTCTTCACTCTTGAGACTTTCATCCATGTATATAATGAAATATGATCAGGTCTACCTCCCATTTTCTGCACCAACTCCTCTGATATCTTCCCTTCCAGCTCCCCTTCCAACTTCAATTTTTATGGCCCATAAATCCAGTTACTGTTATACATACACCCAGGAGTATAAGGCCATCCACTGGAGCATAAGAAACATCAGTGCCCAAATACTGAATAAAGCTGGATTCTTCCTCTCTCAGCAGGTATCCACTGCCAATAACTCATTAGGAAGGGCAGAAGTTTGCAGAAGATAATTGCAAGACAACTTATATAAAAATTAGATAACTCCTCATATGTTTACATGTATATGTACATGTTTTTGAGTTTACTCAGCAGGAAACGATAGAGGGGTGCTACATTAAGGTTTTGCTAAAAACTATCTTTATAATAAAAAATATCAATGTTTGTCTCTAACTTTCTCCGTTTGTTCTGATCATCCCATATTATTGAACATATTTTAGAAACTCTCAAATTATCTGTTCTCATTTTAAATTTATTAATACAGTGATGAAAATAAATAGGATGGCAAACTATCTCCCCTCCAAAAGTAAAGTATAAGCAATGAGAATGAATCTCTATTAGGCACCTTTCCTAGAACTAACTCTTTAAAACAGATTTACAAACACAACAGGAGACACCTATGTGTAGCTGTCATAGTGAAGCTGTGTCTTTGAAACATTCATATCTGGGAAATGAACATTTGCTCCATACACAGGTGTTCACCTTTTAAAAGCGGTTGAAAATTACATTTGCAGACTCAGACAAATAAAGAAAAGTGATAGTGTATTTGAGGCACCATCCATTTGCCTTGTTCAATGTCAAGACTGTTATGCCTAATTATTATTTGGAATTCTCATCTTTAAAAGCACTTTTAATTAATGAATTGATCTTTACAGTTTTCGAAGAATATTTGGGTTCATGAAATAACATTCCCTGCTTATTCAGTCTGAGTCTATCCACATCTACTCCTCTGTCAGTTGATGGTCATTGATCAAAGCAACAAAATAAGCATCCAATGGATAATTTCAGTGATATTTTATATCACACCCACATTATGGCTTCAGATTCCATTTCTATCATAGAATAAACTAAACTAAGTGCCAGTCACTTGAAAATAGAGGCTTAAAATATTTTCTCCATGTAAAATATCAGTACCTATGCTTGTTGGATTATAATATCCATTAATCCATTGTTTTATTTGAAAATTAATTTTCTCCTCAGTATTCAAATTTTCATTGCAATAGTAAATTTTAGACCACCTTAAATTCCACAAGTTCTTTTGAAGACTTGTCTCAGATTGGCAGCATATGCTGGGATGCTGTGGGTTCTTGAGGAGGTGAACCTTTGCTCACAGAAATAGGCTACAAGGGTCTTTGAAGATTGATCCCTACCCACACCTTTCTCTGTGTTTAGCATGATGAAGATTGATCCTACCCACACCCTTCTCTGTGTGTGGTTTAGCATGATGTGAACAGCCTCTAACATGGTTCCTGATGCCATGAGCTGTGCTACTTGCTCTGTCATTTTCTTTCTGCCATGAAAGACTGAACCTCTGAGTCCGACAATAATCCTTGGAGTCATTGTTTTATAGGAGTTATGGACACAGAGACATAAAACCAGCACAATTTGTAAAGAACATAAGCAGCTTTGTACAGTTTGAGACTAACTTGTATGAAGTTAAAACTTTTGTATTAAAATGTGATTCACTCATCTACATGGGACATGACTTAGGATCACCTACACATATTGTAAAATACTCAAATTTTTAGGGGCTTTCTGATTCCTGAAAGCATGTAGAGAGCAGGCAGCTAGAGGTAGGTGCAAGCAAATCTACTTCTTCCTTTGTGGTAAAGTTGAATTTGGTTTTAACATTAAATAAGGTTTAGATATGGAGATAATAGGTATATAGGCTCATTTGTAGCGAAGATGAAAGCTTGAAAACTCAAGAGGTGTTTTTTGTTTTTGTTTTTGTTTTTGTTTTTGTTTTTTTTTGTGGAGGTGGTTAAAGAGGTGGCAATGGCAAGTTTGATTAGAAATCCAGTTTTACATAAGAAATAACAAAAAGAAATTCTAAAATCTAGCAAGCCAGAACAAATAAAAATGGATTAAAACAGAAGATTGAGGGAACTTGTTTTTATTCACTTGGTGGTAGAGGATTGTTTTACTCACACTGAAAGATAGTAGGACTAAGCATTAACCGAATCTCCGCTGTGTTATTACTCAATGCTCAATGAACTCTGTGATTTGATCCTGATTGTAAATGAGTTTCTGGGTGATACAATAATTGGGCCTGTGCTGAACAACTTCAAACTGGGAGAACCCGCTTAGCTTTCCTCTAAATCAACTCTATTCTCTAAATCTCCCATGAACTGTGAACTGAGCCCATACTTTTGTTTGCTTGATACTGTAAACCAGTATTTTGCTTAAGCTGCATATATGTTCACAGCTCTAGGATAATTAAAATTGCAGAAAGAATTAGGTGATGCAGTGAAGAGGTGATGAGGTGAGAAGAGACAGAAGAGACAGACTATAGGACATGGCTAAGTGTGGCTGAATGAGGATAGAGAGACCAGAGTGTGTGTGGTGGCGTGTGTGCACTTGTTGGCAGAATATTTAACTAAAAATGATTTGCAATTGGCTTTAGAATACAGAAGAGGCAGGAAAACCAAGAGAACCAACCAACCTAAGCCCATGGGGATACAGAGATCAACCACCAACCAAAGAACATGCATTGACTGGACTTAGGCCCCCTACACATAAGCAGCTACCCACATGGTCTTCTGCATGTGGGTTGTCTAGCAAGTGGAGCAGGGTCTGTCTCTGACATGGGCTTTGTTGCCTGCTTTTGGGTAACTTTCCACTAGCTGGGCCGGCTTCTCTGGCCTTTGTGGAAGAGGAAGCACTTAGTCTTCACTTGGTGTGCTGGGACTGGGTGGTACAGGGTGGGGTAGGGGTTCCTCCCTCTTTTGAGAAGTGGAGGAAGGAATGGGGGAAGAAGGTGAGAGAGTGGGACCAAGAGGAAGGGAAGAAGGGGGCTGTGATCAGGATGTATAGTGAAAATCTAAAAGCATTAATTAAAAAAGACAAAAGAATACAGAAGAAAAGGTAAAGCTTAGGTGGAGACGATTTTGGAGTCAGACACATAGCAGAGCCCAGTGGATTAAATTTGAGCCTGTGAGGCAGTTAGTTCTCATCACTCTGATCATCTTGACAGAAACCAGAAACTAAAATGAGTTTGTAAAGATAACACTGAGAGTTATCCATTGGAAAAAATTTAAAGAAGAATAAACGATTTATATTTGAGCATGCCAGATCCTCAGTAACAATTCAAACATCTTCCCTTCCAACCTTTTCAGAATTTCATTAAGTATTATGTAGGTTAAGAAAGACTTTCAAGACATAGAAATTCATATCATTGGGTTAGATGGATAGTAAATATTTTAACATGAGAAAAAAAATATATGCTTAGTATATCCGAAACACTCAGTAAATCTAATACAGAATCTAATACAGAATTACTATAAGTAGGTTTACAATTTATGTTTGAATACAAGTAACCTTATGTAGATATAAATTCTCCATGTATATAATAAAGTTGCAATAATCCACAATGCAAGTTGAGACAATGTGATAAACAGTAGATGAAAAATTAAACTGTCCTTTTCTATGCTTCAGAAATAATATTACTATTGAAGTAAAAGTATAGCTATCTTTCTCCAGAACTTAACACCCACATATATAAATATATGTATCTACATACAAACATACATGCATACATATATATGTACATACACATGTAAGGGCCTTACTTAGAAGTTATATGATGCTGGAGCATCCTGTCTGCCAGGAGATGGCACTAATGTACTTTTTTCTTTAGTCCAGATAACAAATCTACAAGCCAAAGGTTACCTTAGCAATGCATTATGCAATACTGGGTGAAGTAAGCATTTTGTTTCATTCCACTTCATATACTTTATTTATGTTGCACGTTAAGATTATTAGTTGCTGCACCACTTCTGTATTAAAAGCTCAATTTGTTTTACTTCAGGGGTATAACATATGCATTGATGAAATGACCTGCTTCATTTTGCAATTTGTTTTAAGTAGTGGTGGAGTCTTCAAAAGAAGAAAAGGAAAAATATTTATGTATAAAATGTGCAGGGGTAACTTGCTTCATAAATCATAATGAACTACAAGGATACCAATAGTGATTCAATTCATCATAATTTAAGTGGCAATGGTGTGAAATTTACTGTATTACTTTTAGCATTTTTTTCTTGTAGTGATGATGGATGTATTTTCCCATGTAAATAAATTTTGACTTTTTATATCTAGTATCAATGTTATTTAAGAACTTAGTGTTTACCTCACTTTATGTTAAATAATTTTAAAAATTCTAGATAACTTTGAAGAAATATGGGTATTTGGTCTCTAACTATAATGAAAATAATGCTTATTAATGAATAAGATAAAAAAAAATGTTAGTGGGGTAAACTCTCTGAGCTAGTCTTTATGTCACCTGGTGGTAATGCAGAGATGAAAGAGTTTAAAATTCCTGCCCAGAAGTAGTTCACAGTGAGGTATGGAATTTACCATTTTTGCACTTCCTCCACTGTGCTCCGTGTGGTGAGCATTTTACATTTCTACGAATTCTACAGGAGAGTGGTATATATTGGTACAACTTTGCAGTTCCCTTACGATGTTTGACATGAAACATCATTTCATCTGCTTACATTCTTTGCAGACCATCTCACAAATATTTGTGTATATTAGAAAATGGTTCGGTGTTGGATAATCAATTCTTGTGCCTTTGCCCAGGGAAGACTACCTCCCCTGCGTGCGTCATTCCTTAGTTGTTTCTAGATCTTCGTCTAGGGTTGAAGCCCCCTGGGAATTCTCCTCCAATGTTATGGCGTCTGTTTGTGTCATTCTTGTTCCAGTCATGTTCATGCAGTTGTGTTGGGGAGACTTCATGAGTGTAGTCTCTCTGACATTTCTAGGAGACACAAACCCAATACCAAGCAGAAGCCCTGAAAGAATATACTTAAGAGAAAGTAACACTATACGAACTGAGGACGTTGTATTATTAAGAATACATATGTTGTGTATATATGTAGAGGATTATTAAATTATATGAACTATATAATTAATTATTAAATATAATTACATCATTGTATAAGATAGCTATGATTTAAGAAACAGAGGCCATGAATTTGAAGGAGAGTACAGGGGTAGAAGTTACATGAGAGGGCTTGGCAGGAGACAAAAAAGGGGGCAAATATAATTATATTAAAATGAAAAATCAAAAATAAGAAAATGATTTGTCAGATTTCTTAATGATGTATGATAATTTTTCAAAATAGTTATAAGTTAAAACAACTTATATTTCAAATAATATATTTGAAAATAAATATATATTATATTCTTTATGGACTATATTAATTAAAAATAATCCTTGTCATTTGAGGTTTTATTATTTCTGCCTAATTAGAGTGTTACTGAAAGAAGACATTTAAGCAAACTTGAGTATTGATCATTTTCTTTATTGTGATATTGTTTTTTATTTAATTTTCAATAAATCTCAGACTAACCCAAACAATAATGTTTTTATTGTATATTTTCATCTAGAAACTGAATAATCTGAGGTTTGTATTTGATGCATGACACATTTTGATTTAGTTCTTAACATATCATATAGTATTTAGACTGAGGTTTATTGCTTTTGCATGAGTAACCAATTTTTCTTTCAAATTTGTCAGAAACTTATTATTTTTTAACCCTATCACCTTTCCACTTTGGACGAAGCAACCCAAACAGGAGGAAAGAGTTACAAAAGCAGACACAAGAGTCATAGTCCCATTGGTTCTCACAGGCAGGAGTCCCATACAAATACTAAGGTAATAGTTATTATATATATATATATATACACACACCAACCCAACCACAAAACCTTTCACCTATCTGTCCTGCCTGCATAGTATGCTAGGGCAATGGTGGTACAGAACCTGTGGGAGTAGCCAACCAATGTCTGAATTGACCTAAGTACCACTCAGTGAGGAAGAGCCCACACCTGACATTGCTTAGATGACCAAGACCCAAAGACTAGATAGCCCAAAGCGGTAATGTAAAACCAAACATTACTAGTCTAAAAAATAAACAGTAAGATTATATCAAACATCGTTTTTAATTAAATTTATTTATTTACTCGCTTTACATCCTGAGACCAGCCCCTCATTCCTCTCCTCCTGATCTCACCCTCTCTTCCCCTTTGTTCCCTTCCACTTCTCCTCAGAAAAAGGGAAGACTCCGCATCCCCCCCCCCAAAAAAAAAAAAAACCTGTCTGGTACCAAGTACTAACCGACATGAGCACATCAGGTTGAATCAGTACTAAGTTCATCCCCTTTCACTGAAGCCCAGCTAGGGGAAAGTAATCCAAATGCAAGCAAGAGAGTCTATGGCAGAGGCAGCCCCAGCTTCACTTGTTAGAGGACCCACATCAATACCAAGCTGCCCATCAGTTACGCATATGTCAGGGGCCTAAGTCCAGTCCGTGCATGCTCTTTGGTTAGCTCTTCCATCTCTGTAAACTCCCATGGGCCTAGGTTAGCTGACTCTGTTGGTCTTCTTGTAGAGTTCTTGTCTCCACCGGGTCCTTCTATTCTTTCTTCCACTATCCCACAAGACATCTCCTGCTCTGACTGATATTTTGTTCTGGGTTTCAGCATCTGTTTCAATCTGCTGCTGGGTAGAGCCTCTCAAAGGACAGTTATGTTATGATTCTGTCTACAAGCATAGCAGAGTATCATTAGTAGTATCAGGGGATTGCTCTCTCCAAGGGCATGGGTGTCAGGTCGAGCTAGTCATTGGTTGGCCATTCTCTCAATCTCTGCTCCATCTTGATCCCTGCACACTGTGGCAGGTCTGCAGCTTGTCCCAGGGATGTCCTTCCCCCTCGGTTTTCCTCCTCTTTCACAGCGCTCTTACCTATCTCCACTCTTACTACATATGACCCTACCCTTGGCCCCTTCCCCGCATTCCCTCCCACCCAGTCCCTTCACTTCATCCACTTCCAATGTCTATTTTGTTTCCCTTTCTGAGTTGGAATCAAGCATCCTCCCTTTGGCTCTCCTTGTTACTTAGCTGATTTAGGTCTGTGTATTATAAATGGATGGAACTAGAAAATACAATTCTAAGTGAGGTAACCCAGACCCAGGAAGATATGCATGGCATGTACTCACTTATTAAGTGGATTTTAGCCATAGAGTACAGGATAACCATATCAAACATTCTTATTCCCATTGAAATGTAACTTATGATGCACAAATAAACATTTTCTAAACTCCTTCTTGCCTCACCTGCTGGTACCCACCATATTACTCTCAAATTCTGTGAGATTGACATTTTTAGATTTCACACATGAGTGTGATTACGCAACACTTGTCTTTTTTTGTGTGTGTATGTGTGCTTGGCTCATATCACATAAAATTCAAGTTATATACTATTATGGCACACAACAGAATTTTCTTCCTTATAATAGTGAACAATTTTTCATTGTGCACATATGCTGCATTTTCTTTATCTGTTCCTGAACTGGTGAGCATATAAGATTGTTTCCATTTTTTAAAAATATATATTTTTTTAATTTATTCATATTACATCTAAATTTTTATGCCATCCCTTGTATCCTCCCATTCCTCCCTCCCTCCCATTTCCCCCTTACTCCTCTTGCCTATGACTGTGACTGAGGGGGACCTCCTCCCCCTGTATATGCTCATAGGGTATCAAGTCTCTTCTTGGTGACCTGCTATCCTTCCTCTGAGTGCCACCAGGTCTCCCCATCCAGGGGTTGTGGTCAAATATGGGGCACCAGAGTTCCTGTGAAAGTCAGTCCCCACTCTCCACTCAACTGTGGAGAATGTCCTGTCCATTGGCTAGATCTTGGAAAGAGTTTGAAGTTTACTGCATGTATTGTCCTTGGCTTGAGCCATAGTTTGAGCAGGACCCCTGGGCCCAGATCTGCCCATCATAATGTTCTTCTTGTAGGTTTCTAGGACCCTCTGGATCCTTCTATTTCCCCGTTCTCCCATGCTTCTCTCACCTAGAGTTTGTTTCCATTTCTTGGCTACTGTGAATCATGCTGCAGGACACAACAATATTATATGCTTCACTTTTAGTTTCCTTTGAATGAAAATATTTGTGATTTTATTTGTTGTTATTGTTCTACCTCCTCCTCCCCCTCATCATCTTTTTTTTTTCCTCTGGAGGAAAACAGGTTTATTAAGTACATAGCAAGATTTAGTAATTTCACAAGTAAGAAAAATACTATCTGGGGCCTTACTTTGTTTGCTTTGTGTTTTGTTTATGAAAATGTCATTTAGTTTTCTGAACTCTGGAGATTTTCGTGATATGTATATACATTCATTTTTCCTAATGTAATTTCATTATGCTTATGTTCAGACAACCTACATTTTGGAGGTTGTTTTTTCTTCCTAATAGTTATGAGTGCTTTCATTAACAATAATATTTCTATGGTCATTGACAAATAGCATATATTCTTCTGACAACATGCATAGACTATAAATAAATATTTAATAAAATTGATAGCTAAAATTGTTATAGTGTTTTATGTTTTTATGTTTTTCTGATTTCTTCAATCAGTTATTTGAGCTGGATTATCAAATCTTCAACTAAATACTGGTGGATTTGTCTGTGTTATCTTTCAGCTAATCATAGTTGGTGCATATATCTTACTCAAATTATCGTGCCTGTGAGCCTGTCACACTAAGATTGAAAGTTGTGGATGTAGCTACAGTGTACTTTAATGTCCTCCAGACACTAGTATAGGGAAGAAATGTGATAAAAATGTAGTGACTGGAGGCCTGGCGTGGAAGACGTCCAGAGGTCACACTCCAGGCCCACCAATGTGTGGCTCTGGCCTGAGTGGGTGCCACTACCATGAGCAAGTATGTGGTTGAGAGATGGAAAAGAAAGAGAAACAGAGCAGTTTGGGCACTAGGAAGAGAAGCAGAACTGTGAGGAACAGCCTGTGTTGCCACTGAGGCCACGGTGATGTCTGGGCTTGTGCTACCGTCAAGGGCCATGCCTAGGTCTATAGTCCTGCTACAGCAGGGGTACATGTCAATGTCCGTGGTCCATGTTACGACCAAATTCCATGTGAATGCCTGTGGTCTGGGCTGCTGTCTGAGGCCATATGGATGTCAGAGTGCTTCACTGAGCTAGCATTGCTTCCCACCAGCCTCTGCAAGGTGGTGCCAGTGGTGGTGTAGACTCTAGAAAGCTGACCCCACACCTTTTCTAGGCAGCACAGGAGAGATGGTATGAGCACTGAAAACTGGCCCTTGTAGTGTGAGAGCAGGAGAGCTGGCCCGTTCCCTTTTCTGGGCAGTGCTGAGAGCTGGTGGGCTGACTAACTCAGCTACCACCAAGGCCCGGAACCAGGGCTTTACCACCCAGATACAGATCCAGATAGCTAACATTCATGCCACCCAGGAGCTACTGGAGCACAAATAGGGGATGGTCCTGCAGAACAAAAGCTGAAGGATCCCAAAGAATCAGCGCAACAGCAGGATATCCTAGAGGACTTCAAGTGAGGGTCCAGTATTTATGCAGAAACCAGAAGCCTCAAATCAGATCAATCACTCATTGCAATAAACATTTGTAAGTCAAACAGTATGGGACACATCATGACACAGTGCCTCTCTCATATTTTTTAATTAAATTATTTAATTTTAAAATTTTCTCTTGTGGCTGGAGAGTAGATATGGAAAGACTTGGAAATGAGTGGAATTGGGGTGCATGATGTGACATTCATAAAGAAGCAATAAGAATTATGAAAAATGAAAAAATAGTGTCTAAGCTCACCATCTTAAATTTCAGATTCACTTAAAAGGCCTAATTAAATACAACTGGTATGAAAAGAAACACATGTACACAGTTATAAAAGAGTAAGTGTCTGGTGGAGGTTCACTCTTCTTCCAGAAATATGATTTATTATATTCACTTCACCCACAGAGTATATGTTGGTCTTTATAGTACATTAAATGATAATGCACTTGTTTTCTATGATATACAGTTATAGAAATTTTGTTTGGAGACAAAAATGAATAAGTTTAGTTGTTTTGTTCATTTTAGACGCATCTCATAAAACTGATAGAGTAAAAACAAACAAAACAACAACAACAACAAAAAGTAAGGTTAAAACAATTGCCAAACATATCTGTTAAACTTGACCATTTAACTGTAGTTAAAATATTTTTAGTTACAACATTTAATGATTCTGGCAGTTTCATGACCCCATGTTTTAGAAATTTCTTAAGCGTTTTCTTTCCAATTATATAAAATAGATCCCAAAGGAGTTGGGATTTTCACAATTGTAATAACTGTGTCATTTATACACCTGTTTAAAACATTTAGTTTCAAACCCTGAAAATTAAAACAATGATTTCTGATTACCTCTGCTTTTCCTGTATGCTTAATTTTAATTGCAGATTAAATTAACAATGAAAAATTACTTTATAAAAAGGACTTCATTAAAATTGGTATAAGTTGTATGTTAATGACTACTGCTAGACTGAACACAAAGCGTAATCAGTATATTAATCAGTATGTATACTTTGCAAAGGCAGATTTGTACTTCTAAATTTGTATGCATTAATAATAAAAAAATGTGGCAAGCAATTGTTTCATTATGAAAATAAAATTTGGAATATTAGCCTCATTCCTGTGAGCATTACTGAAATTCCTCAAGTTAATTAAAACACAATTTTATTTATATATTCTACTTTATTTTTAAATTTTTAATATTTTTGAGAATTTCATATATGAATACTGTGTTTATGTCATTTTCACTTCTTTCTCTTTCCCTCAAACACCTCCCTTCTCTCTCCAACTCCCTGTCAAATCCATGGCAAAATATGCTTCCTTACTTATTATTGTTACACACACACACACACACACACACACACACACACACACACACACACAGAGCTGATCGCGATATTTTGAGCAGTTGTTCTTTCTGTAGTAGTCTTTGCTGAAAAATGAAGCTTCTTTGCTGAGGGGTGAAAGCTACACTTATCTCCAGACAGAAGGATGGATTTTTACAGTGCTGTTAGAAGTTATACTGCTCCAGGGAAATGGTAGATGTAGGTTCTCTTCGAGGTTCATGGTTTCATCAGTCAAGGGCAGTTAGCTGACTGGGCAGTATCCGGCATTGTTTCTTTTCTACTGAGCAGCTTGCAGTCCAGTTAGACAGCTGTTTAATACCCAAGATATGAGCGTCACCATTGCATGAAAGACGCTGTCTTGCAGTGCTGGTCATTGTGCCATTCATAGGCTTTCAACTGGGTAGTACTATTCATTTCTTTTCTTCCTTGAAGCTTGCATAGCACCTCCTTAAGTACTAGATAGTCCTCAGGGAGGAGGCTTCCAGGTAAGTACCAGCTCAATTTCACCAAGCCTGTTTCCTAAGTGTGTGGTGTTTTCAGTAACCAAGGTAACAGCAGCAGCCAGCATTATTTTACAGGAGTCTCTTGATACTACCCTGACCAATAACCAAGAGGGTGGCTTCTCATTCTGGGAACTGATGTTTTTGTTAGGTAGTCTATCAGTTATATATAGAGTTGTCAATCTAATCCTCATAACTTCATTCAAACTCTATTTCTATGTATCTATGTATCTATGTATCTATCTATCTATTATCTATCTATCTATCTATCTGTCTATCTATCTATCCTCTGTTATCCACACATATTATATGCTATGTATGTATTTTTAAGCAACACAAAATATTATGTTTTGATATGGCTTCTTCAAACATCCTTCGTGTTATTTATCACTCTTTTCTCCTTCCCTGTCTAAATTGCCTACCTTCCCATTTTCCATTAAATTTCCCTGACCCACGTTTTCCACTTCTGGCCATATCTTCCTGAATACTCTATATCTTGTCTGTGCCGTATTTTTAAAATACTTCTTTGATCCTAGGAAATACAACATGGGCCTATTTTAAGATAAGACCTATCATTCTCTGTGCAGATTATTCCCTGCTATACCTTCTATTCCCACCCTTTGCTAGCCAAATCCCCAACTTTCGTATGCCATCTTAAATGTTATTCTAAAAATGTCTGAACAAAACTTTTCCATGATTCCTAAAGTTTATCTGCTCTCATTGTAAAACTAGTCTGTTGCTGTAGACATAATGATGGTGGTTAAGATGAAGAATTGTTGTCTACTTTGCTGGGTATAAAGTAAATGATAAGACATAGAAATTAGGTCATGCCACTAAGAGCTGGTGCTTAACATACAGAGAAACACAGCAAAACCTCTCTGTTAATATTAATTAACTGAAGAGAGAAAGGTGAGTATGTTAAGGGTATGTGTTGAAGCTGGGTAAGAAAGCATGATTGGTCTTCAGTGTCTACAATCACTCACTACATGAAATGAAACAGGAAAACACTGAATAAAGGTGAAATTTTATTTTTTAATAATAAAATGATGTGTAATTTAATCAGCATTGAGACCTTTCAGTGAAGCACATATATGATTTACTGGTTAGAACTAGGAGCTTTGTGAATTTAAAGGTGGGCTTTTTCTTTCTTTTTAAATCTAGTGCCATAGGTAGTTTGGAGAATCTGGTTCTGTGACTCAGACTATACATAATCTCAATTTAAGTTTTACACAGTGGCCTCTTTTAGATTGGGGCTGCGATGAAGCAAAGTACCATTATCAAGAACGTGGGAATCAGATAGAGCATGACAGAGGAGACCAAGAACAAGAAAACCTTTAAAACATGTCCTTGGTAGCATGTCCTTGGACTCTAGAGTCCCTACTTCCTACCATGTCTCAAGAGTGCTACCAGCTGGGCCCAAAATCCTTTGAAGGACACTCCAAATCTGGACAACAGAGATGTTACTTAAGACTGAATCTTTGTAGATGCTTATATCTCTATTATGAATGGAATCGTGGATGCTTTGTGTTTATGTACTTGTTTGGGTAAATGTGAATCACCTATTTTATATATGTATATATCTATTTTATAATACAAAACACTAATATATATATATGTCTAAGTAATAATTTTTTGTGATGCTTAATTTTTCTTCACTTTTGGTACTTTCTGGCTAAATAGTTTGATATTGATCTAATTATTGTAAATCTTAAAAAATAATTCCACATGTAACAGGACCCATGCGATAAATATTTGTGCTACTTTAAGTCAACTATTTGTTATAAAGGAAATAATTTATCAGATACTATATAAACCTAAATTGGTAAGCACTAAGTTATATATTACTATATCAGTAATATGAAATGTTTTTAAAAGAAAATGACATTTTGCTTAGATAATATAAAGAATTAAAGTGTTTAAATTGACTCAAAATATTAAATATCATTTATTCATGACAGCCAGACAAAGATAAGTCAAAGGGAAAAAGGAATTAAAATAATTGGACTCATATTACTTAAAATAACTATTTCATTTCTTGTAAACATGCTTTGGATCAACCACATATAAAAACAATCTCCTTCATCTATTTCTTTCAAAAGATAAGTCATGTAGGAAAAAAAGTGAAGGAAACCACTGGGATAAATAAGATAATCATAAAGTTTATTTAATATCATCACCTAACATCTAATACTATTAAAAAGTTCTTTGGCATAAATTGACTTGAGCTATGGGCAGAATGTTTCAATTTGAATTCTGCACACTCTGTATAGATTTATATATTTGAAATGCATATTGGATAATGTAAACAGTCAGTGGTTCATATTACCAAGGCAAAGATATTCAGATTCAATGTATTAATACCTGCTTTAATGTTTTAGTAAAGAGTCTTTTACATAAGTTTATGGAATCCAGATAAATGACTCAGTCAATACATGCTTGCCACGGAAGCCAAAGGACTTGATGGAGTTCAGATCCTCAGTCCCCATATAAACCTCCATTTCCAGTGGTTGTTATCCTAGCTCTGGGGATATGGAGACAGTAGGGTCTCTGGGTGTTTTGTTTGGTTTCGTTTACTGGTCTTGCCAAACTAGTGAATTCCAAGTTCAAAATTGAAGTTGGAGAATTGCAGAGGACAGCAAATCAGTGTCAATCTCTGGCCTCCACATGAAGTTTAGAAAATGTACACTCTTGATAGTAAAGCTAGAGACTTTGTGAGGTTGATAAGCAAAGACAATTAGCAGTAACTGATGTGACTTTCACACGGAAGCTGGACTTCCAGGCGACTAATTTCTTGTACGTAGTTTTGCTCTCAGCTTCCTGATATGGTTTAATAGAAATTATTAATAAGTAGATGAGCGCCTTTAGGATTTAAAGTAAAAATGGCTAATTGTTTTTTAAATGGAAGTTAAGATTTGTATAAGATTATACAGGGGGAGGAGATCCCCCTCAGTCACAGACATAGGAGAAAGGAGTAGGGGGGAAGTGGGAGGAAGGGAGGAATGGGAGGATACAAGGGACAGGTTAACAATTGAGATGTAATATGAATAAATTAATAAAAATATAACGGAGCTATTTGATGCACACACACACAAAAGATTGCTTTTTCAGATAGTTGATTCATTCTTTGTAACCTCAAATTGCAGCCTGCCAGTAAAGAAAAGCTGACTGAGAAATTATCTTGCTTGTTTATACTCTGTTAATATATAACACGTTGCTGCCGGGCGTGGTGGCGCGCGCCTTTAATCCCAGCACTCGGGAGGCAGAGGCAGGTGGATCGCTGTGAGTTTGAGGCCAGCCTGGTCTACAAAGCGAGTCCAGGACAGCCAAGGCTACACAGAGAAACCGTGTCTCGAAAACCAAAACAAACAAACAAAAAACCAAAAGACCCCACGTTGCTTAATTACAAATGTATATAGGTTCTTAGAAATAACTTGTTTTTCATGTTTGTTTCTCACCCATTACATAAAACATTTGATCATTTGAAAGTATTGAGGTACGTGCTTTTCTACTGTATATTCATTGTAATCATTTATTTATAGAGAAATAGAATGTAAGCACATTGTGATTTTTTTTTGTATTGCTTGAAAGATCTTGCTGGGATATATAAGCTATAGGAGAAATGATAAAGTTGTTGGAACTTGTTCTTTGGAGTTTGTTCCATCCACCAAGATGTGTGTGTGTGTGTGTGTGTGTGTGTGTGTGTGTGTGTGTGTGCATAAGCACACGTGGGCGCACATGTTTTCTCCTTCTTTTCCTTTCTTTTTTAGATGCTGCTTTGCCACCATCAGCGGAAGCCCCCAGTAGGAGCCATACGTGCTAGCCCCCCGATTACGTTGTAGCTCTAAGCCCCGCCAAGAAGCTATCAGCTGGTGCCTGCGGGCGCCAGCAATTTAATTCTGGCCCTCCAGGCGGCCACTGTCAGTGGAAGCCATTGCAGGTAACAATCAGTTCTAGCCCAGAAAGTTGCTGTGAGAGCAAGTGTGCAGAGTCAACAGCCAGCGGCAGGATTTACACCCTGCGTCAGTTTCCTCATCTGACTTCAAAGCTGGCCCTCAACAAAATCTTGGTTAAGTATATAATTAAGTAGGAATGAACGCTTTTTTCCCCTTCTTTTTCCATTTTTAAAACTAATATTCTGTGTGGGGTTTCATTAGGTTCTAGAGTCATAGAACAGAAACAACATGGTGATTTACTACAGATTTTAAAATTATTAATTATATGATAACTCAGATCCCATTTTACTATTATTTAAAACAAAGAAAGGAAAAACAGGGTTGGTTATCAGTTTGGTTTTGATGAATTATTCTCTGAAGAGCAAAATAATTATATCAATTCCTTCTTTGATTCAAGGAAGGTATTACACCAGGAACGAGTGCACTTTCTTAACATTTAGGGTAAAATTTTTCCTTCATTTTTATTCTGTTAAATTGATTTCAATTTTAATTAAAAGTTTTCATAAACTATATTTTGATCATGGTCTTTCTTTTCCCTAAATTCCTTCCAGATGCCCTATGTTTCCCTACCCACATAACTTCTAATTTTTTCTTTTCTCTTTCAACAAACAACAAAAAAATTCAAAATAAATATTTTCTTTCTTAATGAGTATACAGAATAATTGTCTTTGTCTTACCGTCTTTACATATGTGTGTTATGTACTTTGCTCATATTCAAATCCTTATTATTCTGTCTAGGTTTCAACTCCCTCCCTTTCATTGGATCCAATTTCATCTTAGCAACATCCCTCCTACTTTCATGTTATATATATACGTGTGTGTGTGTGTGGTTTAGAATCTAAAGTTTGGATTCTTCATGATATGACAGATGAAGTATTTTTATTTACTTGCCTGGCTTGTTTCACTTAGTATGAGAGTTCTATTAATGGGGGTAGAAGAATAAGAAAGCCAATGGAATGAAGTGTCTTTTTCAGATGGACAGACTTCAGGAGGCTAGATAGGGGTCTGAATTTTTTAGACGCTCCCTTAGAAGCTCTGCTTCTTCTAGAGAATATATTACCTGAACTACAGACATTGCACAGACTGATTCTTCCTACATGTGGATAGATCATTCTTCTAATCAGTCATGTCTCTGTAGGATCCTACCGCAGATGCTCAGGGATGGCTCTCATTGACCTACTTAGCAATTCCAAACACAAAAACCTCTTGTCAGACTCTGCTCTTGTGAATGTTTCCATCTTCATGTAAACAAACCACTTGTCCTTCAGGTTCTGCCAAGCTCTCCCTGTACAAACAAAGCCCTGCGTGACTTGAGGATGCAACTTTTCTGCTCCTGTGTTGCTCATGGTTCTAATTACAGGCACATATTTCATTGACGTTTTTTGTTAAATATCTATTACATTACCTCATTCAAAAAGTTCAGGAATGTGCCTTAGGCATTTTATATCTCCTCTTCTAGGTTCAGGGAATTCAGTCAATATCTATCTATCTATCTATCTATCTATCTATCTATCTATCTATCTATCTATCTATCATCTACCAAGGTGAAATGTTAAGAACCATAGAACTTTGTTATATTATTTATACATTTAATAGAGTCAGTCTTTAACATTATAGCTGTTTTTCTTTACATTGTTTCTATAATTGCTTTGTCCTATAAAATTTTTTGTTTAGCATAATTCATAGATTCTGTTTTATGTAAACTATATCATAATATTTTATGTGGTTCATTATATTTTCTTCAAATATTTGGAGTATTATTGTTTACATAGTTTTATAGAATATAGTACAACCACAAATTGAAATTGAGCATTCTTTTACATATTTATTATTTAGTTAGTTGTTTTGATCTAAGGATTGATGTTACCAAAGAAATAAGGTTGTAAACACCCATTAGATTGTTTAACCTATAATAATCTCATAAATGATTCTTTAGAATAAGAAAATAACTGGAAAGAAGGGAAATTAATCATTCTCCTAATAATCTGCAGTCTCATTTCTAATTGAGTGGTCTCAGAAAGAAATTTCTATGGCTGTTAGAACTTGTGAGTTGAGAACAGCTTAAAAGTATGTGGGGAAGTACATGTGGGTCAGTTCATGTTACCCAAACTGTGGCTCCTGGAAAGCAGCGTCACCTGTTGCCTACGAGATATAAGCAGAGTTCAGGCTCACCTAAGCCTGCTGTTTTCCTATTTGTATTCTAACAAGGTGATGGGAAATTCCTGTGTGCAGCCGAGTTTCAGCACATTGGAAAATAGTGGTGTCTTTATCTTTATTTTTCTATTGACACACAAAGATGAGTAGCTATATTATTGAATGTCTGCATCAGAGAAGGAACTTAAGATCAATAACCTCTTGAAATAACTAATTCACTACATAAGAATATTTCTCTGATGAGGTTTGGTGAGGAGCTAGGTAACTGACCATCCCTGTTCTCCATGTGATTATATGCCTCTTTGGTAAAAAGAAACAATTAGAATCATTCAAAAGTCCAGGAAAATTAAAAATGAACAACTCCACCTAGGAAACAACATCAAATGATGGACACATGTCTATATCTTTTAAATCAACTGAAAAAAATAATTGGGATAAATTTAAATGAGTAAGATATCTAATCAATATTCCTTTCCCAACAATTTAGTAGAAAATTTATATGGGAAAACATGCAAATATTATATATTCTTAGTTAATAATATATTTTGAATTTTATGTCTACTTGTATTGTTTCTATACTTCTGCAATAAGATATAGAATAAAAGAAGACACAGCAAATATCACTAAGTAATTAAACCAGAAGTGTCAAAATCCTAGAAAAATTCTTCAATTTGTAACTGGTGTAATTGAAAGTAAGCAAGTAAAACTACTCTTGGCACTGGAAAAGTAAAAGAAGCCTAGTGATGTGGAAAATGAAATATGCTCATTGTATACAGGTAGATTAATATTTTGTTGAAAAAATTCATACTCCATTCCACCCCCCCCCTTTTTTTTGAGTTACTTGAAGTTGATTTTCGATCTCAGAATAAAACAGCATTCTGGTGAATGGCATCTGTAATTCAGCTGCACGGCACAGCTTTCTTGTTCTCTGGTGCTTAATTGTTCCTCAGCGTTGTTGGTGTGATAGATTACGCAGAACCAGGGAGTGTCTCTTGGAGCTTTAGTAACTCTGACTGTATACACTATTAAGCCAAGGAGATCAATTTTCAGCACAGTGTGTAACCTTAGTTAATTTTGAATGCGCACCTATGAATTACATTTTTAAATAAACATTGTTTGTCAGCCCTTATCTTTCAAGAATATTTACAATTTTTTAATAATTGCTATATAGAAGAAGCATAGTCTTATCATCTTTCTCTGGATCTAATTAGTTGAAAATCTCTTCAAGAATGTGAAATGTTGATCATGAAACACACTAAAATTAAGGGATTTTTTAGTTTTTGGAGATGTGGTTTTAGTGGAAATGGGGTCATTCTCAGAAAGAAGAAGGAAGCTCAAATATCCCCTATCTCTCTCATGAATTTTCTATCTTTGTGGCTTTGAAACTGTCGATTGATGTCTCATGGCTAGAAACCAGTCTCCGAGACTAGACATAGCCTTTAAAGTCTTCCTGGGAGAAGTGTTTTACAATTCACATCTCCAGATATAAACACAACCATATACAATTTTGTATTTACTTTTCCCGGTGCAGTTCGCCTTCATTCTGAACATCACAAGAACTCTATTTGCAATAAACACAAACATTAACTGCTTTTCTCCAGACTAATAAAACACACAATAGAAATTAAATTAATTTTTTACATATACATTTATATTATTACACACATATACAACGAACTGTCTAGAGCAAGAAGAACCATGACACATTCAGGAATCATGTAGATGTTACACTCCTAGTGTTTTGGCTTTTTGTATTTAGCAGCCTTTCAGAAAACATGTTTCCCATCTTGGTGCATCTAAAATTCTGAATGCAAACCAATCTCCACCACACCTCGTCATTATCAACTTAAAACACCTACCTAGACCTACAACCGTCTCAGCCCCATCTTCCTGAGTCAGTTGTTCTTCTGTATTTCATATGCATGCACTTGTGTTGTGATCTCTGCTGTCTTGCACTGTGATTGATGATGTGTAATTTAGTGCAAAGGGAATATTCTCTCTGCATATATTATTGCAATATGGTTCCATGATTGGGACTGTGAGAAAAATTTCACTGGTTTAAGGAGAAAAAGCCAAGGATATTTTTATTTATGTTTCAAGGTATTAATTTCCTTTCCTAAAACGACTAAAACTTATTCTTAGTGCTTTTAGAATATGAGTGGAAAAGTCTGTATTGTCTTTGAATATTTTAGTGAAAATCTACTTTATTTGAATACTCTCTTAGAAGGAATTATTAGAGCAATGAACTTGAAGAGCTTAGGCTTCTTGATTAGCATTGTGTTAGTGCATCCTTGAAAATTTTGGGACTTGTTACACTTTGAAATTTGAGAGTTTTGGGATCCAAAATGGCGGCGAGCAGTGTGGACCGCGTTTGGAGGCTCCAGTGAACAATTCAGGGAATTGCACAGATTTCTGAGCCAGGAACACCGAGGTCCGAACATCACGGCAGCGGGAGTGCTCCACGGTTCGGAGGGACCAGGGTGCGGAGGACCTGCGTGCCCCTGCACACGGGAGGAGCGTGGTTTTTCTCTGATCGGAGTGGCAGCGGCAGAGGCAGCAGCACCAGCGGCACCAGCAGCAGCGGCTGAGGTTTGCAGCTCATAGCCTTCCGGTGGAGGTGATGGTGTGGTGGCTGGTAGGAATTGTTACGGGAGAGGGGACTCGGGGCAGGATTTGGGTCGCGTGGAGCCTTTGGACCCAGACTGGACTCGGCGGACAGTTCGGCCCCAGAGTCCTGGGTACTGGCCCGGCCCAGCAAGCAATTCTGCCTGAGGCACTAACTCAGCATGGCCACAGCTCCCCTGCTGTGGCGCAGGCTTAGTTGAGCTCCCAGCTCCACACTAGGCACCACCTCAGCTCAGCGGCAGCTCCCCTGCGGTGACACAGTCTGGGCGGAGCACTTGGTTTCACCACAGGCGCTAACTCAGAGCAGCTGCAGTTCTCCTGCTGTGGCGAAGGCTTGGTGACATGCTCAGTTCCATCCTAGGCACCACCTCAGCTCAGCGGCAGCTCCCCTGCGGTGACACAGTCTGGGCGGAGCACTTGTTCCACCACTGGCGCTAACTCAGAGCAGCCGCAGTTCTCCAGCTCTAAGACTCTGGTGGACACAGTGTGCAGTTTGAATCCAGAATTCCTGGCTGAGATTGGTGGTCAGTTCGGGCCCTGAGTCAATAACTGACCACAGCACGCACTTTGGGCCGAAAGGCCCTAGCGGAGCTTGGTGCGTAGTCCCAGCCCAAAAATTCTGGCTGGACCTTGTGTGCATTTTGGGCCCAAAATCCCTAGCTGAGCTTGGCAGACGGTTCAGGCCCTGAGAATCTAGCTGAGTTCTGCCCGTGGTTCGGTCCCAGTGCTCCTGGCTGGACTTGGCAGGGAACACAGAAGGCTGTGGATACCTTGGCCTGACCCAATGCTCATTCAGAGACCCAGAACAATTGCAGGATCCACAGCAGAGGGGGGCTGAGGATCACTGGCTGTGAGAGACCAGAACAACAGGGCTAACCTCCTAACATCCACACCAGTGAAGCTTTGAGCTCGCAGCCTAGGGAAATCGTGAGAAAAGAAGTGAATCTATCATCAGACACCCTCCATTCAACTCTGGAAGCTACCCAACAAAAACAAAGACGGCAAGATGTCTAAAGGACAACGAAAAAGCACACGCAAAAAACCCCAAAACAACATGGCGTCTCCAGTTTCCAGCTATCCCAAAGAAAACAACCCAGAGAACTCAAATACAACGGAAATACAAGAAAATGACCTCAAATCCTTAGTAATGAGGATGATAATGGAGGAAACAAATAAAATTCGTAACCAAATGCAGGAAGACGCAGACAAACAGGTGAGAGACATAAAAGAAGCACATAGAGTGGAACTGGAAAAATTGCAGGAAAATGCAAACAACCAGATGAAAGAAATAAATAAAACGGTTCAAGCTCTGAAGACCTATAAAGAGGCAATGGAAGAAACTCAGGAATATACAAAAAATCAGATGGAAGAAATCAAAAAATCAGTTCAAGATCTGAAAATGAAAATGGATTCAATGATAAACACACAGACAGAAGAAAAACGAGAACGTGAGACCTCAGAGAAGAAGGCGAGCAACACAGAGGTGAGCTTTTCTAACAGAATCCAAGAGATGGAAGAACGAATCTCAGGGCTAGAAGATACATTCACAGATATTGAATCAACCATTAAAGAAAATGCCAAATCTGGCAAACTCCTGACACAAAACATCCAAGAAATTAAGGACACCATGAAAAGAAGAAATCTGCGGATAATAGGCATTGAAGAAAGAGAAGACATCAGACTCCAGGGCCCAGAAACTATTCTCAACAAAATCATAGAAGAAAATTTCCCCAATCTAAAGAAAGAGATGCCTATAAACATACAAGAGGCCTACAGAACACCAAATAGAATTGACCAGAAAAGAAAAACTGCCCGCCACATAATAATCAAAACACAAAACATGCAGAACAAAGAAAAAATATTAAAAGCTGCAAGGGAAAAGGGCCAAATAACATTTAATGGTAAACCTATCAGAATTACACCCAACTTCTCAGCAGAGACCATAAAAGCCAGAAGGGCCTGGACAGAGATCCTGCAAACCCTAAGAGAACACAGATGCCAGGCCAGACTACTTTACCCAGCAAAATTATCAATAACCATTGATGGAGAAAACAAAATATTCCATGACAAAAACAAATTCAAACAGTACCTATCCACAAATCCAGCTTTACAGAAGGTACTAGAAGGAAAACTCCATCCCAAAGGGTCAAGCTACAACCAAAACTACCCAGGAAATAGATAACTATCCCATGGCAAAAACACAACTACACAAACGCTCGACTGGAAACAACATCAAAATTAAGACTCTTAACAGTCACTGGTCATTAATATCTCTCAACATCAATGGCCTCAATTCTCCAATAAAAAGACACAGACTAAATGAATGGATACATAAACAAGATCCAACATTCTTCTGCATCCAAGAAACACATCTCACCCATAATGAAAGGCATTACCTCAGGGTAAAAGGTGGAAAAAAATATTCCAAGCAAATGGTCACAAGAAGCAAGCAGGTGTAGCCATTTTCGTATCGAACAAAATAGACTTTCAACCAAAATTAATCAAAAGGGATGAGGAAGGACACTTCATACTCATCAAAGGTAAAGTCAACCAAGATGACATCACAATTCTGAACATCTATGCTCCCAATACAAGGGCACCCACATTTGTAAAAGATCTCCTAAAAAAGCTTAAACCACACATCGATCCCCACACAATAATAGTGGGAGACTTCAACACCCCACTCTCACTGAAGGATAAGTCATTGAAACAGAAACTAAGCCGAGAAATAACATCATTAACCAATGCCATGGGTCAAATGGATCTAATAGATATCTATAAAACCTTTCACCCAAACAAGAAAGAATACACCTTCTTCTCTGCACCCCATGGAACCTTCTCCAAAATTGATCACATCGTAGGTCACAAAGCAAGCCTCAATAGATACAAGAGGATTGAAGTAATACCTTGTATCCTATCAGATCACCATGCTCTTAGGCTGCAATTCAACAACAACAGAAATAACAAAAAGCCTACACGTACGTGGAAACTAAACAACTCTCTGCTAAATGACACCTGGGTCAGGGAAGAAATATAGAAAGAAATCAAGGAGTTTCTGAAATTCAATGAAAATGAAGAAACAACATACCCAAATTTGTGGGATACATTGAAAGCAGTGCTAAGAGGAAATTCATAGCACTAAGTGCCTTTAAAAAGAAATTGGAAACATCGCACATAAGCATCTTAACAACACAACTGGAAGCCCTAGAAAAAAAAAGAAGCAGAAACACCCAAGAGGAGTAGACACCTGGAAATAATCAAACTCAGGGCTGAAATTAACAAGTTAGAAACTAAGAAAACAGTCCAAAGAATCAACAAAACCAAAAGCTGGTTCTTTGAGAAAATCAACAAAATAGACAGACCATTAGCCAAACTAACTAAAAGGCAGAGAGACAGTATTGAAATCAACAAAATCAGAAATGAAAAGGGAGACATAACAACAGACACTGAAGAAATTCAAAGAATCATAAGATCCTACTTTGAAGGCATATACGCCACAAAATTTGAAAATCTAAGGGAAATGGACGATTTTCTTGAACAATTTCACTTGCCAAAGTTGAATGAAGAACAGATAAACAAGCTAAATAGTCCCATTTCCCCTACAGAAATAGAACAATCATCGATGGTCTCCCAACCAAAAAAAGCCCAGGGCCAGATGGTTTCAGTGCAGAATTCTACCAGACCTTTAAGGGCGAGCTAATACCGATACTCTTCAAGCTACTCCAAAAGATAGAAATGGATGGAAAATTACCAAATTCATTCTATGAGGCCATAGTCTCATTGATACCTAAACCTCACAAAGACTCAACAAAGAAAGAGAATTTCAGACCAATTTCTCTTATGAACATAGATGCAAAAATACTAAATAAAATACTTGCAAAACGAATACAGGAGCACATCAAAGATATCATTCATCATGACCAAGTAGGCTTCATTCCAGGCATGCAGGGATGGTTTAATATACGGAAATCCATCAATGTAATCCACCATATAAACAAACTGAAAATAAAAAACCACATGATCATCTCCTTGGATGCAGAGAAAGCATTTGATAAAATTCAACACCCATTCATGTTTAAAGTTTTAGAGAGATCGGGGATACAAGGCACTTTCCTCAACATAATAAAGGCTATATACAGCAAGCCAATAGCCAAAATCAAAGTAAATGGTGAGATACTCAAGGAAATTCTCCTAAAATCGGCAACAAGGCAAGGCTGCCCACTCTCTCCATATCTCTTCAATATAGTACTCGAAGTTCTAGCCAGAGCAATAAGACAACAAAAGGAGATCAAGGGTATCCAAATGGGAAAGGAGGAAGTCAAATTATCCCTCTTTGCAGGTGATATGATAGTGTACATAAGTGACCCTCAAAACTCCACCAGAGAACTCCTACAGCTGATAAACACCTTCAGCAAATTGGCTGGATCCAAAATTAACTCAAAAACGTCTGTAGCCTTCCTATACACAAATGACAAGCTTGCAGAGGAAGAAATTAGGCAAACCACACCCTTTACATTAGCCACAAGCAATATAAAATATCTAGGAGTTACCCTAACTAAGCAAGTGAAGGACTTGTATGAAAAAAATTTCAAAACTCTGAAGAAAGAGATTGAAGGTGACCTGAGAAGATGGCATGATCTTCCTTGCTCATGGATCGGGAGAATTAACATAGTAAAAATGGCCATCCTACCAAAAGCAATCTACAGATTCAATGCAATCCCTATCAAAATAACTACACAATTTTTTAAAGACATTGAAAGTTCAATTCTGAACTTCATATGGAAAAACAAAAAACCCAGAATAGCTAAAACAATCTTGTACAATAAAAGGTGCTCCAGAGGAATCTCCATACCTGATCTCAAACTGTACTATAAAGCAATAGTAATTAAAACAGCATGGTACTGGCACAGCAACAGGCTGGTTGATCAGTGGAATCGAATCGAAGACCCAGATATGAATCCACACACATATGGTCACTTGATTTTTGACAAAGAAGCCAAATCCATTCAATGGAAAAAGGATAGCATCTTCAACAAATGGTGCTGGTCTAACTGGAGGTCTATGTGTAAAAAAATGAAACTGGACCCATATTTGTCACCTTGCACAAAACTCAAATCCAAGTGGATTAAAGACCTCAACATAAAACCAGAGACACTAAGCCACTTAGAGGAAAAAGTGGGAAAGAGCCTGGAACATATTGGCACAGGAGACAACTTCCTGAACAGAACACCAACGGCCCAGGCCTTAATGTCAACCATTAATAAATGGGACCTCATGAGGCTGAGAAGCTTCTGTAAGACAGGAGACACTGTCAAGAGAACAAAGCGACAGCCTACAGACTGGGAAAAAAATCTTCACCAACCCTACATCTGACAAAGGTCTAATATCCAAAATATATAAAGAACTCAAGAAATTAAACACCACCAAACCGAATAACCCAATTGAAAAATGGGGCTTGGAACTAAACAGAGAATTCTCAACAGAGGAGTATCAAATGGCTGAGAAACACTTAAAGAAATGCTCAACCTCCTTAGTCATCAGGGAAATGCAAATCAAAACAACTCTGAGATTCCATCTTACACCCATCAGAATGGCTAAGATCAAAAATTCAAGCGACACCACATGCTGGCGAGGATGTGGGGAGAGAGGAACACTCCTTCATTGCTGGTGGGAAAGCAAACTAGTACAGCCACTTTGGAAATCTATCTGGTGCTATCTCAGAAAAATGGGAATAGGGCTTCCTCAAGACCCAGCTATTCCACTCCTTGGAATATACCCAGAAGATGCTCCAGCACACAACAAGAAAATTTGCTCAACCATGTTCATAGCAGCCTTATTCATAATAGCCAGAACATGGATACAGCCTAAGTGTCCCTCAGTAGAAGAGTGGATAAAGAAACTGTGGTACATATACACTATGGAATACTACTCAGCTATTAAAAACAAGGAATTCCCGAAATTTGTGGATAAATGGATTGAGCTAGAAATGATCATAATGAGTGAGTTAACCCAGAAGCAGAAAGACTCAAATGGTATATACTCACTTATATCTGCATACTAGCCCAAGGGGCATGTCCCACAAAAGCCTTCACTTACCAGGAAACTGGGACAGAGGGGAAGGCATCCTATTGGGACTCTTAATCAGAGACGCATGGGAGAACAGCAAAATAAAAGGATCCAGAGGGTCCTAGAAATCTACAAGTAGAACAATATGATAGGCAGATTTGGGCCCAGGGGTCCCGCTCAAACTAAGGCACCAGCCAAGGACAATACAGGAGGTAAACTTTAAACCCCTTCCCAGATCTAGCCAATGGTCAGAATATTCTCCACAGTTGAGTGGAGAGTGTGATACGACTTTCTCACGTACTCTGGTGCCTAACATTTGACCATGTCCCCTGGAGGGGGAGACCTGGTGGCACTCAGAGGAAGGACCGCAAGTAGCCAAGAAGATACTTGATACCCTATGAGAATATATAGGGGGATGTAATCCCCCTCAGGAACAGTCATAAGGGAGGGGAATAATGGGAAAATGGGGGGGGGGAGGAATGGGAGGATATAAGGGATGGGATAAACATTGAGGTGTAACAAGAATAAATTAATAAAGAAAATAATGTTAAAAAAAAAGAAATTTGAGAGTTTTGTGGTTCATTATGTTAATCAGATAATTAAGTCAGGCAATTTCAAAGGTTGTTAATAAGTTGTATTTTTTTCTAAAACCTGTATTTCCTCTAATTAGAATCCTATAATTTGTCTCCTGATGAGCATTGTATCTTCCTTTACATCTTTTTTCAGGCTGATACTACTTTTTCTATCCTATTTATTATTATTATCATTATCCCTATTATTATTAATTTTACTTTTAAAAAAAGCATGTATGTAAAAACCTACAAACTATCTTTGCTTTATCCTAATTTTCTGGTGTCTCTTACACATGCGTTGAATCTCTTATCTGTTTCTTCATTTAATGCTCACCGTTATGGTTTTATTGTTACTATTTTTTTTAGAGAGGCTGAATCTCTCAGGGGCTCCTTATTGCCAAAGAATTGTATCTAACTCCCACTTTTTCTTTTTCTTCCATGCTTATAGTGTTCCCAAGTCAATCTTAATAATCTGCATCCACCTACAAGTGAATTTATCACATGCATTCTCATATTTGTATGTCTGCTGATTTTGGTCCAGTTCCTGACAGATTTTGCCTGTCAACTTTAATTGAATATTTTTATTATATGTCAAAATATATATTTCTTCATGCCCACACATTGATCCTTGGTGGTAGTTTATTTGAACAACCATTTGTGGCACTTTAGGGCACTCTCGGCGGTTACACAACACTGTCCTAAGTCATTCAAGTGTAATAATGTCACTGCCTCAAGGCAGATCTTGTACATCCCTAGTGGCACTGTGGGTCTTTATATATAATGAGGTATCAATAAACTAATTAAATTAAACTTAAGTGGTAGCTGACAAAGTTGGCTACATTAAAATGTTTCAATTAACTTCCTGAAGGAAGAGGTGTCAAAGTTCTCGTGAGTTTTCGTGTTTCTTTTATAGGGTCAGAAGCTTTGGAATCATTACTTTTCTGGAGTAGAAAATGTAATTATAAATGTTCCTTTGAAGAAATAATTTCCCCATCTATTAAGTGAGATAGACCCACTGCAAATAGTTCTATAACCACTCCAAAGTCTCCACACTTTTGAGCACCGAGACCATAAAATCCAGTTAATATGTAAGGTGTACAGCCCGTGTTTGAAGAATCACAAAAATATTTCATTATGCTTACAGAGATCTTTTCGTGGAGTATATTCATAAAAAATGACTTAAATTTTTTTAATAGAAACTCAACTTCTCCTTTTTCTCATAACCTGGGAAGCCACTCATGGCAACACATGTGATCTAAGGGGACAGAGCCAGAATATCTGTGGTTAACGACAAAGGGGTCTCAAATACTTGTTTGTGTTTCCCTTTTGTCCTTCTTATACTTTGTCTCAAAAGTACCATTGTGATGATTTCTGCTTTGTAACTTGGTGGGTCTTGTAGAGTCAGAATCGGGCTGAGATATTATGGGAAAATGTCACATGGTTTTCTAAAGAGAAGTCTACTGTAGCTTATAAGTATGCCATGAGATGTTTTACAACACACATCTATATTCGGAGACCAAGGCTTTTAGTTTACTAGTAGGGTTACCCTAAGCTCCACAATTCACCCCTTTGTTGTTGTTTTGCTTTGTTTTTACCATGAACTCTTACAACGCTGTAGGTCACTAAGCATGAACTTTCCTTGCATCTCCCATAGACCCAGTTCATGTTACAGCCCTAACTGAAAGCTGACAGCTTCTGTACCACCTGGCCACATGGTCCATACTCCACTGTTAGGTTTGTAATGAGTATTCTTCCTTCTTTTTCATACTTAGGAGGTATTAAATCTCATTGCTAACAATTACTGGATCCATAAAGTCACAGTTGCTTGAAACTTCAAAAACAGTTCTTTCTGCTTTCTGTAGTGTATGTTTTGCCGAACCTTTTCAGTGTTTTTTAGCCATTAGCTGCTAATCAGTTGGATGCTCAAACAATGCAATGTTTCATGTAGTATAGAAACATGGTTTCTCTTATGTGTTTAAAACATCTAAGAGTTCTCTCCCTGATGTACAGTTACTTGAGAAACTGGCTGGAGCTTTGTCAGGGGAGAAAATGGACCACATTTTATAGTGTATTTTCTTTTTGTGACAGGATTTACTCTGGATGTTAGTTCAATCCTCATTCAGCAAGTTATTTTTCAGAAACCTGACTCAGGTCCAATAACTTGACAAATGATCATAAAATTTTATTCAACTAAACATTTCCTCATTTTGCTTATACGTTAGAATCATCTTTCCTTTAAATTATCTATGGCAGCAAAATGTAAATTACATAGAATTTGAAGTTTGTTAAAAGTGTAAATCATTGGCATGAAACATGTTCACATTGTTTTATAGTTGCCATTATATCCATCTGTAGAACCCTTCATCATTACAGTCAGGAACTCTGCATTTCTTGACACAACCCATTATTTAAACTTTCTATCAGTTGCACACACTTGATTGTGTATAATAAACAAGAACCTTCAGTGACCACCAACACATTTTTGCCTCTGGAGATGACATGTTTTGACCATGTTTTTAACTGTTGAGTAACTTGGATTTTGGTGTTTATGAAAGTAACTTTAGCTTTCTTATTTCCAGAAGTTGAAGCACATAGCTTGGCCTCTGTTGCCTTAGGGTACTGCAAGAATCATTTTTATTAAAAGCAAGCTGATTTCTGCAATAATTTCAGTATCAACCTGGCCCCACACAGAAGAGCTATCACTAACATTTCCTGTGGCCTTGGTAAACAGTATGTTCTATAGACTTTCTCAAAGAAGATAATCCTCTTTGAGACATTGTGACTGCACGTAATATAGCTGTTTTATCAGATCCAAACCTCCAACTCTAGAAAACCCTTTCTCTGTCATCTGCTGCTGCAATTTGGACATTAAAAACATACCCACCCTGGGTTGTGACATTCTTGGGATTTTCCTGGAAATCTTAGTAGTAATTTGTTTTATCTTTGCGATGTTTTCAAGGATGTTAAATATTTTCTCTAGAGGGAGTCGTTCCAAGACATTTCTTATCCAGTGTTGCACATCCTTCGAACATGTTTACACATTTTTCCTTTGCTCTGTTGTATATTCTGTCTGTGTACTGACGACATTCTTTATTTTTTCTCCCTGACTTCCCTCTCTTTTTTCTTGCCTGCTTTGTTTTGCATTAACAGTAAATGTACATCTTATGGATAAGAGAAGCATCCAAAGAAGCTTCAAAGAAGATACCTATTGATTTGCTGAGAAGAATGAGACAATTTCAACTTAATCTTTTTACATAGGAGGAATGGTAATGCTTGGAGGAGATTGAGAGCAATCTATGCATTAAGTTCAGAAAACTGTAGGAAGGGAAAGTTCTCAGGGATGCTCATGTAAACTGTTTATTTACTTTGTGACAGTATCATAATATTTATCAAGCCAGTACTCAGGTTTAGCATGAAAGTTCTGCCTTGAAACTTAGTCATCTTTAAATTTACTAACTTACTTAGTATTCTTGCCTTTTCTTCTTCTGGTTATGTACCGAGTGAGACTTACACACACACACACACACACACACACACACACACACACACACACACACACACACACACACACGCTTAAATCTAGGATCTACATATAAGAGAAAATGCACTATTCATCTTTCTGAGTATGTCTTATTTTACTAAATTCATTACTCACACTTAAATATATTTTCTTGCGTTTGTCATTATTTAATTTTTTTCTTATGGCTGCATAAAATCCCATGGCTTCTATGTAACATATTTTCATTGTCAATTCATCTTCTGGTAAACACTTATTCTTATCTCATGTTCATGTTATCGTGAATGGTATAGCAATAAACACGGACCTAGAAATATTTCTATTGTATATTGACTTGTAGTTTTTCAGTTAGCTAGTCAAGAATAATATAGAAGACATGACAGGTAATTCTAGTTTTCCGAAGAAACTCCACATTGACTTCCATGGTGGCTAAACAACGGATGTTGTTTATTCTGTTCCTTTTCCCATTGTCTCATGGATTAATCTAACCAATTCTTTATTGCTGAAGGGTATGAGGAAGAGGTAACTAGTTACACTAACATGCACCACATGTGCCTGTGTTGGTCTAGAGGGAGATCTGAAGCAGTTTATCTTGAAAGTCAATTTCCTGACAGTGATTTTTATTCAGCTTTAATTGGTCTTTGATTGAACTCAATTGTGAGGGCTTGGTCTAGGCTCAAAAGCTCAGGCAGACCTTGAAGCAGCTAGCACTTAAAAGTTATCAGGTAATCCAATCATCATATATGATAAGTGAGTGTGTGCCTCTAGACATTTCGGGGAACATTACTATTTCTGGGATGTTCCCATATTCAGTGCATTGGTTTGCAAATCTTTTACTAATGTTTATATATTGGGAAGTGGAAACATTGTTATTGCAGGAAATTACTTTGAGTCTTTTAGGGAAAAATTTGGCACACATAACATGTATGTGATAATTATACTTGAGGAAATGTGTTCTTTTCCTCTGGCTCTCATTATCTTATTGATTCTATGTGTATGTGTTTTGTCTTAAGCTATTATTTGCCCTGTAATTCATTTAGGTCTTGACATAAATGATAATGTAGAGTTGCCGGTAGGAGAAATGAATGCTGCAAGGTACTGTACACAGGAGATATCTGTTAGGCGTTTTGACTGCTTGTAATTACAGTAGATAATTACTTTAGTGTAGAGTCAAGCTAAAGATCCATTGTCTGTTGAATGAAAAAAAAGAACACTGTCCTTTTATTCCACTTCCTCATCTATTTCTACTAATCAAAAATGAGTAAAGCCAAGCTAATGATTGTGTGTGTGTATGTGTGAAAATCTGTGTAGTTTGATGTAGTGCACACTGACTTACTGTTTTTTTCATAATTTGTGATTTTGAAATTTGTGTAGAAAAATATTTCACCAATTTAGTCATAGAGTGTCTGCACTGAAATAAAAACCCAATAGATATTTTATATGCACAGTACTTCAAAGGAGAAATCTGTACTATTTGGTTGAAGAAAGAAATCTATGTAGAAAAGTACAATTTTCCCTGTGCACATATGAGTGTATCTTTTCTGTCTAGACCACTGTAATTCAGGTAATACAATAATTTAGGATTAGAATATTATTTTACTTTTCTGTTCTTTGTAGAAAAATATATCTACTAAATGAGTAGTATCATAGAAAACAATCTGTTTTTAAAAGTCTTCCAGAGGCACACAATTTAATGATATTATGTTCATCTAATTGAACATTTATTTTAATTGTTAATTAACGCATATTTCCAAAGACTTCTGATATCCAGCGCTACTTTTTCATGACCTGAGTGTGTCCTATATATTTGAAAGTAAGGATACTTAATAAATTCATAGAATAAGATAATAATTTTACTCATGGAAATTGGCTTACCCCAGCTGGTGAGTGTAGAATTGAAAGTAAAGTTTTGCTCCGAAATTATATATATATATTTAACTATATTAACTTTTCAGAATGAATTATACTATTGTGAATTTAAGACCTAGGTCAACCTGGCTTAAACAGATAAACATATTGATCACAGGACCGATGGCAGGAAAATGGCTATCATCTCAAATAGATTCTGTATATGAAGGATGGCAGGAAAATGGCTATCTCAAATAATAGATGCTGTATATGAAGGACGAATGGCATTCAATTAATTTCCTTTCTACTTAGACATTTGATGAATCTCAACACACAACTGTAAGTCTTGAGCTGAATTTCTAAGCAGTGTTTTCAGGATCATTTGTGTTTCTAGAAAGGAAAACCTGAAGACGGGGAGTTTGACATAGAGAGAGATAGAAATCATCAATGTGAAGAAAAGTCACAATTCTAAATGAAAGAATAGGATCAATAAAATGAACAAATTTCTGTAATGGATTGGTTATAAGTTTAACCTTAAAACATGTTTTTTTCTGTTATTTATATTTCTTTATTGTAACTTTTGTTCTGGTTCTTTCATATCTTTAGTAGAATTTCATACACACATATACTCACACACACTCATGCACATATGCACATGTGTGGGCACACACACATAATTTATTTAATAGGTAAAGTATTTTCATATGGTTGCTAGATTTGCTTACGTATATTAAGGGAATTCAAAAGAAAATTGAGGGTTAATTTCATGACTGAGCAGATCAGAGAAATAGCATCAGTTAGAAGACTCCCAGAATTCATCATGAATCTGAAATAAATCTTTGTCACTTATGTATACACCTTTCCTCTCATCCTACATGTTAGCAATGAACAGAAATCTTTGGGAGTTCTTAAAATTATCTCAATAAAGTAGAACTATAATTCCAGACTGGCACAGATGGTCCATTGAAAAAGTGAGTCTCATGAGGATTCTGCAGTCAAGCATAGGGATGCACCTAGTTCTCAGTAATATTGAAAACAGAAACTCACATTCTAAAATAATTCCTCAGGAATTCTGGGCATATTAATTTTTACTTACTTTCCTGAAGACTTTTACCACATTCTAGGAATCATACATACCCATAGTTACCTTTAAGAAATGGAGCTTGTTGCTCCCCAAATCCCTATATTCCCAAGAAACCTATGCTGTCTTCATAGCCACGTGGGGTACTGTCTGGTTTGCATGGCATATTAGCACACTTGTTTTCAGAACATGACATTTGATACAGTGTTTTTTCCTTGCCTTACACATCTATTTGTTCTCATGATATATAGGATAGAAGCACTGTGTGCCCCTTACATTACAGGTGTTTTAATACACTGGCTACAGAAATTTACAAACTTCCTTTCCCAGTCATAAATCACAGCAAATTTGAAAAATAACATTTACTAAGAGAATTTATGGACATGGCAGAAAATAATTAATAGAACAATTGGGACAAGGGGAAGGATGCTCTTATGATATTCAAGGACAGTTGATTAATGACACAGGATATTTTCTATGAAGAATTTATGCTGCACTCTCAAAGGACCATCTGGAAAACATCCTCTCAGTGTTTGTTTGTATATTTTGAATCTAAGAAGAGTTCTAGACATCTCTTAGTTAATCACATCTGCCAAAAGATGGTGAAGGTAGTCTAACATGATCTCTCCAAGGACAGTCTGGTTTTAGTGACTAATAATGGGCTTCACTCACTCAGAGTAAAGAAAAACGTGAAGGGCGTTTTTAGTTTGTTTGTTTTGCTTTGTTTTTGCTGTCCTCCTGGCCTTTTGATGGTTCTACAGTGGGGACAAAGCACTATGACACAAAATAACTTGGCATGGAGTTTATGTCATCTAACAACCTCAGGTCACACTACTTCGCTGAGAGAAGCCAGGGACTCAAGGAAGGAACCTGAAGGCAGGACCTAAAGCAGAGTCTATGTAGAATTCTGTATACTGGTTTGATTTCCATGGCTCACTCAGACAAAATTTCTTCCTTTATTTTTTGTTTTGGGGGTGATGGCGCATCCCTTTATTTTTTTATCTTCTCTTGAAAAATAGATTTTTCATACAATAGAATCAGATTATTGATAACCCTTTTTATACTCTTCACCCTCCTCCTAAAATTTCCTTCTGTCTGGATCCTCAGTCTTTCTGTCTCTCCTTGGAAAACAAAGAGACCTCTAAGGAATAATAATAAAATAAAATAAATTACAAACAAATCAGAATATGATAAAACAGGCAAACAATAAAAAGAGCCAAAGAAAAAGCAGAAGAAATGTATACAGATCTAGAAACACACATGTTCTCATACCCAGAAATGCAATAAAAAACACAAACTAAATCCATAATATGAACACAATGAATATATAAAGAAAAACGAACAACCACCCTATCTTAACATTATGAGACAAAGAACCTTCAAAGATTCTGTTAAGTTTGTTTTATGCTGACTATCTACTGCTGGCTATGGAGTCTACCCTTAAGAGTGATCTGTTTCTCTAGTGAGACTCCATTAGAGAAAGCCAAATTTTCATTTGCTAGTTACTATTAATTGAAGAAAGCTTCTGGGTTAGGGCTCAAGTCATGTGTCTCCTGCTCCTTTAAGCCCTAGGAGACCTATGCAGTCTCTGAGTTCATATGTGCACCAGCCTTTTTATAGCCAGAAGGCCTTAATTTCTTGACGTCTTTCATCCCCTCTGGTTTTTACACTCTTTCTACCTCCTGTTCTGCATGGTTTGATGAGTCCTGTCTGGGGAGGGGGACATATTTGATGAAGACATCCTATTTAGAGCTGAGTATTCCATAATCTTGCTTTTTCTGCATATATTCTGGCGGTGGGTATCTGTATTTCTTCCCAGCTGCTGCAGGAGAAAGTTTTTCTGATGGTGGCTGAACAAGGCGCTGATCTATAAGTATAGCAGTATGTTGTTAGGATTCAGTTAGTTTTATTGCTACATTTCTTTAGACGGAGAGTAGTGTTTGGTTTTCAGTTAGATCCCTGGCCTATCAAGTCTCAGGTTCTAGGCTACCCAAACGATGTTGGGTGTAATCTAATGCAATGGACCTTAACTCAAACATGATATTGGTTGGTTGCTCCTTCAAGATCTGCCATAATTGCACCATCAAATCTTACAGTAAGGTTAGTCTTTTTTAAATTTTTTTTATAATATTTTTTATTAATTATTTCTTGTTACATCTCAATGTTTATCCCATCCCTTGTATCCTCCCATTCTTCCCTCCCTCCCATTTTCCCATTATTCCCCTCCCCTATGACTGTTCCTGAGGGGGATTACCTCCCCCTGTATATGCTCATAGGGTATCAAGTGTCTTCTTGGTAACCAGGATCAAATAATTTATATCAGGGTTGCTGTTTACTTTTCTCTTTTGGTAACTTCAGAGTATCTTCCAGTATCTTTAATATTATTCCATAGGGCTAATAGCTCTATTTAGGCACCAGCTTGATTTGTCTTTGTTCAATGAGTCATATAGGCATTGTCTTCAGTAATAGGGACGTACTGTGAGCTTGTGGACAGCCAGCAAAGTAAAGTCTTAAATAGCATGAGAGTTTGAAGAATTCCCATGTGTTTATTTGGCTAACAACTTAATTAATTTTAAGTCATTCCCAGAACTGACAGCTTTCTTTGGTGACAAAAGGTGTCAGGTTGAGGTTCTGTTTTTCCATTATTTAACAATTTAATTTAATCTTCTCCCCCCCACCTCTCTCTCTCTCTCTCTCTCTCTCTCTCTCTCTCTCTCTCTCTCTCTCTCTTTCTCTCTCTCTCTCTCTCTCTCTCTCTCTCTCTCTCTCTCTCACACACACACACACACACACACACACATTCATACATACATGAAACTTCTGCTTATTAGAGTTTCCATTTCTGTATTACCTTCCTTGACCATCTTTTCTCCTCCACAACTCAAACTCCCCTTTCATCCATAGCTATCTATTCTATTTCCCCTCCCTGAGGATATCCATCTCTCCTCCAGTCTTTTACTCTCTACCTAACCTCTGTGATGCTCTGAATTGTAACTTATTTATCAATGACTGAACATCTAACACCCACATATAAACAAATACATACCACATTTGTTTGTCTTTCTGAGTCAGAGTTACATCACTCAGGTTGATTTTTTTCTTAGTTCCATCCATCTACCTACAAATTCCATGGTTTCATTTTTTTCTTTGTGGCCGAATAATATTCCATTGTATAAATGTACTACATCTTCCTTACCCATTCGTCTGTTGAAGGACAACTAGATTGTTTTTAATTTTATTATTATGAATGGAACATGAATGAACATGGTTTAGCAAGTATCTGTGTACTAGTATGAAACATCCTTTGGTTATAATGCCAAGAGTGGTATAGCCTGATTTCTAGATTCCTGAGGAGATGCCAACTGATTTTCATAGTGGCTGTATAAGTTTATACGCCTATCAGCAATGGATGAGTGTTCCCCTTAATTCACAACCTTACCACCATGAGTTGTCTTTTGTTTTATTGATCTTGGCCATTCTGATTCGCATAAGAATAAATCTCAAAGTAGTTTTGATTTATGTTTCCTTGTTGACAAAGGATGTTAAACACTTCTTTGAGTGATTCTTTATCATTTGCGTTTCCTCTTTTGAGAATCCTTTGTTTAGATTTGTACTCCATTTTTGGTTGTGTATTTATTTTCTTGTTGCCCATTTTTTTTAGTTCTCGATACATTTTGAATATTAACTATCTTTTGTATGTGTCAGCCTACTTTTTTTCACACTCCAGGACCACTATTTCAATGATGAGCATCACAGGTTCGGATCTCCTGCAGAGATCATTAATTAAGGGAAGGTTCCACAAGCTTGATTGACTACAGGCCAGTCTTTGAACACACATTCTCCAATAGGTTTCCCTATTCTCAGATAACTTTAGCTTTCCAAGTTGACAAAAATTTCAACCAAATTCCATAGGTATTCAATGTGTGTGTGTGTGTGTGTGTGTGTGTGTGTGTGTGTGTGTGTGTGTGTAGAAAAGAAACTAGATTTTTAGGTAGATGTAATTTATCATCAACATATTTATTTACAACATAAGCATGCTTCTATTTCATATAATTTTGATGATGTGTAATTTTATTATCTAATTGTGTTAGGAATGGGATAGGGAGGGTAGCCTTTTCCTTTTTACTGGTTTTATAGCAGTTTCCTTGATTTTGCATTTTATTGTGATTTATCACTTAATACATTAACCTAATTGTCCTGAAAATGCTTGAAGATTGATTGACCAGAGCTAGTCATATGACCTTATTTAACTACAAAAATAACTTTTAGGCAGTATATGAAATAAAGAGTGAGCTGCCTTTGTCCTAGGATATTGTAGGATTATTTGCTGAGAAAAAGAAATTGGCCCTAATTGAATAAGAATAATGGATCAAATTTCCCTTTGCGTTTGATTTCTCTAGTATGATCTGTTTCCCTTTGCGTTTGATTCCTCTAGTATGATCTGTTTCTGTGGATCAAGTTACGAAATAATTTCTGGTGCCTTTATTTTAGAGAATATTTTCATTTTAGCTCTCCTGGCAGACAGATGTCTATGCTTTCACGGTGAACTACTTGGCATTCACAAGTGATTGGGTTTCCCCTGGGGATGACTAGTTTTTCCTTCTCTCAGCATTCCATAGTTGCCACTAGTTCTTTGTCTAGGGTTGTATGTCCCATGAGAATTCCTCAATTTCATTTTTGCATATCAATTGTTGTTGTCCTTGTTCAGATCTTGTATAGTCTGAGGAGATTGTATTTATATATTTTGGAATGCATAATATATACCAACAACAATTAAAGAAAAAGAGGTCCGAGATCATGAGTTTGAGAAAGAAAAAACGGGATAGTAATTTGTGGGAAGTGTTAGAGGGAGAAAACAGAAAAGAGGAAATGTTGTAATTACATTTATATTTAAATTTTAGTTACATCATTTAAAACCATGAGCTATTGTAATTGTAATTTTGCAGTACAGAGACTGACCCTGCTCACTTCAGCTCAGACACTGTCTATAGTATAGTCCAGTTTCTTCTTGGTTTTCCACATGCTGAGACTATACACAATGATCTCAACTCCCGTTTTGTGGCCCATCTTAAGGTACATACTGCAAATGTAATGTCATGCTGTGATACATGTTTAATAAAAATGACAGGAAAGAGTTCATCATGATGGCTAAGTGTATATCCTATAATTGATTTGAAAATTATTCTCAAAAGCCAATTTTTTCAGCTAAATACATTGAGAACAATTTGTTGAACTGATCTGAGTAGATTTAATGGCATTAAGTGAAAACTTAAGTTTGGAATTATAAACTCATTGTTCATTGAGTTTTATCCCAAAATATGCTGCCATACTGTTTCCTGTCTCGCTTCATACTGGGGACCTTGTCCTTAAGTTATCTACCTCCTGAATTAGTGTATCAGAGAATGTATGCAAGAGTTCTACAGAAACTGTGTAGAGAAAACAACAGACAAAAATGTTCTTAGACCCCATAAGTAATTGTTTCTATAATGATTTCTGAGTGAGATTTATTATATAAAGGAAAGTAAACCTTAAATGTTTGCACATTCTTAGACCATTCTGTACCTCTTATCTTTATTTTGTGTCTAGTAAGGAGGTTTGCTGAACTAATGGATACTTATGTCCAATTATTTATTTAAAATGCCTTCCCCCTTTTGAAACTTTGTCTCCAAAGAATCATTTGTGCTTGGAAAGATGAATGGCTGTAGTGGACAGACATAACAAATAGCATTATCACCTGAGAAACAGCAGGTGATTCTTTTGAAAAGTAAATAATGCAATACTTTACTATATTGTTTTCATTTAATAACAATTTAGGGAATAATCTAGAAGAAATGTGCTGGTCTTAACATGTATATAATGTCTAGCTATTTAATAAAATATGAAATGTTTCTGCATTAGACTAAGTAGTAACACAAATTACAGTCAGAGAGAGTCCTATTCTCTGGTGGAGAGTCTTGTAGAGTCTCATTTGTAATGGTTCAAAGTTATTTTTGCTTCATCAAAATTCAAATGTATATTTACATGATGATCTAGGAAAAGAGTATGAGATGGCTTATCTCTTGGTACATATTTTCTACAAGATTTTAAGTATCTAAATGACTATTGTGGGACCTTAGAAGTGAGCCATCTGTCACAAATGAGAGTCAACATTTATTTAGCTTAGTAGGAAGGAAAACATTGCCAGAAAAAATCACTTAAGGTGTAAAATTAAACATTTGTGAATTTATTTAGTACAGAGGCCTTTATAAAATACATTAAGGTATTCATCTGCAAAAATAGTTCTGACTTTTGCAAATAGGCAATAATGTTACATGGATGAAATGCTATGAAGGTAGGGAATTCAGCAGGGTAGTTCAGTAGAAAAATGAGTAGTGTGGATTGAAGGGGAGTGGGCCTATTTGCCAGGATATTGGCTCAGAACAGGACATAGCCTCTTTGGATTGTATCAAACTTCAGAAAAGAAGTCAGTGGTCAGAGGTCAGTGTAGTCTGTGACCCAATTCCTGTGTGAGCTTATCCAATCTTTAGTGAGATTGCCAAACAGATTTTTATAGCCAGTCTTTATATATATATATATATATATATATATATATATATATATATATATATATATATATATACACACACACAAACCACAACACACACTCATACTTGTTTTTCAAGGAGTTGAATCATTGTGTCATAAAACTAAGACAAACAAACCTCAGTTTGTAGATTTGCAAACCCTGTGGGAACTAGATTCATTGGGTGATAAGCACATTCTAAAAAAACTATATCTATTTATGTTTACAGACTGTTGGCAAGCCACAAATTATGGATAAATGATAGCTATATAATAGATACTGTATATCTATTTGTATCTAATATATAGATTTAAGACTCAAACATCCTGTTGTGGTAACCTTTTTGTAAAACTGAAGAAGTTTGATGTTTTGATGTGGTTGTATTTGTTGTTTCTGAAGTAACATGTTACTTTAAATTCTGTCTGTTCTTTTCATTATTCTGTAGTATATGAAGTCTATTTAGCACATCACAAGAATAACTATTAATCCTTGGTCCATGAATTTCAATCACTGATAGTTAAGCATTGTCTACTTTCAATAGGCACAGATGTTTGTATTTACCTCTGGACATTCCCAGTATATTCCACTCTTAGTATTTCTAAGAGGAAGGAAGTAATCTTTGTTCCTACCTTCAAAAACAAAATATTTTTGAGATATATTCTGTAGTGTGCCCTATCAAAATATTAAAAGTTACAAATATACCCATGCTAAGGAAGACTAAGTTAAGGATGAGCTGTTTACTCCCTCACCATTTTTATTTTGAAGATGTGATACCATTGGCCATCCATGGGGTTTGTTGTGATGCATATGTTAGATAGAAGGCAAATAACTGCTAGAGGATATGTAAATAACTGGGCACGATATTCATTGGTTCAGTTGGTTTAACTGATGATGAGAACATCGCTCCCTTATAAATTCTCACTATAAAACCAGAAAATACCAACAAGAAAAGAGAGCCCATCTGCTGCTTTGAGGAGGTAGGAATTGCAGGGGTGGGGGTTGTGTGGCAGAAAGAGCAGAATAACCTTCAGGAAAGCAGAAGGCCTTCTGTTGACGCCTGAGTAAATGAGGTCCTCAGTCCTACATCTCAAGGAACTAGATTGTGCAAACAGCTAGAGATTTGGGTGGATGATCCCAAACTCACATGCGATGTCAGCCCTAGCCTGCTCTAATTGTGATTGTAGGTTGATATGGAACTGAGTAGAACATGGCACTGGAATGCACCAGACTCTTCACTTAGAGAAACTTGGGATTCGACTCAAATAATATTTTTGTTCTGTTTCATAACTAAGTCTGGGGAAACTCATAATAAAAAGTAAGAGCAGTAAAAACAAAGTACTGCATAAAATTTGCATGTAAATATTTTATAATGTTTAAATAAGATGGCCAGAAACTATGAACAAACCAAATGTACATCAATGCATAATAATAATTTTGGTAGATGCTTATAATACAATATTACTAACTGGTATAAAGGGATACCTTTTCCTTATATACAACAAATAAAATCTCAAAAAACATGGTCAAAGGGTTGTATCTCTAGGAAGTTTGTGCTCAGCATAGAAAACATACAGTTAACTGATGGAGGTAGTTACCAATTTCTCTCAACTCTACAGTTACATGACCCCTTGCCACAGTGTGTGTGTGTGTGTGTGTGTGTGTGTGTGTGTGTGTGTGTGTGTGTGTGTGTGTGTGTGTGTGAATATATGGGAAGGTACATTCACCTGAGCATTTTGTACATGTATTAGACAGAAGTTGACTTCAGGTGTCTACCTTTATTTCTTTTTGAGAAAAGGTATTTCCAAGAATCTAGAACTCATCATTTTAGGTTAAGCTGAGTGGCCAGTGAGTCCACAGTTTCTGCCTGTCTCTTCCCCTCATTCTAGAATTACCAATATATTCTGCTATGCCCAGACTCTTATGTGGGTGTTGGGCATCTGAACTTAGGTCCTCAGGCTTTTGTAGGAATCTCTTTACCCACTAAGCTCTCTCTAGTCCTATATGACATTTTAATGAAGAAAATTCTAGAGGAACAGAAACAATGGTCAACAGGAATGTTGAAATGATTGAAAAGAAGGTAGATTGATAAAAACATTCTATATATTGCTATGTTGGAGTTTAATATCTAACTACTTTTCAATTGTTTAGATAAGCTGTCTACTTTTAAAAATAATTCAGCTTCATAGTAGGAAAATGGATGTTATTGCATTAATTGTTCCTCAATACATTTATTCTCTAATAATATTCTAACTTCTTAATGAAAAGATCTTTAGTGTCAAAGTTTGTTATTTTAGTCATTTTAGCCCATTAAAAATAGTTTTACACTCTCCCATGTTTCTCTCATCTAGAGTCCCAATAGGATGTCCTCCCTTCTGTCCCAGTTTCCTGGTAAGTGAAGGCTTTGGTGGGACATGTCCCTTGGGCTAGTATGCAGATATAAGTGAGTATATACCATTTGAGTCTTTCTGCTTCTGGGTTAACTCACTCATTATGATCATTTCTAGCTCAATCCATTTATCCACAAATTTCGGGAATTCCTTGTTTTTAATAGCTGAGTAGTATTCCATAGTGTATAGGGGAGAATGGCAAAGTAGAAGGATCCAGAGGGTCCTAGAAACCTACAAGTAGAACATTATGATAGGCATATTTGGGCCCAGGGGTCCCGCTCAAACTAAGGCACCAGCCAAGGACAATACAGGTGGTAAACTTTAAACCCCTACCCAGATCTAGCCAATAGTCAGAACAGTCTCCACACTTGAGTGGAGAGTGGGATATGACTTTCTCACATACTCTGGTGCCTCACATTTGACCATGTCTCCTGGAGGGGGAGACCTGGTGGCACTCAGAGGAAGGACAGCAGGTTGCCAAGAAGAGACTTGATACCCCATGAGCATATACAGGGGGAGGTAATCCCCCCTCAGGAACAGTCATAGGGGAGGGGAATAAGGGGAAAAGGGGAGGGAGCAAAGAATGGGAGGACACAAGGGATGGGATAACCATTGAGATGTAACAAGAATAAATTAATAATAAAAAATAAAAAAATAGTTTTACACCAATGAAGTGTACTTACTAATATTCATACTCAACTGCCACACAAATATGTTGTGGTAAAATTGCCCTATCAACATGTGTAGATGTCACATTCACTCATTTATTTTAATTGTGCTTTTATGTCTAGCTTACATATCTTGTATTTTGTGTGTCAGTGTTTAATATCTGCTTTAAAGCAATTGATGAAGATCATATTTTCTTTGTTTTGTTCTAATTTAAAGTTATGATTTCATCTAAATCTGAATAAATATATCTGTATATTCCAGTCTCAAAAACCACTGTCCATTTAAAAAAATTTATTATAATTTATTCACATTATACCCAGATTATTACCCCCTTCCTCTTATCTTTCCATTCCCACCATCCCTTCTTCTGCTCTATTCTTCCCCTAGATCTTTTTTCATGGGGGTCTTCCTCCCCTTCTGTCTGGGTACAGCCTATCAGGTATCATCATGATAGCCTGCATCCCCTTCCTTTGTATGCCCACAAGGTCCTCCTGCCAAAGGGAAGTGCTCAAATTGTGGGCACCAAAGTGCCTGGCAGAGGTACACCAGAAGTCCTCCCCTACCAAGTGAAGAATAAGCTGTCCATCGCCTACATCTGAACAGGGGTTCTAGGATCTCTACATGCATTGTCCTTGGTTGTTGCATTAGCCTGTGCAGACCCCCCTGTGTCCAGATCCACCTGCTTGATGGTATCCTTGTGGTGCTCCTGACCCCTCCTGGACCTTCCATCCCCCTACTTTTCCATACAACATTCAGCGTTCTTCCCAGATTTTAGCTGTGAGTCCCAGTATCTGTCCCGATGCCTCACTAGGTGGAGTCTCTCAGAGGACATCTATGTTGGTCTAATATCCACTTATAAGTGAGTATATATCACATGTGTCTTTCTGGGTCTGGGTTACCTCACTCAGTGATCTTTTCTAGTTCCATCTATTGGCCTACAAATTTCAAGCTTTCCTAGTCTTTAATACCTGATAGTATTCCACTGTGTAAATGTTCCACAGATTCTTTATCCATTCTTCAATTGAGTGACATCTAGGTTGTTTCCAGATTCTGGCAATTACAAAGAAAGCTGCTGTGAACACAGTTGAGCAAATGTCCTTGTTGTATGGTGGAGCCTCTTTCAGGAATATGTCTAAGAGTGGTATATCTGGGTCTTGAGGTAGCACTATTTCTAGTTTTCCGAGAAAGTGCCAGATTTATTTACAAAGTGGTTGTATAATTTTGCACTACCACCAGCAATGGATGAGTGTTTCCCTTTCTCCACATCCTCACCAGCATGTCCTGTCACTTGAGTTTGGATCTTAGCAATTATGAGGTGAAATATGAAATCATAGAGTCATTTTGATTTGTATTTCCCTGATGACCAAGAACTTGAGCATTTCTTTAAGTGTTTCTATGCCATTTGACATTCTTCTGTTGAGAATTTTCTGTTTAGCTCTGTACTACACTTTAAAAGTAGATTATTCTCTTTGTTGGTATTTAATTTCTTGAATTCTTTATATATTGTGGATATTAGCTCTTTGTCGGGTGTAGGTTTGGTGGATATCTTTTCCCAGTGAGTTTGCTGTCATTTTTGTTCTGTTGACAGTGTCCTTTGCCTTATATAAGCTTTTCAATTTCCTGAGGTCTCATTTATTAATTATTGATCTTAGAGCCTGAGCTATTGGTATTCTGCTTAGGAAGTTGTCTCCTGTGCCAATGAGTTTATAGCTCTTCTCCACATTTTCTTCTAACAGATTTAGTGTGTCTGGTTTTATGTTGAGCTCTAAAAGAATCCAAGAACACATAAAAAAATCTCACCCACCATGACCAAGTAGACATTATCCCAGGCAGAGGTGCTTCAAAATACATAAATTCATCAATGTAATCAATTATATAAGCAAACCGGAAGAAAAAAAATCATGCGATCTTCTCCTTAGATGCTGAAGAAGCATTTGACACAATCCAACACCTATTCATGTTAAAAAGCCTAGGAGAAATCAGTGATACAAGGAACATATCTAAACATGGTAAAGGCAACATACAACTAACCTATAACCAACATCAAACTAAATGGAGAAAAAAATTACATCAATTCCACTGAAATAAGAGACAAGACAAGGCTGTCCACTCTCTCTCTCTATCTCTTCAATATAGTAGTTGACTTCCTATCTCTAGCAACAAGACAACTAAAGGAAATAAATGGAATAAAAATTACAAAGGAACAAGTCAAAGTATCACTAGTTATGGGTGATATGCTAGTACACATAAATGACCACCAAAATTCTACCAAGGAACTCCTATAGCTGATAAACACCTTCAGCGGCTAGATACAAAATCAATTTTAAAAAATCAAGTAGCCCTCCTGTATACAAATTACAAAGGGGCTGAGAAAGAAGTCAGGGGAGCCACACCCTTCACAATAGCTCAGGGGAGCCACACCCTTCACAATAGCCACACCTAATATAAAGTATCTTAGTGCAATTCTAACCAAGCAAGTGAAAGACTTATATGAAAAAAATTTCAAGTTTCTGAAGAAAGAAATTGAAGATATCAGAAGATGGAAAGATCTCCCATGCTCATGGATCTGGGAGAATCAACATAGTAAAAATGACCAAATTACCAGAAGCAATCTACAGACTCAATGCAATCCCTATCAATTCTTTACAGACTTTGAAAAAATAACTCTTAATTTCATATAGAAAAACAAAAAACCCAGAATAAAAGATCTTCCAGATGAATCTTCATCATGGATCTCAAGCTATACTGTAGAGCAGCAGCAATTAAAATTGCATGGGTGTGGCATAGAAATAGTCTCATTGATCAATGGAATCAAATTGAAGACCCATAAATAAATCCACGCACATATAGAAACTTGATTTTTTTGACAAAAAAGCAAAAACCATACAATGGAATAAAGATAGCATCTTCAGCAAATGGTGCTTGTCTAACTGGATGTCTACATGTAGAAAAATGCAAATAGATCCATATTTATCACTCTGCACAAAATCACGGTTCTTGAGAAACAAGCCAGGATTAGAGATAGGTTTTTGTCTTTAACCTATATTGACCATTCCCAGAGTACAGGTGTCACATCTACCATCATCATTCATATCTGGATTATTAAATAATTTTGATACTTATTTTGAATATGTACCATTATATTCATATCATTTTATATGAAGTATGTGATTATATATGTTATCATGGTATCATATCTTGGCATCTAGAAGAGCAGAATTCCAGGTCTCCAAAATCTACAGATTTATTTAAAATCACAGTCTATACATAAAGTCATATAACTCTCACACACCCATATTCTTTAAATGATCTATGGACAAATGTTAATACCTAATAGGTTATGACCACTATGCAAATATATATTGTAATACTCTATTATTTATCGAACAATGAGAAAGAAAAACAAATCTATACATTCATTAAACTTACAAATAATTTTATTTTGTGACTATTTTGGCATGTGGTTGGTTGAATTTATAGGTGTGGAATTCACACATATGGAGGACCAAATGTACGGATATATGTATACAGATATACAAAGCAGAAAAGTAGGATGTCAATTCATGATTTTTTTTCAATTTCAGTTCTCAGACTTATATTAAAAACAAATTATGCCTTAAATATTGGTAAGCATCACCAGTTTTATTCATTATTTTGTGCACTAAATTCACCAAATAGTGCAGAAGAGGGAAGGAGGGAATACTAAATCACACATTAAATTTAACAGGTTGTATGTAAGTCTTCCTTAAGTAATTTTTATTGTGGAATGCAAAAATCAAGAATTTTATTAAATAAAAATTCCCAGCTATAGGCCTCAGCAGTAATTCAATATTATTTAAATTTTTCTCCAGATGTATGGTTTGTAAATATGTTCTCTCTTTCAATTCCTTTTACAAATTTTTATTTTTAAGTGTTTAATTAATTCTTTGAGAACATTGTAAAACATATTTTGATCATATTCATTCCACCTTCAATTGACCCCTGTAATCATCAAACTTCTTGGTCTATTTATTTTTTTTAACCCATGATAATATTTTAGATATAGGATCTGCTCAGGAGTGTAGTTAATATACCAGGGCTCACACTCTTTGAAAAGCTAGATTCTGTCCAAGCAGCTATCAAAAGCCGATACCTCCTCAGCTAAGGTCAGGACATTATGCCCACTTCGCCACCTTCATGCATGTTGGGATTCTGTTTGCCTTGAACATGTAAAGGTCTGTGAGTGCTTTCACAATTGATGTAACTTCATAAATATTATCTCTCATGTTATGGTTGGAAAACAGTTTTCTTATAGTCAGCTGCCACCTTTAAGTTTTACAGTCTTTCTGCCTCTTCCAGATATGTTCCCTGGGCCTCAGGAGAAAGGCTGTGATGTATCTGTCCCACTGAGAATGCAGAACTACACAGAGCTTTATTATTTGCTTGTTGACCTGCTGTAGGTCTCTCTCTGTTAATTGCCATGTACTACACGACGATTCCCTGATGAGGGCAGAAAAATGTACTATCGATGGGTGCAAACTAAGCCACAAAGAGTTGTTTTAATGCTATGCCCAATTAGCAGAATAATAATAGTGTTTCTCCTCTTAGATGATCTATCTAGCTACAGGTTTTGGACCTGAATAATGGTGGCAGGTGTTGGTTTCATCTTGTGCAGCACACTTTCAATCCCATCAGAAAGTGGGGAGGTACTCTCATCACATTCATCCCACTGCTTTACCAGGAGACATATCTTTCCAGGATAGCATTTATCGTAGCTCAAAGGGCTCACAGCTGGATAGAACTGATGATTACTTTCTCCCCTGGTAGCATGTGTAGCACCTTCCAGCCCTATGAAAGCTAGCCACAGCTAAATTTTATGAATTATTTATTTAAATATTTAGTATTCAAATAGAAAAATCATAGTCAATTAGGATGTATTGAATTTAATTTGCAGTAAAGATGAAGCTTCCAAGTCAGCACCCACTTTATTCTTTCATGTTTTATAATTAAAGTATGCAGTGTCCTCAGCAAAAGGGTTTCGCCATCAAATTCAGGTGAGTTTACAAGAGCGAAGATGATAACCTGCATTGCTCTAAGTGCCTCTGGGGCTTTCACAACCAATAACCCTTGTGTGGCCCTGAGATTTTGATTTAATAACTCATGTTTTCTTGGAAGCACAACTGCCCACCCAAGCAGTACAGCTCCTTTCAAATTCTATATACTCTTCATATGTTCTTGACTATGTTTTCTTTTGAGTATGTGATATTTTATACTCATAACATTGTTCTTATGTCCTAATAAGACTTTAAATCTCCTTAAAATCCTGATTAACTTTTCTTTCTAATTATTTTATGTATAAATATTATAGATTTATTTTTAAGAATTTATATTATTATGCTGCTATATTTGTTCAATTTACTTAAACACTCTTAACAATTAAGTGATTATGATTTTCTTATTATATTTGAGAAATTAATAGAAAGTGTGACATCATTTCATAGGTTTCCCAGTGTCTATAGTCAAGACATATTTTATTCTCAAATAAGCATCATAAAGAATCTGGGGTTGCCACCTCTCTCACCATTATAAACAAATACAAACTAAGCAATAGACTGTCTTTTCTGTTTTTCTTTATTTTGGGTAAGAATTTGATGTCTCTGTGTAACTAGAACACAAGATCAAGCATCACTCGGAATTTAACATTTCATGTCCTTGCTTCTGATTTGGCATTGTAATACGAATGACTTCTTTCTTTATTTCTTTCTTTTAATTAATTAATTTTGTTTCTGTAAGTAGAAATCCAGCTTTAGTGATATCAATTGTTGAATTTGATATTATTTTTCCCCAAAGTTTGTTTTTGCCTTAAAGACAGGCAACAGAGTCAGACATAGCCTCTGCTCCTGCTGGTTAGGAGCCCCATAGGTAGACCAAGCTACAAACTTGTTACATATGTGCAGAGCACCTAGGTCAGTCCCATGCAGGATCCCTGGCTGGTAGGCCAGTCTCTGTGAGCCCACATGGACCCAGATTAGTTGGTTCTGTTGGTTTTCTTTTGATATTCTTGACCCCTCGACTCCTACAATCCTTCCCCTTCTCTCTTCCACAGGATTCCCCAAGTTGCCCCTAAAGTATGGCTGTGGGTCTCTGCATCTGCTTCTGTCAGTTGCTGGGTGAAGCTTCTCTTTTGACAATTGAGCTAGACAACAATCAATGAGTGTAGCAAAATATCATTAGGAATGACTTCTTTCTTTTTTATGTTTGAATTTTTTAAATATAATTTTTTAAAAGCCAGTTATGTTGCTGCATCTTTTCTTTGTTTTGTTTTTTGAGACAGGTTCTCTCACCAGGCACAGTCCTGGATAAACTGGATCCCATGTAAACCAGGTAGGCCTGGAACTGAGAGATCTGCCTGCCTCACCCTCTGCTTCTGGAAGCTGAGGCTGAAGATATATTGCCATGACACCCAGAAGCACTCTGCTTTAATTTTTAACACCAATGTAAACAAGTTACTGGCAGGCCAGTACCATACTGGGACCTAAAATTCTAATTATTTTAATAGAAGAATGAAATATTTCAACATTCCATTATACAGGATAGAGTATTTATATGATTTGAGTAAACTGGTCAAAGTCGTGAGAAATATACAATCCAATAAATGGTTGGTTATTTTTCTTTTGGGGATGGACAATCAAAGAACAGAGATTAACAAAAATGTAAAAAAAAAAAGTCCTCCATTTTAAAGAGAAAAATAGTTGCAGTGTAGTTTGAACATCTGATATCTATTTGACCTCCGTAGTAATTAGGTGTAAAACAGAATTTAAAACTTTTTGAATAATCTTCATTCTTTCCTTGACTATTAAACCAATTAGAAATCACAGCTTGTCACACAATCAGAGTTTACAGCTTGTTCAATAAAATATCGTATTAATAATGTCAAAAAACAAACTAAATTCCAAGGTCCACAAAATCTACTCATGTATTATAGTTTTCAAATCATTTACTAACATGACAACAGATTTGGCTTAAATTATGTTTGCACAAACTCCTTCTCAGAACAGACATCCAGCCACTGATCTACAAGGACACTTAGTTGGAGATGGCATTCTTCATGCCACATTTTAAATATATATTTAAAACCAATTTCTAAATTTTACAGACATGTTTCTTCAAAAAATATTTTCTCTCAGTCCCTCATCTCCTATACTGAAGGACGTAATATTATTTTTTCTCTCCCAAGCTAAATCTGAACCCTTAAAATTGATTCCAAGTAGAAAAGCTCTACAAATGAAAATAAAAAAACAAAAAATAGAAAACTCTCTCTCTCCCCCCCCTCCTCTCTCTCTGTCACTCTCTCTGTCACTCTCTCTGTCTCTCTGTCTCTGTCTGTCTGTCTGTCTGTCTGTCTGTCTCTCTCTCTCTCTCTCTCTCTCTCTCTCTCTCTCTCTCTCTCTCTCTCTCTCTCTCTCTCTCACACACACACACACACACACACACACACACACACATACTTATTGGAATCCTCTAGCATTTGAATATCATTTAGAGGTGAACTTTTGGCTCCTCCTACTCACAATGCCAAAATCCATATTTAAAGATAGGCTTCCCATTCTTTCCTGGCGTCCTCTTCTCCTCCAAAACAGTTCAACATAGGCTCAAGTATAGTGGGGGAGAGAGAAGTTTGTAAGCAATTTTTTAAGGTTGTTTTTACTTTGGTGATCTGGGTGGCACATACTGCTCTTTTCCACTACATTGAGTCACCCCCATGGGATCTAGCTCTGTGGCTAAATTGGTGTCTCTGTTTCCTGATTTTTTCCAGCTGCTCCCCCTGGAATGGTATTGCCTCAGAAGCCAGAATGGTCCTTACTAGCCCTTGTTTCATGTTTCTTATGTGGTTTCTCAGCAGGCTTCTCAGGAGTGTTGTTCTCTTCATTTCTAATAGGAGATACTACATTGGAATGAAGTGGCTGTACAAGACCTAGATATGGCTTTTTAGGAGGTTTCGGGCACACTTCAGTGTTACTTAACTTTTGAGGTTCCTGTAGGGCCACAGCTACGGGTGTATTTACATTACTATTGCAAGATGAAGCAGTGTTTGCCCTTGATGGATTTGCAGGAGTTGGAGAGAAAACTGGTACAGTCATTGGATCGAGAACATCCTTTGGAACAACGTAATCTTCCATCTGATCCTTCTCTTGCAGAGTAGTGCTTAATGCAGGAAACTCAGCTGTACAAGCAGAACTGGGACTTAGGCTGAGTTGCTGGGCAGTGAAGTTTGTCTGTCTGTCCTCTGCAGGCACAGGCAACTAACTCTGAAGTCTTCATTGTCCTCTCTGTAGACACTTTTGATGAGATCAGACATTCTACTCTCCAAAGTGAGCTCCACTGGCTTTCTTGATTAACTTCCAGGTAAAGTAGGAAAGTTTAAAGTTAGTAAGTCAACCTTTCATGTTGAGGTCTTTGTTTCAGTTGCTGAAGGCTGGAGTCTTGCGATCCTATCATCTTTTCTTTGTCTTCAACCTCTAAAAAGAGTTCTCCTATCTCTTCCGAAGTCCCCATTCTGTTCCATTTGTAAAGTTGGAGCCTCCTTTGGATGACACATTTGTTCTTGATGTCCTGTTACTGTAGGATTATGCCATTCAGAGAGAAAATTCCTTGAACTAGATCCACTCAATGGTCCATCCCCCCCAATGACACAGAGCCCTCTGTGGAGTGTTGGAAACCACTGAATGATATAAAATGAGGCTTTACATCATTTTTGTTTTTTGTGTGGTGGGTCGATAGTCATAGCAGCAACATTTGCTTTATAAGATCCAAGTGAAATAAAGCCACTCACAAAACTACCATTGGGAAATGGAGCCAGTGCTGTTTCAAAGTAAGGTGCAGGACTTGGAGACTAAGACTCAGGCACAATACTATACACGGAGTACTGCTGATGAGGGTTTTACATTTGCTGCATAAAGACTTGCAAGGGGACTCGTTCTCCACTAACATCTGACCTTAGCCTATCAAGTCTCATCTGTACTACTTGTAACCTATTCCTATGTAGCCTGGCAAGGCCACCCTGCCAGAGGGAAGTGAGCAAAATTCGGTGGCCAGAGTACATATCCGAAGTAATCCCTACTGTCCACATTGTGAGACCCACAAGGAGACTGTGCTGCTACATCTGAGCAGGGGATCTAGGTCCACATCATACACGGTCCTTGGTTGATGTTTCAGTCTCTGTATTGTAGTGTAGTTATCCTGTATTATGCGCCTATTACCCACTTATGAGTGAGTATACAGCAGGTGTGTCTGTCCGGATCTGGGTTACCTCACTCAGGATGATCTTTTCTAGATCCACTCATTTGCTTGCAAATTTCAAGATTTCATTATTTCTAATAGCTGAGTAGTATTCCATGTGTAAATGTACCACAGTTTCTTTATCCATTCTTCAGTTGAGTGACATCTAGGTTGTTTCCAGATTCCAACTATTATGAATAAAGCTGCTATGAACATAGTTGAGTGGAGTATCTTTAGGGCATATGCCCAGACGTCATATAGCTGGGTCTGGATATAGAATTATTCACAATTTCCTGAGAAAGCTGTAGATTGAGTCCCAAAGTGGTTGTACAAGTTTGCACTCCCACCAGCAATGGAGGAGTGTTCCCCTTTCTCCACATCGTTACCAGCATGTGCTGTCACCTGAGTATTTGATCTTAGCCATTCAGATAGATGTAAGATGTGACCTCAGAGCTGTTTTGAATTGCATTTCCGTGATAACTAGGGATGTTGAGCATTTGCTTAAGTGTTTCTTAGTCATTTGATATTCCTCTGTTGAGAATTCTCTGTTTAGATCTGTATCCCATTTTTAAATTGGATTATTTCATTTGGTAGGGTTTAATTTCTTGAGTTCTTTATATATTTTGGATATTAGCTCTTTGTCAGATGGAGGGAAAGGGGGTTAAGGAGGAAAGGGGAATCTGGAGGGATTGATGGAGGGGGATACAATTGGGATGTGAAGAATTTAAACTGTAGAACAAGCAGGTAACTTTTATTACTAATCACCCCACTATATGGGAATAGTTCTGAGACTGGATGAGACATGAATGTCTAGGCATAAACAATGCTTCTTGTTAGCTATAGAACCCCTATGAATTATTATTAGAGGCTATTCTTAGCACGGCATGAAGGAAGATTTACAATGTCTTTTTTCTGCTCATACAAAGAAGAGAAAACCATCCTTAATTGTTCTGTGCATGACACACACCTTATACATTTATAATTATAGGACTGCATAATGCTTGTGAGAAATTATATGTTTTAAACAAAAGAACTGGACGCTCACATTGGATCAGACCTGACAGGATGCATTCCTCTCAGCATTCTGGACACTGACATCCAGTGCTTCAGTTGCTGTTCCTCACTAGAATAAGACAGGTCCTAGGACACCTTTGAAGAAAGCTTCCAATCCCAGTTGATCAAGCATTTTAGACTGTTCCACATAGGACTCTAATTAAGCCTGGAATTCCTCAACGATTAGAAACTGGACTACATATGTTATTCCCAGCTTGCTTAGCCATTTCCCTAATTTTACTTGGGCCCCTACAAAGTTATTATTCATCCCAAATCATCAGGAAGAAACCTTAAGGGAACAATGCTCCATTTCCTTTAAGGGGGTCGGGTAGAATTTTGGTTGCTTACTTGGGCTATAAAGGGTTATTTTCAATGGGAATTGATTATAACTTATTATTAGTGTTATTTAGGGAGAAAACAATGTTGGACTCAGGGATGGCTCTCTTTTCCTTTATCTACCATTCTTAGCTTTGGAGATAAGGGTAGAAAAGAAAGAACGAGGCAGTATAGAAATATATAGGGAACAGAACACAAAGTAGATTAGTGAATCTACTCCTCTACTTAATGCCTCAATTGTCACTACAAGGTTATTTTTAATTCACTGGTATAGAATTTTGTATATAGATGCAAAATAAATTTAATTTTAGATACAGTAGTAAAGAATTCAAATAAGGATAAATAAGTTATACAAGTTTATTGTTAGTTGATCAAATCATAGTCATATCAATTACTACTCAATTACTACTATTTTTATCACAAGAATATACACCTTAGGTGCAACAGATAGATACAATTCTATAGAAATATAAGGTAAAATAGTTAGACAAGGTCTTCAAAAACCTCAGAGACACACAGACTATGACATTAAAAAAATTTTTTTTATTGTTTTAAGGATTCACTGACAATGAGGCAGGTTAATTTCTGGCATCACCCAGCCTACCTCAAAGAGGATGATGAGCATCAAAGTACCTTGTTATGGAGATGGCTTCAAATGTGGTAAACAAGCCACTGGGAAAAATGTCGTTTCTAACACAGACAGAATTCTGACTAAAAAAGGGCAAGCCTGAATGCAGGCAGAGTCGAAGGCCAAACTCTGCCAAGTCAGGGTAAGCAAGTCTTCAGTAGTTCCTGCCTCACAAATATGTCTGTTAGATATATTGGGGCAGAAAGCTGAAGATGATTCTTCAACTTTATGTAGAATTTTGGGTGACTATTCAGGTAGCAAAATGTCATCTTCTCATCTGGAAAGATAATAACCTGTAATCCAGGTATACTGAGGTAATCAATTTTATTTCTTCTCAAGTCTCTGATGGTGCTGAAGACCAGATAGTTAATTTTACAATCAAGCTTAGTTGTTTAGAGAATAAGATGTTTTTAGGTCTAGATGTTTTAAGTTGATAATGATGAGATATGATAGATATTGATTTACCTTCAGAATTTTAGACTCATCAAGATAGGAAAGATGTTTTCTTCAGGGCTGTCAAACACAAATATCTAAAACACTAAGAATCTAACGTTTATATAATTCTTGATTTTGTCATGGTTCTTCTTGCTATAGGTAGTTTATTGTGTATATATATATATGTATATGCAAAAATTAAAAATTGTTGTAAAGAAAGACTTGCAAGGGAAATTGGGTTGGAGTCTGAATGGGTTGGGTATACATACTAGATATCCATTAATTGATAACCATTCTTAGAAGAAAATTTATTGATGGCTTTTTTCCTTGCCATGATTGGCTTGTCCTGAAATGCTTTAACTTTTTCTCTGAAGTGTGTAAAACCTGCTTTATATCTGTGTACCAGTTGCTTTTGTGTGCAAATTCACAACTCATCACTTTGGGGCAGCTTTCATTCTCTACTGGTGTTGTCTCAGCAATTTCTCTGAGAATTATGATATAATGCTTATGACTTGGTCTCACCTTCTCTCCTTTCTCATCAACTTGTGCCATAGGAGAAGATCTAAATACTTCAAGAAATAGATCTCAATCTGTCATCATTTAATTTTTTATTTCTTCCAAGTTGGCAACAATACTTATTGGGACTAACTGAACACTGTGCATCTGAGATATGTAAAGATCCTTTGATAATTTTCTCACAAGAAACAGAACTCTAATTATCTTTTCAGACATTCTTTTAAATCTTCTGTAGAGATTGTTGAACTGCTTTCTCCAGAAACATCGAATAGCAGGTAACTCAGATCTTCAGGTGCTAAGATTATTCTATAAGCTGGCTCTTCAGTGTCTGTAGTGTTTCTGGTGGTTTCACAAAACAGAGAATACTTCATATTCCTTACAAATATCTTCTGAAAGTTCTGTATTATCCACAGTTGTCGCTGTAGTTTCATTCCAAGAACTTTCTGTTACAGGAGTGCCATGAGAATTTCCAGAAGGAATTTCTTACCATTTGGCATTAGGATTCAAACAATTCCTTTAGATGTCACCTCAAGGAAGAGCAACATGTCTGCTTCCAGTGGGCCCAATCATTTATGCTACTGCAGCTCCAAATGGCTCACAGGTCCTGGCCCCAATTGGTAGGATAAGGACATTCACCTTGCTCCTCCACCTCAGGACTCATTTCATTGATTTTTTTTTTTTTATCACTTCTGGATGTATTGGTGTTCCAATTTCTTCTCTGGAAGTGTTGCCTGGTTAAAGGAAATGGCCTGTTCAGGCTCCATTAGGTGGTTCTGTGCAATGATTAGGCACTCCTGAACATAAATGCACATAGCACTGTAGCACTGTTATTCAAAGTCCCTAAGGAAGGATTATGAAGTAAAATTATCTGTGCATGAAACTTTAGGTGTTGTATCTGACTGTGCACATTGCTAGAGAGAACAGACGATTTGTCAATTACACACTGGTTCATGGGCTACAGGTGATTATTTATGTATATGGTAGGGATTTTGAAGAATGGAAAATGGTGACAAGAAACCTTTGAGAAAATACACCTGGTTAGATGAATTTATTTTGTCTCAAATTCTTTACAGTTGATACCTTTAGAAGTCATATTTGGCTGAAAAATAAAGTTAAGACAAGTAAAGGAAATCTGTAGCAAGAATGTCAATTCTAACAATGGTACAATAACATTAACATTTTCATTTTGTTTACATGTGCTCATCCTGATGTATTGAGCCCATTGATTTATAGATTACCTGGGATGTCAGGAAACTGAATGTTCTTGTAGCTATTAAACTGAATAAAAACGATATCCGAGGACAATACCTTCACTAAGATAAGTTAGGATTCAAATTATGGCGTACTTTGGTCAGCTCAAACTTAAATATTTAAAATTTACAACAATGCATTGTATTTTAATTTAGTATTGAAAAACAATGTGGTGAGGGCACGGTCCATAGAATTTTACAGCTCAACATTGAATAAATGTGAAATATAAGTTTACATATGGAAGATAGTCATTACTAATTATTTAGCACGAACATTTTATCAAAATGTTTGACTTCACAATTAAAAGACTAGAAAGGACCTGCGAATTGCTAGGATAGGTCAAGAATTCCTCTGACTTCCATTATTCTTCCATGACTAATTCAGACAATTTTCATCCTCAAAAAGTCAGCAGTACATTTACCTGTTATTGGAGTATTTTTCATTGTGAGTTGAAATCTTTGAAATTTTAGGGTTGACAGTTAAAATACAAGGTGATCATAATATATTTGAAACATGAATATGGCCTAAATTATATGTTTATCTGAAATTCATATTCAACTGCACACTTTGTATTTTTATTTGCTACAACTAGCACCCTAATTCTTATACACATTGGTTACAAGAAAGAAAAACAGGATGGATTTTCTTTTTTCCTTATGCTAACCATGAATTCTTTCTTCCATCTAATCATCACACATATCTAAGGACAAAAGTTTATATCAGATCCTACAAGTAAAAACCAATACTATCTTTATCACTTCTTAAAAAGTTACAGTCTCATTAAGCAGTTCCACAATGGAATTAAATTCAAAATTTTTTCAGAAGTTCATGAAAGGAAACCCCTTCAACTCATGGGAGAACTGAGTGTCACATGTTAAAGAAAGCATGGAACAGTTCTTCCTGGTGGAGACTGGAAGGTGAGTGATTGATACAAATGCTAAGAGACTACTGGTGTAGAAAGGACTCAAAGAAATGACAGTGACATACAAAGTAAAAAAAAAAATCACATCCGTTTTTATCTTTCCTAATCAGTCTCATATTTCTCTGATTAATTTGTTACATTTCTTATTTTTAGATTTCTTCTGCTAAGAGCACTTTTATTTGACAAAAGTTATAATTAAAAAATGAAGACTGTCTTAAATATCCTTTTGAAATCAGTACTGTTAAAGGTAACTTCTGAATATTTAAAAGAGTGTTGCTGTTGTTCCCAAGTTCTGAGGCCAATGCACACGATGACAAGGACCAACCAGATGGTGTCTTTCTGTTCTAGGGATGTTATTCTTATGACTTAGCTTTGCAACATAAACTCTAATTGGTAGGATGAATGCTTATCTTTGATGAGTAACATGTTTATTATGACTAGTTTCTAGATGAAACTTTCAAGGTCATTGTGTAGAGGAAGGATTGAGAGGATATTTAGCAGCATGCTTCCAATGATTTACCGCATTTCTCAAATCTGACACACATCAACCATCTGGCGTGCAAAAGCAGACTCCCATCAATTCATTCCTCTTCGCTCTGCTTCTCTTCTGAATCATGAAAATCATAACCAAATGGATGGTGGTAGGTAATAAGATAGGGATCAGGGGTGAGCAAATCCAGTATGCAGTGGGGAGTGGCCTGCAAATAGCTAAGCAATGGCTGGAAATTTATTACTTCAGTCATATGCCATTAACTTTTTCCTTGCACACACTAGCAAGTAAAAGAAGGTAGAACCACTGAATCCAGGTGCTCAGAGTGACACAAAAATTGACCACAGCTCTCAGCAGCCCATGACGTCAACTCTCCTAGAAACATAGAAGCTATACAAAGCTAGGTTAGTAATTACCAGTAAAGATTCTGTGCATACATATTATGGTTGTTTCATCTTAACACACAATAATCATAGCCTTTATTTTTATCAATATTAAAACATTTTATCACAATTCATATAGTATTTTATTTCTATGAAAATACTTTGATATATAATTCTATATCAGCATCCCACGAAATTATTGGTCTTCATTGGCTAAGGTATAATTTGTTTCTTCTTCCATGTATTTTTCTAGTGTTAAATTTGTACTTGTGCATTTTACTTAACTACTTTGAACTCTGCTTATCTATAATAAGGAATGACATCCTAAATTTGTAGCCAATTCACCTGCATTTTAAGGTTTACAAAAATAAATTCTTCAGAGAAAAGATGAAACTAAAGAAGAAAAGTGTTGGAGATGGTAAATACTATTATTTGATTCCTTAGCATACTACCAACAATTATTATAGCAGTGATCACCACTTACGCTAAGAAAAAAGAGTTATATCACTATGACGTCAAATAGGAAGGGGGAATGTTCTCTTACAAGGTACGTGTACTTTCCTGCTAAAGTTACAGTCTTGCTTGAGAGAAGATTTTGCTTAGTTATAAATGTATATAATAAACTATAGGAATAGGACATATACAAATTACCGAAAGATGAGATCCTGGGGGAATAGAGAAAGGATGGGGACATAAAATATTATAGACAAAGCTGAAGAGGAGACAGAAGTATGAACAACAAATAGAATGGTTACAAGTATAGAAGAGTTAAAACTAAGTATGAATTAACTTAAATATTAGTAATATAATCACTATTGAAAACAAACACTTTCTAAGCAGCAATTTTAAAACTCAGACAATTTAACAGCATTTATAACTATTTATTAGAAGTCTCTTTTCTATATAGACGTATCTGAATTAAAAGTAAAGGTGTTGGCCAACCACTGTCTTATTGGAGGTAAGACCCACTCTATGCAGTGGAACTCAAGCCTGATATTGCTAGACAGCGGAGTAGCTGAAAATAGATGACAGGGACCTAGGGAAAAACCAAATACTGCCATTGTGCAAAAGCAGTGTGGCGACAAAATGACTCCTAGTGACATCACAGGTACTCATACACCATTGTCTTCCTTAGCCATCATCAGAAAAGTTCCCTTCTGCGGTAGACAGGAACAATAGGAGACCAACAACTGGACAATGTGCAGATACTGAGAGACCTTGAAAAGCTCAGTCTGAAATGAGATATCTCCCTCAAACCCCTAGCCTCGAGGCCTAAGAACTTTGAGAACAATGAAGAAGAAAGATTGTAATAACCGATGGAAATGGAAGCGACCATAAAACAAGGCCTTCTGGACTCAATAGGGCCGACACACATGGGAATTCACAGAGATTGTGGCAGCATGCATAGGGATTGCATAGTTCTAAGCCATGTGAGGTCCCAATGCTGAGAGCGGCAGTAGGTACACATATCACCCCTAACTCAGAAGCTCTCTTGAATTGACAACTGTAGAGGAATGTTAATTGAGAACATGGCTGTTCTGGCGAGAGATCACATTCAAAGACCTTCTAGATCTATATAATCTGGCTGCCAAGAGATACATCTAAAGATATTCTGGGTCTGTGTTGTCTGGTTTGAATACAAATATGCCTTTAATCCAGGAGACAGAGACAAACAGATCTGAGTTCAAGGCCAGCCTGGCATAGAGCAAGTGTCAGGTAAAGAAAAGCTTAGATCTAGGTTTGGTGATACATGCCAAACAAAGATAAAATTAGTTTGTGGAAGGAAGTACCCATGCTTGAAACTGATTGAGTAGCAGAAAAGGTGATACAGAGATGGGTTGCAGAGAGCAAACTCAGGTGAAGGTAGAATGTGCTAGAAAACAAGAAGCCAGAAGATTGTTGAGTTTGTTAGAGGCCAAGTAGAGCAATTCAAGAACAAGAGAATAGCCAATTTAAATATGTCACCTAGGAGAGGAGTTTGAGCCAGAACAGCTGAGTTGAACAAGCCAGCCCAGAGCTCAGAGAGTACAAGTCAGGGTAAATTTATTAAGCAGTAAGTCAGAGGCTGAAAATGTTCTAGGGCTAGGTTAGATTATACAGAAGCTAGAAGCTTCCAGGACTAGGCCTAGGTCAACAGAAGGAGCTGGTAAGCTTCCCAGACAATGATTGAGCCAGGAGAATAAAATTAACTTTTACAAAGAAAGTAAAATAACCAGTTTTATCCAACGGATTCTCATTATGTATTCAAATCACACTTAAAGGCAGGCTCCATTCTCAGCAGTAGATGGCCAACACAAGATGAACTCAGTGGCATTTTTAATGTTTTAATGGGATTTCAGCTTGTGCTAATGTGTTTCTCATCATCCCTATGTGGTTTTTGTGCTTTTTATTTGGCTCTTTTTCTTGATTATTTACTTGTTTTGCCTTATTCTGGTGTGTGTGTGTGTGTGTGTGTGTGTGTGTGTGTGTGTGTGTGTGTGTGTGTGTGTGTGTGTGTTTTCTAATTTGGAAAGACAAAAAGAAAGGGTGTAAAGCACATAGATTTGGGTGTCTGGGGAGATGGGGAGGATCTGGGAGGAGTTGAGGGATGACAAACCATGATCAGAATCTACTGTAATAAAATAACTATTTTCAATAAAAATTATTTAAAAATAAAAATAAACCTTCGATCATCTCAAAAATTAAAACAACAACAAAAATCTGGAGCTAAAGGGTTATGGAAGTAATAGCAGACTATCACTTATTAGTAACTGTACTTAAGTGTGTTAACTTATACAACTAGTTTTAGAAACACCTTAGCAGTGCTACATATAAGGTAGATATTAACATGTGAATATTAAAACAGTCTATGATACATAGATTTCTGCATTAAGTATCTTTGCAACAGATTTACTCTATATTTTTCTTAAGAAATGCATCTAGATGCCTTTACTAGTAATACTTTAAATGGTCCCAAATTGGATGCTGGTATCACTGACCCAAAGCATAAAAACATGGAAGAATAATGTAAATTATGAGAAGGTGAGAGAGTAGTTATTTTATTGGGAGGAAGGATTGAGAGCTGAATTTTAGTGTTTGACATCTGCTTCTACTACTTAGACAAGAGACTCATTAAATAAATGAAATTGTTTGGTGAGAATTTGTTGAACTATTTTTCCATGAATTGTAAAATTTTGTATACACTTCACCCATAATATTCTTTTTTTTATTAATTTATTCTTGTTACATCTCAATGTTTATCCCATCCCTTGTATCCTCCCTCCCCCCTCCATTTTCCCATTATTCCCCTCCCCTATGACTGTTCCTGAGGGGGATTACCTCCCCCTGTATATGCTCATAGGGTATCAAGTCTCTTCTTGGCAACCTGCTGTCCTTCCTCTGAGTGCCACCAGGTCTCCCCCTCCAGGGGACATGGTCAAATGTGAGGCACCATGCAGGGATGGTTTAATATATGGAAATCCATCAATGTAATCCACCATATAAACAAACTGAAAATAAAAACCACATGATCATCTCTTTGGATGCAGAGAAAGCATTTGATAAAATCCAGCACCCATTCATGTTTAAAGTTTTAGAGAGATCGGGGATACAAGGCACTTTCCTCAACATAATAAAGGCTATATACAGCAAGCCAATAGCCAAAATCAAAGTAAATGGTGAGATACTCAAGGAAATTCCTCTAAAATCGGGAACAAGGCAAGGCTGCCCACTCTCTCCATATCTCTTCAATATAGTACTCGAAGGTCTAGCCAGAGCAATAAGACAACAAAAGGAGATCAAGGGTATCCAAATGGAAAGGAGAAAGACAAATTATCCCTATTTGCAGATGATATGATAGTGTACATAAGTGACCCTCAAAATTCCACCAGAGAACTCCTAAAGCTGATAAACATCTTCAGCAAATTGGCTGGATACAAATTAACCCATAATATTCTTAGAGTTAATATTCACACATATTTACTCAAAACATGATTAAGTACTTGAGAATAAAATATAGGTTAAAAACAAAGATTTCTCAAATATAATGCAGAATGAAGTAAAAGTTCCAAAGAGGAAAATGATCATCTAGTGACACTATTATTAAAGAGTGAGGAGGTCAGTTGATAGTAGAGCAGGTAGGCAATGGAAGGCCTGGATTCAGGCCCCAGAATGACTAAAAATAAAACAAAATAAAAACTATTATCAGGATAGAAGTCTCCTTGTTGAAATCAAGCAAGGAAAGTTATCTAAATGTGAAAGAAGTTACATTTTAAATCTATCCTTTATCTATGTATGCTTTGAACTTTTTCAAAGCTACTATATTTGGAGTTCTTTAATACTTATACGCCCTCCCAACCCACCTACTCTAGATAGGAGAGAAAAGAGGTTAACGGGAACAGGAGAATTAGACCTTTTTAGACTCAGTTCCTTGGAGTGATTGCACTGACTTGTCAGCATGATTCCAGCAGATCCATTAAACAGCAAACCCGCAATTACGCAAAGGAGACTGGAACCCAGAGCAGCAGCCAGAACCTCAATGCATTCTCTGGATGCTCTCTAGGAGCATCTCAAAGGGAAGTGATGAACAGTCAAACAATTGGAAATGATGCTGAGACGAAAAAGTCCAGGCTCTTGTTTTGGGCTCACATACATCCTCTAGGAGTCCATAGGATGTTTATCAGGTGTCAAAGACCATGGCCCCACAAGAGGTGGTTCCTCTTCACAAGCGTGTTGACAGCGGAAAAACACCACACGCCCTAAACAAGTCTGTTTCTCATCCCACACTTGGGATCAAAACAAAAACATATTTACATCCAAAATCTCTCTATCTCTCTATCTCTATCTATCTATCTATCTATCTATCTTTCTATCATCTATTGATTGTGTCTGTAGGTATAGTATTAAGAAATCTGAAGAACAAATTTATTATTTTGAAAAATTCTTGTAATGGAAAGTATGTCATTCAGTATATGCAAAATAAAATGAAGAGAAAAAGCACATTACTCTGCCCACTGTGGCCTCATCCTGGAAACATGACTCTGGTGATGAGGCCATGAAGACAGGACAGACATAGACATACATATGTAAATAAAAGCTGGGATCAGAGGGACTGCCATTGCTCTGACAGAAGGGCACCAAGCACACAACGAGCAGGAAACAGCCTGGTTACTATGAAGAGCACACAGAGGAGTTAGCTGGTCGCTTATAGAACAGCAGTCTTGTGTGGTAGTAATCCTCGAGGGGGAAGCTGAGGTTGCTTTTCACATACAGCTGACAGAACCACACTAGGTAGAGGAATTCTTATCAATTTTGTAAACCTGGCCAGGGAAGGGAAGACTTTGCTGATTCCCGTGGGTCTGAGGCGTTGGTCCCTGACAATAACAAACATTCACACCTTAGACATTCACTCAGGACTTTATCTGCTTTCTATAGAAGACGATTTGAGAAGATAATATTTTAAAAATTGTAGCCAAGATGGCAGGACTTATATTGTTCTGTACTTACAAATATATCACACTTAAAAGGATGGACTGTGTATATAAGATGGAGGATAAAAAGTGAGGGCAACTCACAATTTTATATTAGATTGAAATCTCTGGTAAAGTTTAGTTATTTTTATGATGCTGGAAATCTTGCTTAAATTGTATGTATGTTTGTAATCTACCAGCAAATACAAGAAGAGAAATGAGGGGTCTGGAAAGGTTATAATTTGACTGCTTTTTGTTCTGTTCTGTTTTGCTTGGCTTGGCTTTGCTTTTCCAGACAGGATCTTACTATGTAGCCTTGGTTGTCCTGGAACTCACTATGTAGACCAGACTTGCCATGAAGTCAGAGATCTATATACCTCTGCCTTAAAAGTGCTGGAATTAAAGGAGTATACCACCACCACCACCTGGCTTAATTTTTTTGTTAGTAGTATTTGAATAGTATTTTAATATTCATCAATAATATACATTTTATTTCCTAGGTAAATTAAACTAAGTAATTTCTTTCTTTTTCTTTTCTTTTGTTTGTTTGGTTTTTTTTTGTTTGTTTGTTTGGTTTTTTTTTTTGCTTTTTTTTGTTTTGGGAGACAGGGTTTCTCTGTGTAGCCTTGGCCATCCTGGACTCACTTTGTAGACCAGGCTGGCCTCGAACTCACAGGGATCCGCCTGCCTCTGCCTCCCGAGTGCTGGGATTAAAGGCGTGCGCCACCACGCCCAGGTCAAGCTAAGTAATTTCTTTAACAATGGTTTTAGCAGGGAGGTAATGGACATGGGAGTTATTAATATATTTTATTGAATTCTTACAATATATTAATTCCTATATATTTTAGCAGTTTTCATTACAGAATAAAAAATTATAAATGGCTCAAGATTATATAACTAATAAAAGTTTAACTGATTCAAAGCTTTATTAGCATTTTATTATATCCTGGTTAGGATATAATTGATCACTTTTTAAAACATATGCTCAGTTATTCTCATAGAGAAAATAAGTAGGGGGACTCATGATGTAACTACAACATGATCTTAAGGTTAAGAAAGCCCTATGTCTCTTTCCCTCTCTTTCACTGCTTTAGCTCTGTCTTTGATTCCAGTGCAGAGTTGGGTAACTGTTGCAGAGAGCAAGTGTTCCATGCTGAATAGTAACTTCAGTTTCCATACTGACACCATGTTTAGTAGAAACACGCCAACTCCTTCCCAGCTTTCAGTCTTCTGCTCCTTGCCTAGGCTGCATCAAGGAAGAAGAAAGATCTATGGCACTTCAGACATGGAACTCCTGGACAAGTTTGAACCAGGTGTTGATGTTATAGAGAGCATCACACTATAACACAAGTGAAAATGCCACTTTCTAAGCATCACAGCATCTAAGCATCCCCCAGGGCTATGTTAAAATCCAGAACTGAGGCCATTTTTATATCATAATATCGTGTTGTCCATCACAAATAGATCTAACTTTATTTATCCAAAAAAGTATAAGTAAAAACTGGTAAGAATCAACCCCTGACACTATTAGTGATACTCTTCTATGCTTGCATACAGAAGCCTAGTAGAGTTGTCCATTGAGAGTCTCCACCCAGAAGCACCACAAAACAGATGGGCAAAACATAGGGGGTTTGTGGAGAAATGCTGGGAAGGAGAAAAGGACCTGGAGATGACAGGAGCTTCACAACAAGACCAACAGAGCCAACTAACCAAGGCCCAGAGTGGCCTGCTGAGACTGAAGCACCAACCAACCAAAGACCTTGCATAGACTAGACCTATGCCAGCTACAAAGATGGGCAGCACAGGCTTCATAATGGTCTTCAAGTAATGGGAGGGGGGCTGTCTCTGGCATGGACTCTCTTGCCAGCTTTTCAGTTACTTCCTCCTGGTGAGACTGCCTTGCCAGACCACGGAAGAAGAGGACATTCTCAGTCCTGATGTGACTTGATGAGCTGTGATGGATGAAAAGGGTGGCTCCTTGCATCTGAGGAATGAGGAGGGGAAGAGGGAGATAAAGGGAGGGTAGGCCTGGGGAGAGGAGACCAGGACATAAAGTAAATAAATAAAAATAAATAAATAAATAAAATACTTAAAGGAACTGGTAAGAATAAGAAGGGAGTTAAGAAAGAGCACAGGAGCTTCTGAAAGTGGACTTTAGACAGAGGGTGCAAGACATGAAAAAGCCTCGTGGCGTTGGGTTACAGGGGAATCTCTTGTATGCTTTAATATATGATGATTTCCTGAATGCCAAGCCAGTGACAGGCACAATGAGCATAATGATGCTCTGGGTTCAAAACTAGCGCATTGAATTTTCAAAATTATGCATAATGCCATAAAGATGTGAGATTTGATGCAGAGGGAGTAAGTTATGGAGATATTGGTGTTGTCAACAATGAAGAAATAAAAGGTATGTTACTCAGACAAAATTTTTTCAGCAATATTTACAGAGTTCTAGTGTACAGACGCGGGTAATGGACTGTCCTGTTGTGAAGCTATGTTTACTATTCTGGAAGTGATACATTGAATGCAGCTGTAGCAATGAGCTACACTGTGAGATAATTGAGAAGCCCTCTTGTATTGACTCAGTAGATCTTCCTCAGATTTGGAGGAGTCATGTGGGTTACATGTTGAAGCTGTGAAATCTCCTTTGGGAGAAGTTAAGTCAATGGAGTGGTTGTCTCCACACAGAAGGAAAAAAAATCACTTCACCAAGAAGTGATGTGTTTAGTGTTTTCTTACAATAGATTTCTTTATTAAATTCCCGGTCATGGGCTCATTTAAGGGGAGACTGTTAGCCACTTCCTGTAGATGTTATCTGTCCTTCACCGAGATACAGATTTCTATACTGCTAAAGTTTAGTTAGTTTGCTCTCTGTACTTTATATTTGAGTGTGCATTGTTGCCATAGTGCTAAGAACACTGGTGACTTCAAAGTAACTCGATTCAGATCCTTATTTTTAAAGCCTCATGATTTCTGGTCATAACTGAGGATCCTTCAAGAGCCAATAGAAATAGAATTATAAGAGATACATTCTGCCCAGCGGCAGCTCCCAGCTTCAGATGACCATAGTGAGTTTTCTGTCTTATTTCAACTAAAATGTGTCATCTATTTCTTCCATTGGAACAAACTGGTATCTAGTAACAATAGCATTTTACTTGTGAGTGACTAAGTGGACTGGATTGATTCAGAGTTCCTCATTACCACTTTCGCAGGAAACTCCCAATCTAAAATTTGTGAGAGAATTTCAATACTAATATACGTGAACATAGCACATTTAAGAAGCTACAGTCAATAAATCTATATACATTAAAATAACAAATAAGTTTGAATATATCCCTCAGATACCTTGATGTAAAAATTTTTATTTCTAAAATGCAATAACAATTTTACGTTTGGATATTAGGGAAACATTTTATTTCATAATCAAAACATAAAACAAAGCTTATACCTCCATGTACCAAACAGAAACAAAACATAACTTAAATTAACATAAACACAGCTATTGATTATGTTAATTTAAAAGTATCAATTATTGATGAAAAATGTTGTTTTGGGACATATACATGTTTGTTTAAATCATGCTTTGCCTGTAACTTTAAGGTTTTTTTTTCTTCCTAGATACCTTCCAGAATCACATAAGAGAAATTAGTCCCAGCTGATTAGTGAACTATCAGAAGTAAGCCCCTAGGGATCTTCTCATCATGGAGAGCTGCCTCACTCAAGGTCATATTCTTCTCAAAGTAACCTACTTCTAAGACTGAATTGAAGATAGGCCATTTGAGCTTCACATGGGCCACTCTGACAGGTAGTTTTAGCTTATGAGTTCCCTGCGGAGTTGCCTGGCATGCATCACAACAGACCTCTTACTCTGATCAGCTTTTCTCTCCATCTCTTCCACATCTGTGAGTACCAAGGGGATTCTTTAATCAACACTCTTGTCACTACATGTCATCTCGGAATCTGCTTCCCACGAAGTTCCAGGTGCCAGTGCTTTCATTGTTGTCATTTTAGTTTTGGTGCTTCCAGGTTTGTTTTTAAAATGTGTATTCAGAAAGAGAAACAATTTAGGAAAAAGATAGCCTTCAGAAAGTGGGAGAAAAATCTTGCTAACTACAGATCACACAGAGAATTAATATCTAGGATGTACAAATAACTAACAAATAAATACACTAAATAAACAAAACACAATTACTAAATACACTAATGAAATGGATGTTTCTCAGAAGATGGAGTATAAATGTCTAATAAACTCATTAAAAATAGTCAATGTCTTTAGCATCAAAGCTATGCAAATCAAATCTACATTGAGATTATGTTAGTCTGAATGGTGATCAAGAAAATAGCAACAGATACTAGCCAGAAATTGGGGAGTAAGGTCAGCCCTTATATACTGCTGCTATTCATATGTCTTCAGAACCTAAAATAAAACTACTATTGGATTTAGCTGTACCAATTTTTGTTATACACATAAAGGACTCTAAGTCAGTATACCATAATCCATGTTTATTGCAGCCCTACTCCAGGTATCAAGTTTATGAAATTAGCTTAGGTTTGCATAAAGGGACGAATAAAGAACACATGGCGTATATGCACAATGGAGTTTCATTGAGACATAAAGAAGAATGAATTATGATTTTTTACTACAAAAGTGATGCAAGAAGCAATCATCATATTGAGAGAAATAAGTCAGACTCAGATATAACTGTTATATGTATGAAAGCATAAGTTAGAGCATCTGTAGGAAGGAAGGAAATAGACAGAGTGAAGAGAGTAGGCAAGGAAAGGGAGAATATATGGGATTAATATGGTCAAAAATAAAGATATGCTTGAAAGAAAAGTTCAGTATGAAACCTGTAACAATGTAGAATTAACATGAATCAACATCATATTATTTTTACGTGCATACTATCCTTTAGACTTCATATATATGGGCAAGTTTGGGTTTTCTGGAATTAAAGACACTTTGACACTAAACATAGAATCATCATAAAACAATTTGGTTGATTCCACCAGGCAAACTCAGCAGTGGCACGGTCTTCCCTGGCCACTCCTTGCTCAAGCTCATGGGTGAATTCCCTTTCCTAGCTAGGCTCCATCTCTAACTATAATCCTAGAGACCAGCAGTCATCAGTTTCTACCAGTTGTCCTTGTATCTCATGAGAACTGTTGCTACTCAAGAAAAACCAGAGGACTACTCTAATCCCATACCACCAGCTTTACCCCAAATCCCAGAGGCCTACTACCATCAGGGACCACAAGGCCTACCAACACCAGGAACAATCATATGGCTAGAGGTCAGCACAAGAACACATGGAACAAAAACCAGGTGTACATGGAACCACTGGAATCCAGCTATTCTAGCTCAGTCATCCCTGCATATCTTACCTGAAGTGCAAGAAAATGATCTTAAATCTGATGTTATGAAAGTGATAGAGCACTTAAAAGAGGTAAATAAATCCCTCAAAAATACTGGAAAATAAAAACAAATATCTGAGGGAAATGAATACAACTGTTCAAGACCTAAAAATGGAAATAGAAGCAGTAAGGGAAACATAATCTGAGACAGTCTTGGAGATGGAAAACCTAGGAAAGAGAATAGGAACTACAGACACAAACATCATCAAAGGAATACAAGATGGGAAAGAGAATCTCAGTGTAGAAGATATGGTAGATATTGGTATATTGGTCAAAGAAAATGCTAAATCTAAAAAGTTTTCTAACGTAAAACATCCAGGAAATTTGGGACACTATGAACGGGACAATAGGAATAGAAAGAAGAAGAAGAAGATTCTCAGCTCAAAGGCCCAGAATATATCTTCAACAAAATTATAGAAGAAAACTTCCCTAACCTAAAGAAAGAGTGCCTATAAATGTACAAGAAGCGTATGGAACACCAAACAGATTATACAAAAAAAGAACTCCTCCAACTTCATGATAATCAAAACATAGATGTACAGAATAAAGAAAGAATATTAAAATCCACAAGGGATAAGTGCCAAGTAACATATAAAGACCTATTAGAATTACACCAGACTTCTCAACAAAGACATTAAAAGCAAGAAGGACCTGGGAAGATGTCATGTGGTCTCTAAGAGATCACAAATGCCAGCCTAGAATACTATACCCAGTAAAATTTTCCATCACCATAAACAGAGAAAACAAGACATTCCATGCCAAAGTCAAACTCAAACAATATCTTTCCACTCATCCAGCCTTCCAGAGGATATTATAAGGAAAATTCTAACACAAGGAGGGCTAAACCCAAAAGAACACAGGAAATAAATAATCTCATACAATGAAAACAAAAGAAGGGAAATACACACACACACACACACACACACACACACACACACACACACACACACTACCACCACAAATATCAAAGTAACAGGGATGAATAATCATTGGTCATTAATATCTTTCAACATCAATGGACTCAATTTTCCAGTATAAAGACTTAGGCTAAGAGAGTGGATGCAAAAACAGAATCCACCAAGCAGCAACATACAGGAAACACACTTCAACAACAATGATACACATTCTCTCAGACTAAAGGGTGGGAAAAAGATCCTCCAAGCAAATGTACCCAAGAAATAAGAGTAACCATTTTAATATCTAATAAAATAGAGTTTCAGCAAAAAGTAATCAAAAGAGATGGGAAGGACAATTCATATTCATCAAAGAAAAATATCCGCCAAGAAGACATCTCAATTCTGAACATTTATGCCCCAAATGCAAAGGAATCCACATTAGTAAAAGAAACATTATTAAAGCCTAATTTCCACAACGAACCTCAACTCCTGACTCTCAACAATGGACAGGTCATCAAGACAGAAACTAAACAGAGAAATAATGAAGCTACTTGATATTATTAATCAAATGAACATAACAGATATTTATAGACTATTTCACCCAAACACATGACTTCTTCTCAGTACCACATGGAACCTTCATCAAAAATGACTATTTTTGGATGGATTAAAGCAGGAATTCAGTAAACAACAGAAGCTACAGAAAACCTACAAACTCATGGACACTGTACAACTCTCTACACAATGATCACTGGGTTAGGGAAGAAATAAAGAAAGAAATTAAAGTCTTTCTAGAATTCAGTGAAAATTAAAGCACAACATATCCCAACTTATGGGACACAATGAAAGCAGTGCTAAGAGGAATTCATAGCACTAAGTGCCTTCATAAAGAAATTGGAGAGTTCTTAAATTAGCAATCTAACAGCACATTTGAAAGCTCTAGAGAAAAAGAAGCAAATACAGCAAAGAGGAGTAGATGGAAAAAATAATCAAGCCCAGGGCTGAAATAACTAAATTAGAAACAAAAAACAGTACAAAGAATCAATGAAACTAAAACCTCGTTCTTTGAGAAAATCAACAAGATAGATAAACCATTTGCCAAATTAACAAAATCAGAAATTAAAAAGAGGGGCATAACAGACACTGAGGAAACCCAAAGGAACATTAAATCTTACTTCAAAAGCCTATCCTACACAAAACTGGAAAACAGAAATAAAATGGACAATTTTTTCATATATACCACTTACCAAAATTAAATCAAGATCAGGTTAACAATCTAAAGAGTACTATAACGCTTAAAAAATAAAAGCAGTCATTAAAAGTCTCCTAACCATAAAAAGCCTAGGGCCAGATGGTTTTAGCACAGAGTTCTATCAGACCTTCAAAGAAGAGATAATACCAACACTCATCAAACTATTCTATAAAATAGAAATTGCAGGAACATCATCAAACTTATTCTATGACTCTACAGTCACTCTGGTACCTAAATTATCCAAAAATTCAACAAAAAAGAGAATTTCAGACCAAATTTAGTCATGAATATTGATGCACCATCATGATCAAGTGAGCTTCTTCCCTTGGATGCAGGGATTATTGTTCAATATACAAAAATTCATGAATGTAATCCACCATATAAATGAACTGAAAGAAAAAATTCACATGATCATCTATTTTAATGCTGAAAAAAATCTTTGACAAATTCCAATACTCCTTCATGATAAAATTCTTGGAGAGATCTGGGTTACAAAGCCCATACCTAAACATAAAAAGGCAATATATAGTAAGCTGATAGCTAACATCAAATTAAATGAAGAGATATTTAAAACAATTCCACTAAAATCTAAGACAAGACAAGGCAGTCCATTCTCTCCATATCTACTTTGAAGTTCTAGCTAGAGCAATAAGATAACTAAAGGAGAGAAAAAATCAAGTCAAAGTGGATCAAATACCTCAACATAAAAGTGGATATGCTAAATCAAATGGAAGAGAAAGTAAGAAACAGACTTGAACACATAGGTACAGGAGACAACTTCTTGAACAGAATACCAACAGCTCAAGCTATAATATCAACAACTAATAAATAAGATCATGTGACTGAAATTCTTCTGTAAAGCAAAGGACACTGTCAATAGGGCACGAAAGGGCTGCCTACAGATTGGGAAAAGATCTTAACCAACCCTACATTGGACAGTGGGCTAATATATCAAAACTGTATAAAGAACTCAAGACACCAAACACCAACAAACCAAATAATACAATTAAAAATGGAGTACAGAGCTAAACTGAGAGTCAGCAACAGAGGAATCTCTAATGGCTGCAAAGCACTTGAAGAAATGTTCAGAGTCCTTAGTCATCAGAGAAATGCAACTCAAAATGTTTCTGAAATTCCATTTTACACTCATTGTTATGGCTAAGATCAAAATCTCAAGTAAAATCACATGCTGTCAATGATGTGGGGGAAGGGCAACACTACTTGTTCAGCCACTTTGGAAATCAATTTAGCATAGTCTCAGAAAATTGGGAATAGTTCTACCTCAAGACCCAGATATACCACTCCTGAGCATATACTAAAAAAATGCTTCACCATACAAAAAGGGCATTTGCTCAACTACGTTCATAGTAGCTTTATTCATAATGGCCAGAACCTGGAAACAAACCAGATGTTTCTCAACCAAAGAATGGATAAGGAAACTGTGGTACATTTACAGAACGGAATACTACTCAGCTATTAAAAACAAAGAAATCTTGAAATTTGCAGGCAAATGGTTGGCATTAGAAAAGATCATCCTGAGTGAGGTAGCCCAGACCTAGAAAGACACACATGGTATATTCATTTATAAGTGAATATTAGCCATGTAGTACAGGATAAACTTACCAGAATCCACAGACCCAAAGAACCTAAGTAAAAAGGAGGGCCCAATGGAGGAAGCTTGAATCTCACTCAGAGGGGAAATAAAATGGACATAGGAAGTAGATGAAGAGTGGGAATTGGGTGTGAGATGGGGTGGGGAGCAGAAGCAGGGTGAGGAGCAAGTTCAGGAAGGTGGGAGAGGGAGGGCTTGGATAGAGATGGGAAGCTGAATAGGGGGCATCTCTGGGACAAGCTGGAGTCTTGTGAGAGGGTAGGCCCCTGGGAGGATGTGGGGTGACTCTAGCTGAAATTCATAGCAGCAGGAAATATGGAGACCGAAGTGGTCACCCATTGTAGCCAGACAGAACTTCAAGTGGAAGGAGAGAGAAACCAACTTACCCACAGCAATTCATCCAAGAAATTTTTGACTCAATATTTACCCTGCCTACAAGATGGGCAGGAGTAAAGATGTAGCAGAGTTTGAGGAAATGGGTAACCAATGACTGGCCCAACTTGAAACCCACCCCCTGGTAGAGAAAGAACTGTCACTATTAATGATACTCTGCGAGGCTTGCAGACATGAGCCTAGCTAACTGTCCTCTGGGAGGCTCTACCCAGCAGCAGGTCATAGCATGCTGAGACCACTGCCAAACATTAGACAGAGTTCTGGGAATCTTGTGGAAGACTTAGGGGAGGGATGGGGGGACCTGAAGGGGAGAAGGACTCCACAGAAAGACCAACAGAGTCAACTAACCCATGTCTATAGGCACTCACAGAGACTGAACCACCAACCTAAGTACAAGCAGAGACTGGGCCGAGAACCCTACACTTACGGAGCTGATGGACAGTTTGGATAATCTATGCTCTCAAAGATGCTGCCAAGTAGACCACGTCTAGAGTATCTTCCGCCTGTTCCTAATTTTCTCTAAAGGCAAAGCTGTGCTCGGTAGTCCAGGCTGATCTTGAACGTGCGGGAGTCTCCTTCCCCAGCCTCCTATGATCATGACCTCTGATAGGTGTTCCCTTCAAACTTCCTGCTGAAGTGCTGGAATGGGGTGATAGGGAAAAATGTGAGGAGTTGGAAGAAATGAGACCATAATGACATTAATGTGAGCATAATTTTATGAAGTTATGGTTTTTAGTAACATGATCATGTTTACATACATAGTTTATGGGGAGAATCAACCAATCCAGGGAAATGAATTGAATATATGCGCCTAAGACACTTCAGACGACTGATATCACTACATTAAAGGGAATGCAAAAAACTAAAGCAAATACCTTTTGAACATTGTACTTTGAACTTAAGTTTGCAAGCTAAAGATGCTCTGTTAATATTTTTTAATGGCTAGCAAATTTAACATTGCTTTTGGTGTGTTTAGGACTAAGCGGATTAGTAATTATATATGGACAATGTGATTGCCTTCTTTATTATTAATTATTTACAAGTTCTGAATGAAGCAAAGACTCTAAGTGGTTTCCACAGTTGAGTGGAGAGTGTGATACGACTTTCTCACATACTCTGGTGCCTCACATTTGACCATGTCCCCTGGAGGGGGAGACCTGGTGGCACTCAGAGGAAGGACAGCAAGTAGCCAAGAAGAGAGTTGATACCCTATGAGAATATATAGGGGGACGTAATCCCCCTCAGGAACAGTCATAGGGGAGGGGAATAATGGGAAAATGGGGGGGGGGAGGAATGGGAGGATACAAGGGATGGGATAAACATTGAGATGTAACAAGAATAAATTAATAAAAAAAAAAAAAAAAAAAAGAAAAAAAAAAAAAATAAAAAAATAAGTGGTTTGTAAAGGTGAGTGAGAGATAAAAGAGGTTGTGGGGAGATGATAATCAGGATGCATTACACACGAGAGTGAAATGAACAAAGAAGAAAAGTAATTAAAACAAAAGATTGAAGAAAATACTGGAAAAATTATGAAATCTAAACAAAAATAAATGAATAAAGTCTGCAGATTAATTTTTAAAAGTTCAAATTGCGTGAAAATAGTCACATAAGTTGTACCTCTGATATATTCCTTATAATGCAATGAATCCTGTTAATGATTTCTTATGGAATTAATTTCACTGAAAATACCATTGCATTTGCAACTATTTATATTCATGAATCCACTTTGCTTTCCTTCAAAAAACAAATTGACACATTTAAGCAATTTTATCTGGCAGATTTTCATATGAAAAGGATGGAAGAATATACTCTCTCCTAAGATTTTAATTTCAATGCAGAGCTCAAAATAATATTAGCATAATTGTATTAGCATGGCAATAATTTATCTTACGTGCTATATATGAATACATAGGAATGTAACTTTGAAAATGACAATAAGATGAAATCAATACAGAAATATCTCTGAGAGACTTATAAAAGTAACAGTAATGCATAAAATTATACAGTGCTACATTAAGAAATCATTTGTTTTATGCTAATGATAGATCCATGTTATTATTGATATAAACAAAGATAAGTTAATGAGTAATATGTATAGTTTATTTAAGTCCATTATGCTATGGATGCTATTAGACTTTTTCTCCTGTTGAAAATCAGTATAAAATCTGGCTAAAGTAGTAAAAGAAAAACTGAAACACCTTCTATATATGTTAGAAATAACTAACCTGAACTCTCATATTATGTTATACACTAAAATAATTCTAAGTTGATTAAAAAATTAAATATGAAAGGCTAAAAAACATAAAGGCTCTAGCAGGTTGCACTTTTGTTTGTGATATGCAAACATTTCTTAATATGTAAAATGCAAATACCAAATTTAAAAGGCATAAACCATAGTCTGTTCACACTAAGAGCAACAACTAATAAATGGGCCCTCATGAAACTGAAAAGTTCTGTAAGGCAAAGGACACCATCAATAGAACAAAATATCTCCAACTCTCTGACAGAGAGATAATATTCAATATATACAAAGAACTCAACAAACCAAATAATCCAAATAAAATATGGGCTGCAGATCTAAAGAGAGAATTCTTAAGAGAGGAGTCTCAAAAGGCCAAGAAACCCTTGAAGAAATGTTCAACATCCTTAGTCATCAGTGAAACTACTATCTTACACCTGTCAGACTGGCTAAGATCAATAACACAAGTGACAGCTCATGCCGGTGAGGATGTAGACTAAAGGAAACACTTCTCTATAGCCGGTGGAAGTGCAAATTTGTACAGTCACATGGAAACCAATAAGGTGGTTCCTCAGATGACTGGGAATCCATCTACCTAAGGACCGAGCTATAACACTCTTGGACATATATCCTAAGGATGATCCTCCCTACCACAAGGACACTTGCTCAACGACGTTCATACTGATATTATTCATAATCATTAAACACCAGAAACAGTCTTGATGCCCCTCAACTGAAGAAAGAATAAAGAAAATGTGGTACATTTATACAGTGGAGTGTTACTTAGTTGTTAAAAACAACAATGAAATTTGAAGGCAAAAGGATGGAATTAGGAAAAAAAAATGATCCCGAGTGAAGTAACCTAGATACAGAAAAACAAACATGGTATGTAATCACATATAAGTGGATTAGGTGTTAAATAAAGAGTAATCATGTTATAATCCACCGACTCAGAAAGGCTAAAAAAATGAGGGCTCAAGAGGGATGTATGGATCTCTCTGCAAATGTAAAATAGATTTTGCAGATGGAATGAGGTAGGTGGGAATGGAAGCCAGAGGAATCAAATATGGGGGGGGGCGATCAAAGAGGAGAGGACTGGAATTGGGGGGTGATGGAGAAATCTAGTGCAGTGGAAACTCCCAGGTTTCTAAGAGGGTGACCCCAGGAAAGCCCGAGCCAGCCATCTTCTGTTATGATGAAACTTCGACTGGAGGGATAAGGAAAGTAACTCAGCCACAAAACCTTCGACCTACAGTCTGTCCTGCCTGAAATGTGTGCTGGGAAAATAGTGGCACAGAACTTGTGGGAGCGGCTTAGCAATGACTGCTCTATTTTGAGGCTCATGTAATGAGAAGGAACTCATGCCCAGTCCTGCCTGGTGAATCCGAGGCTGCATGTCCCAGAGATCGATGATAGGAAAAAAGGAAAAAAACTCATAAAAATGATCCCAAAGTTATTCTGCTATATTCATAGACCAGCGTCTAGCCCAATCGTCATCAGAGAGGCTTCTACTGACAGCTAATGGGAACACACGCAGAGACTTATAAACAAATATTAGGAGGAGAGAGACAGAGACCGAATTGGAGATCTCTACTCCTCTCCTCAGATCTCGGGGAACCTTGGAAAAGAAGGTGAGGGAGAATTCTAGGAGCCAGAGGGGTCAAGGACACCAGGAGAATATGGCCCACAGAATCAACTGTGAGGATTAAAGAAGCTCACAAAGACTGACACAACAATCACACAGCAGGCAAAGGGTCTGTCCTAGGTTCTCGCATATATGTTATGGTTGTTTGCTTGGTGTTTTTGTGGGACTCCTAACAGTGGGAGTTGGCGTGTCTCTGACTATTTTTCCTGTTCTTGGGACCCTTTTGGTTGCCTTGACCCGCCATGATGTGAGGGTTTGTGCCAAGTCTTACTGTGTCTTGTTATGCCGTGTTTGGGTGATACCCCGAGAAAGTGTGCTCTTTTCGGAAGGGAAACTGAGGAGAAGTAGATCTGGGGGAGAGGGGAGTTGGGGGAAGAGCTGGGAATGGGGGAAAGGGGACACTGTGGTCAGAATGCATTGTGTGAGAGAAGAATAAATAAAAATGTTAATAAAATAAATTATTTTTCTTGTTTTTACAAAAAAAGATTACAGAACATGTTGACCTTGGAAAATAAACTTTTTTGTTTTGTTTGAGTCTGGCTACTTGTTGTCAGGAGGTAAGGAAAACACTTAGGAGCGTTTCATTTCATTTTTGAGAGAATTGCTTCTTTTTTCCCTCTCTCTACCTCTCTTCCCTTCCTTAGGCTCTTGAAAACTTTGATTTTTTTCCATCAAAATATGCAGAGAATTCATAGAATACATTAAACTTCTTCTTAAAAAGCCATGTTCATGAATAAATTTTACTCAAATCTAGAATTTTACAGAGAAAAAGAAAATTATTTATACTGTACACAATCAACAAAATTCTGTCAAATTTTATGTCATGCTGATAATAAGCTCTTAAAATATTGTGACGGACTTATGTAGATTATAATAAATTAACGAACACCCTGCAATTTTGGAAATCATTGCAAACCATATGCTGCAGTATAATGTGATATTTGTATGACATGTGCACATTTTAGTTGTTACAGATTATTTACCAAGGTCAGAATCACATCGTTTGGAAAGGAGTCTGATATATTATTTGTTTAGTATATTTAATATAGATATACTAGTACCCTGAAGAGCGATCTCTCTATTATGACAATTAGTTCTATTAATGTTCCTATTTTCTTTTAGGTTAATAATAGTTATTAAGATTTAAACTTGGCTTGGAAAAAAAGACACATTATATGTGTTTTATAATGAAAGAAATTCATTACCTACAAAGCATTTTATGACCTAGGTGGCCAGTGAAAAGTGATATTCAAGTTTTTAGCTGCTGGAACTATAATTGGCTGATGGTGTCCACCCTGCTCTCTTGCTAAAGACATACATTCTGTGGTTCACTTTCATTCGGTATTTGAGCACAGCAGGGACACTAATGCATTCGCTAAAAGACAGCTTTCACAAAAGGGCAAAAACATGACTTCCATACAAATATAAGATAGCATGTGTTAAAGATTTTATTTAACTTAAGGTGACAAAGCCCATTCAAAGATGAATTTTAAGAATGTTTACATTTATGAGTTTTGCTGAGTAAGTGTCCATTTTGTTATGCCTGACAGAATTTGTGTACAGCTTCAAAGTCAAGAATTATTCTGCATTAATGTTAGTAATTGACAATGTTGTGGTTGTAAAACAATTCTGAAGAAGACAAAATGTATAACTGAAGCTAGGTGGATAAGGGAGTGCGTATGTTCCTCCCGAAGAGCAAGGTGTTCCCTGTGACTTCTCTCTCCCCATACTGATTTATAAAAAAAATCAAAGGAAAAATGACAGACGAGGGTTGTCTCGGTAGATTAGGTCTGCTCATTTATATATGTGAACAAGTATTGAATTACCATTCAGGTCCTCACACGTTGGCTTTGCTGAACATTTCACAAACAGTCTCAGAATGCACTTTAAGAAACGTTTGTGATTTGCTCTCCTGGACTAGAGAACTTTGCTCAAAAATGCCTTCAACAAATTGTACCATTATCTGTTTTTCTTGAAACTGTAGAATGGTTCAGTCACCATGCAAGCAGTCTACAGAGTGCTAAAAAACAAACTATCATAAGAACTGACTGTATTTAAGGATATTTAGCAAAGGTAACTGAAATCCATACTTTGTAGCCCCGTGTTCATTGCGGTGAACTCATGATATGGAGAGAGAAGGGCAATCCAGATGTCCACTGATAGATGAATGGATAAAATAGTGTGTAGTACGTAAATACTGCTGAATATTATTCAGCCTTTAAAAGGAAGGAAAAGTGTTATTTAAACAGTGTAGATGAGCATAAAATATGTATTCTGAGTAAATAATCTGGTCAAGGCAACAAACATTTCATAATTTCACTTAGATCATGTATTTAAAATGACCAGACTCAGAGAAAGTATGTACATCAACTGACAAGGAATTATATATAATGTGCGTGTGTGTGTGTATGTGTGTGTGTGTATATATATATATATATATACACACACACATATGAAATGAAAGATTCAATTATATAAAGTGAAATAAGTTCTAGTGATACACTGTATAACTCTATATCTAATAATATATGTTATTTCTCTGAATATATGCTAAGGGTAGATTGAATGTGTGTGCATGTGTGTGTGTTTGCATGTTTAAATTTTAGTAGGGGCAGAGAAGGATCAACATGAAATTGAAAGCACTACAAAAGTGCAGTATTGTTGCTTTGGTAAGTATTTTAAATAGAAACATTGAGAAATATCCAGTTACCCTAATTGTATTCTTTTCTTTTATAATAATGGGCATAACTGAGTAGTGATGATTTAAATCTTTGAATGTGAAGTATCATTAGGCCAAGTAGTATTCAAAGTTTAGATTAAATTATGGGTTCCTTCTAAAATCCTGTGTTATAGAGTTCTTTTAATATTTTTAGAGTTGTTCACAGTGTCAGATCTTCCCATCAGACAAATGCCCAACAGACTTAAACTAACAGGAATTTGTATTATTCTTATTATCTGTGCTGCCGATGCCTCCGGGCACTGCTCAGTTATGCCACATGTGTGAGGATTAAATGAAGAGTAAGAGCTTTTGATTGAGATATAAGTTTGGCAATAATAGAGGAATACGTTTTATATTTCTCCAGCATTTAAATGGTAATTACATACTCTTGCCTTTTTCAGATTTGACTCTTTCAGAACCTTAAGCACATTGACCTATTATCTACTTGCTCCAGCATACAGTAGAAAACATAGCCTAAAGGCTCAGTGTTATCTTCATACAAAATTAATTAGTTGTTAATTTAGTTTAGAATTTTAGAAGTAAAAAAATGTAAACCTTAAGTTAACTTCTGCGAGTCAGTAAGGCGAAAAATCACAGGGGGTCCCATGCTAGACAAAGAACTACAGGCAACAAATGACTGCTGACTGAGGGAGGAGAATTAGCCTCTCCTTGGCATGAGCCTCCTAATTAGCTTCCCAATACAAAATGGTCAGCCCTGAAACTATACACACACTATTTTACATGCTTGTACATCCATATCTATTCATGTATATATGCAATAATAGTAAAAAAGAGGTTATCAAATTGAGATACAGGAGGAGGCATGTGACAGAGTTGAAGGGAGAATATTTAGGTGGGGCTGAAGTGAGGAAAGAAAACGGAAATGTGATAGAATTATATTTTTAATGTAAAGTAAATAAAAATATAGTATATAGTAAGAATGATTTCAAAGTTATAATGAAAAGAATACTTGTGCCAGGTGGTGGTGGCATACGCCTTTAATCCCAGCCCTTGAGAGGCACAGGCAGGCATATCGCTGTGAGTTTGAGACCAGCCTGGTCTACAGAGTGAATTCCAGGACACTCAGAGCTGTTACACAGAGAAGCTCTGTCTTGAGTAACCAAAAATAAAATCTTATCCTTAACTTGTAGTATCAAAAGAATGTAAATATAGAAGCCGGCTCCTCATAGACATAATGTTTTCTTTAAGCACAGTCCCTCATTTTTTTTCTTTTTCTGGGCACTTAAATAAGTGTGATTTGCTTTGATCCTGGTATATTAGCAAAGCCTGTGTCTAAAAACTCAATGAACAATGTATTGTTTCTCCAAAAATACATACTGAGCCAATGCCTGTGTTTCTGCAGACATGAGTAGGGCATCAGGACTACCACGCCTTTAGGGGTATTCACATATTCCTGCAGGCAGCAATTATTTCTACTTTTCTCATATTCCTTCCATTCTTTCCCTTTCCTTTGTTCTTCTAGCATTCATTACTAATTTTAATTTAAAATATATATGTATGAATGCACATGTGTATGTCTCCCCCTTCTCTCTCTCTTGTGTGTGTATGTATGTGTATGTCTGTGTGTATGAGTCAGACAACTTGCAGGTGCTAGTTGGTTCTCTCCTCTACCATGTAGGTTCCAGAGGTTGAACTAAAGCCATTGGGTTCAGCAGGAAATGCTTATATTTGTTAAGTCACTCCAGTCTCACAAATGTTAATTTTAAAACCAAAACTTTGTTTACAGTTGTGTTTTTGAGAAATAACCATGATTTATTCCAGTGTAAATATATTAAAAATACCTCTATAGTAGTTGACCAAAGAGCACTGACTTCATTGGCAAGCATATTTGTTTATTCAATTTTATTATATATGAATATTAATCACAAGTATTCGTGGATAAAGTAGTCCTAAGGATGAAATAAATGCTACAGTTACTCAAGGTCAAACAATCAGTTCAATGGGTTACTCACAGACTTCATTAAATAGAAACCTCAACAACTTAAAAAAATGCATCACCTTGAATCAATAAAACAAATTTTTCTTCCTTAGCAAAGAGTATGTTTCATTGTGATATTTACATGCGAGTACATAATGTACTTCTTATAACTCACTTTTCTCATTAGCCTTTCATTTCTACCTAAACCACTTCCCACTAGTCCTCTTCTTTCTCCCCCGAAGTCCTCTTTCTACATTACATCTTTCAACTCTTTTTTAAATTTTTTTAAATCAATATTTTGGATGTAAATGGAAACTTGGTATTTGCCCTTTTTTCATATGATTCATTTTGCCTAGCATGATAATACCCAGTTCCTTCTACTTCCCTAAAATGCACCTTTTGAGCACTTCTAGAACACAGATATACAGTGAAACCAATTACTCTAATAAAAATCAGAGCAACTGAATTGCTAATTGATTTCTTTTCTACATCAGATTTGTTTTTTCTAGAAGTGCTTTGATTAGCAAAAGGGAAGAATCTATACATCAAGAATGAGGTGACTTTGGAAGACTTGGAGACGGAGGCTGCTGCCTGCTGCCTGCTGAGTGCACTTTATGGGCCATGGACTGCTATATGTGCCTGAAATAATTGAAATGCAGATGTGGGGAGGTTTGCCGTTAAAATGCTTGGCTAGATTAAAGACTTGATTAGGACGGCTTTTCAACAAGTTGGAGTAAGCACATAATCAGAGCTTTGGTCTGGGAGGCCATATGGTCCATCTCAAATATCATAAGGAAAATTGGTTCTAATTTAGTCTCAATTCAGTGTCCAAAAATTGAGTTTCATCTCATGAGCCAGGCAACAGAATGCAGTCCTCAACCCAGAAGAGAATGCCATGCTCACTTTTCACAATGTTGGGTGGTCTGGGAAAATGAAGTTTTCAACATATACAGACGTCAGGTCAAGGCTACTCTTCCAAAATAGAATTTCTTCCTTTGACAAGTTGGTAAACTGGCAGACTTTTGTGTGAGCATGCATTTATTCTGTCTCAACAAGAGCTGCTCAACAAGTGAAAAGCAATGCACTTGAAAGTAACCTTGGGGCGCTCGCAGTTCAGATTGCCAACATTATGATGCATAATAGCAAGATTTCACTTCTGGTGGCTTACATTTCTGCACATCTGTTACTGTAACATTGCCCTTCCTTCAATTTATGGCCCTTCTACCAAGCCTCTAGATAAGTGTACCTTTTAGCCATCTGACTAAACGAAGAAGAAAGGGAAGAGTTATTTTTTGGATGGACTCTGGTTAAGAACAGTCTTTAGAAACCTGGCTTGCCAAATAAACCTTGGATTCTCAATATTATTAACAGGCTGAAACCTTTGTCCATAAGCTGGAAGGGAGCAAGATGGAAAGTCCAAGCCTGTATGGTACAGACCATATCCTAGCAGAGACTCTGAGAAAGAAATCTGCTTATTGATATCAGAATGATAGCCAAGTTGTGGCTCAAAATGGGACTTTGAGATCTGAGCAGTGAAATTTGTCAGCAGTGAGGAAAGGAGCACAGCTCCACTCTCCCAGCCAGAGAGGCTTCCTTAATCTTTCAAAAGCTCCCATTGAGGCAGAGCCAGCATTAGTGGCTTCTACAAAGAAAAGGGTGAGTGTGGGCTTTGTAAACAAGAGTTACAGTTTGTTGAAAGACATATAAATGGACTTCAGTCCTCTGGAGGAGTTTGGAGACTTCTTCTATTCCTATTATTCTTAGGTTTGGTCTTTTTATAGTATCCCAGATTTCTTGGATGTTTTGTGTCAGGGACCATTTAGTTTTAACATTTACTAGTCACATAATACAGGATAACCATACTATAATCCACCAACCTAAAGAAGCTAAATAACAGGACCCTTGGGAGAATACTTATTTCTCATTCAGAAGGACAGACAAAGGAAGTGCTGAAGAGAAGGAACAAGACTGGAACCTACCATAGAGGTCCTCTGAAAGACTCTACCCAATGGGGGATTGAAGTAGACACTGAGCTCATAGCCAAATTTTGGGTGGAGCACAGGGAGTCTTATGGAAGTGTTGGGAGAGAGAAGGGCCTGGAGGGGACTGGAACTCCACAAGGAGACCAATTCAGCCTGAGCTTGGAGTTGTGGGGAGGCTGCAGAGACTGATGCACCAATGAAGGAACATGAAATTAAAAAACCAAAAATGGCCTTCAAATACAGGGGTTTGGAGAAAAACAGACACTTTGGGAAAAAATAGGAGACTTACAGAAGGTGTGTATGGGGTCTCCAGAGGGGAGCTGAAGGAAGTATCATAGTGTTAACCATAGTATCAATTTGGTGACGCTCAATTTACATCTCAAAGGGTTTTGAGAAACATTCCCCATCTTTCTCTTTTGATAAGTGAGATTATAGATGTCTTGAATGAAGGATTTATAAAGTATGACTTTAAACGTAACATTTTTGCATCTCTGCCAGTGAGTGGCTTCAATCAGATTCTTAGCCAAAGAACTTTTTTCTTTCTAATGTCTCAACAATTGGTTTTGTTCTCTTCTGCCTTAGCCACTTTACAGAAAATATTCTTTCCTGTGTTTATGTTAATGTTTGTAGAATGAATGTGGTCTTTTACTACTTGGAAATATTTCAGACCTGACCTGAGAAAGATGAGGCTTTGTGAGAGCTAAATACGGCTCCAGAAGTCAACTCAAATTTGTCAAGATCTGCCTTACAGTGTCACCTTTTTATATAGGGTGTTTTCATTTTTTGAGATGGATAGTTCTAGAGACTTCCATAACATATGTGGAATCTAAAATGTCTGTAATGTGCAGCAAGGGTGTTCAGAGATTCATCTTGAAACCAACTGTAAGATTTGAAAATATTAAAAGTCAATCTACAATTTTACTATGAATTTTTAAATTAGCACTCTATATCTGTACAAATGATTTATATGCATTTATTTGGTTAAAACATAGTAATGAATGAAAGTAGTGAGAAAATTATTGGCCTCACTTGTTTGTAATTTCAGAGTTTTCTGTCTGATGGTGGTATAGTTGATATAATTATTTTTCACCAGACACACACATTTTAGCGGGACTTCCACTATGTACTGTAGTGGCTGTAAATATGTTTTTGTTTTGATCCCAGTATGGGATATGAAACAGACTTGTGTGAGGGTGTGCAGTGTTTTTCCTCTGGAAACAGACTTGTGAGAGAACAGGTGATATTTGTCCATTAGAAGAGAAACTGCCTCTTTTGGGGGCATTGTCCTCGCCAACTGATAACGACCCTAGTATGTACTCTTAGAATATACGTACACACACATACACACACACACACACACACACACACACACACACACACACACACAGTGTGACTCTCAAGGATCAAAATCAAGTCAACAAAACTTTTGGGAATGAGTGCCTTTACCAACTGAGCTATCTCTTTTCCTATGTTAATTGTCTTGAATTAAATAAATATTACTTTTTAAAATTTTTAACTGGAAAACAAAATATTTTGTTTAGGAACTTTGGTTTTCTCTCTGGACCTTAATAAACTCAATGAGACACACGTGTATTTATTTGCGAATAAAAACAGCTTGCAGTCTTGTTCACAGATGAGAAAATGTAATTTCTAATAACATTCTTCAGATTTAAAAAAATGTACAATTGATAACTGTATATTTCTATGTTGACATGTTTGAAAAGATGTTCAAATTGCTCCACATTTATAATTGTGACATATGACTTTAGAACAAACATTTCTACATAGGCAGTATTTTGTTCTCCCTATTTTTCAAATCTGAACATTCTATTACTCAAATGTTTTAGGTTGCTTCCTCTTTTGCCTTTCCAATATACCTGAGGAGATAATATAAATTGGGAGAGTAAAGGTGATGTGCTAAAAAAAATCCAGAAAAGCACAATGACTTGTTTCAGCAGCTTTGCTGGAAGAGAACTAATACTGTTATAAAATTGAATTCTTATATGAAAAGAAAAACAAATAAGGAAAATAGTATGAACTGTGCATTTCGTTGGCAGGTATGGTAATGGATTTGACAATTTTGTCATGAAGTCATAAACCTCCAATTATGTCCAGGGCCCTAGAATCATTTTAAGATAGTGAATTGGGACTTCATTCACTTCCTGTCAAATCACTCAATGTCCTGACTAGTTCAACAGTGAAGGTGGGAAGTGGGAATAATTTATATAACTTGACATTATGTGAACATCCAGAGCAGAATTTTAAGTGTAGCAATATGGTTTAATGATGGAATATATCATGAGTGCTTTTGTCATTAATTATTGTCATGTCATTTTTTGAAAATCCAATTGATGACCAGCAAACCCTGCAGGCTTGCAAACAGACAGATCATATGCCCATGTTGGGTGGGACAGTTTGCTTTGTTCTAAAGAGTAGTAAGAGAAATAGTGATATTAATTTACCACATAAATCAAAATGAAAACAAATATAATCATCTTAAATGTTTCATTTAAGGTATTTGCTGTAATTTTACATGAAATCTTATTTCTACATATGCAACATCAAGACGTTAAATGCTTAATGCATGCCTACATTTGTACAGTCAGATTGTATCTAATGATAAAACATCTAAGTACATCATACTGTAAAGTTGTTTTGCGCTGATTTACATTTTCTTTCTTATTTAATTCCTAAGGAGAAACTAATCATTTTATGGGAAAAATTGGTGCAAATTAGTGGCTTTCTGTAATTTATGTAGTAATGTGCTAGAGTTGTATTCAGAGAATTCTAGCCATTAGAGGATGATAGAAGTGTTCTATTTGATCATCCTTTAAGGACTCATCATTAGGTTACCATGTAAGAAGCATATGTATGGAACTAATAACGTAGGCACTTCTGTAGATATTTATATTTTTGTTTAATATTGGATCAAAGTGGTCTAAAACACATTCAACAAACTTTTTGAGCCATGAAATAAAATCTGTACTCATGGTTCCATCTCCTCTGCATTGACATATCTCTCCACTATGGCCCCTTACTAATCCTGACCTCTGTTCTATTCCAAATGAAGCATAAATATCTGAAGACTCAAAGCTAATTTCATAAATGAAAGAAAACATACAACATTTATCTTTCTGGCTTTGGGATACCTCATTCATAATCGTTGTTTCTGCTTCACCAACTTACCGATTTTATAATTTCATTTTTATGAAGAGATGAATAATATTACAATGTGTTAGTATACCACATTAACATTCTACATTCATTAGTTGATGGATTTCCAAGGTGTTTCCATTTCCTGGCTATTTTGAGAAGGGCAGCAATGAACATGCATGCATAGATATTTATTCATAGTATATAGAGTCCTAAATTTTATTTTTAGAACTTTGGGGAACCAATAGATTGATTTCCATAGTGGTTGTACCAGTTTGAACTTCTACCAGCAATGAACAAATGTTCTGATTTCACCACATCTGTGTCAGCATTTGTCATCAATAGTGATTTTTCTTCTTCCTTTTCCTTTTATTCTCTTCCTTTTTCTTCTTCTCTCCTTTCTTTTTCATCTTAACTACTCAGAATGAATTAAAATGAAACATTGATATTAAAAAATAATTTGTGTTTTCCTCATGGCTAAGTGTGTTGAACATTTAAAAAATATTTTATAATCATTTGTATTTTATCTTTTAATAACTGTTTAGTTCCATGTGCCACTTTTAAAATGGGTTACTTTTTTGGATTTAAAAAATACTATATATACACCAATACTCTGAAAGATATATAGATGCTAAAATATTTTACCATTCTGAATGCTGCCTCTTTACTTGAATTATGGTGTCATTTGCTGTACATAAGCTTCAGTCATGAGGTCTCATTGGACCTGTTGAAGGATTCTAAATAGAGTTCTGTATTCCAGAGGGCAGGATGTTATGAGTTGCTGCATGCCACAACACATGCCCACAGAGGAATTTTGAAATAATGATTTTCCTTGTAATTGTATGTTGATTTTTCAAGTTTCACAAGTTTTGTAACTACCTATATTATTTTTAAAAACACAATTGTTAGCCTTTTATAGTCCATAAAACTCTTGCCTTGAGCACATAAAAACTAGAGTTTGTTCCTTAGTACCCACTTTGAAAAGCTAGGTGTAGTTCCATACTTTTGTAATTCCACCACTAAGAATGTGAGACAGGGAATTCCAGATAAGAGCCTAACCTACTTAATGAGTTCCAAGCTAGTGACACACTCTTTCTCCAAAGAAAGGTAGGCCTAACTTGGGTAAGTACACATGATTTTGTTCTCTGGCCTCCACATTTATGCAAATACATGTGCATCAACACACACACACACACACACACACACACACACACACACAGGAATACAAGACAATTGAATAAGTAAAATTATAAAATGTTGGAATTGAATATGCATTAAAGAAATTTTAACTCCATGATTTTCATAATTTACACAAAAGAATCTTTCTCATTGGTGTAGAGACCTCACTCTCTCTGCCCTGCAGGCAATGCTGCCGGCCTTGCAAAACAGATTCTTTTTTTGATTTGCTTGATTTAAAGACTAATTGAGAACTTTTTAAATGCTTCTATGTATTATTTTTAATTCATTAGCTAATTAATTAAGTTACTTTAGAAGAAGATTTGGTTTCTTTAAAAATTCAATTATGTTATATAAACAGGTCTTTGTTTTAGTCCCAAGTGTGGGATTTGGAAAAGCTTTTAGTTTTTCCACAATTGATAACAGGCTCTACGAGAGGGGTATGGTCTTGGCGGCTGAGGATAGCCTGGTGAGGACTCGGAGAGGATAAATATGAGAGCAGATTTAAAGGGAGAGGCTTTGAGATGCTCCAGGAGATGCTCTGAGGAGCCTGCTGCTGGTTCATTCTGCAACTGTGTTT